>NW_027103582.1:11526-365527 GCF_902728285.1 Clytia hemisphaerica | reverse complement strand
TGAAACAAGATGGCGGAGAAGTAGTGATTGGAGGTTTTTGTAATCAGACAGCATGACAAAGGTTTGTTATATTTTAGCATAACAAAGACAAACTCAGGAGGTAAGGTAAATTGCGTTTTGACTGCTTTTAACCATTTTTCTAACAAAGAATATCTTTAAACTTGACTTCACTAACCAGTTGGGTGTTTAAGATAAAAACTGCAATTATTGCTCTTTTCGGAAATTATTGCTGAAAACGGCAATTTTTTCAACAACAAAATGCTGAATCAGCGAAATGTGTTTTCCTTATAAGGGCAAAGATGTCAGAGGTGTTTGAAAATTGTAAAATTGCATCGAGAAAAAGATTTTTCGGATTTTTAAAAGTGATTTTTCGATTTTTTGTTGCTCAATAACATGAAAAGTTATAAAATAATTAGATAAAAATATCCTGCATCGATGCCAAAACACAGCCAAAAAGAGATAACAAAACCCCGTCGTTTACATACTGTATGACTCGATTTTGCTATCTACATTTCCAACAAAAACAAGTTGAAAACAAAACTAAATGAGGCACAGTGGGCCTACTTATCACGAGGGTGTCAAATACCATCATGTGTTCAATAATAAAATCAACTTTACTTTCCAAAAACGGCAATAATTGCTGAAAACAGCAATTTTCATTTGTTTACTTTTTTTACTCTTCTGCTGATTCAGCATTCCATCGTTGAAAAAATTGCCGTTTTCAGCAATAATTGCCGAAAAGAGCAATAATTGCCGTTTTTATCTTAAACACCCAACTGACAAATTTGTTTTGATAACTCCACCAAGTTTATCAATCATACTTTCTGTCATAATCATAACGTGTCACGTGTCATGTTTTCGTTTACAATGACCGGATGCCAACTGGAGAATTAGAGAACGTCTGCCGCCTAAATAACCACCTATCGCCTGATGGGATTAACAAATAATGAGTGTGTAACTTGCCGCGCAAGTGACGTCAAACACCCCATCATTTTGCCACTAATTTGGTCTTCTTCATTCCAGACATTTGCGTGTATTCCACTACAGACTTTTTTCATATTTCGATTTAAAAGCCTACTCGCCACGGTGCGAAGGAGAAATCATGTATTTTTTAGTATGCCGTTCGCTAACTTAAATCAGATGACTTTGGAGGTTTGGTGAAATGGTGGTAGAATTGCCGTCCCATGTTTTGTCAGATAGTACAGTTGCGAAATGACCTTTACAGGTAATACAGTATATATGGGTTTTTTAATTTTTGCTCTCATTCAATGGTCCCTTTTGTGAAGCATTGAAAAGGGTTAGTCTTTCTGGCCTAGGCCCTTGGAAATTCATTTATTTTGATTTTGAAGTTCCTTATTGACAAAAACTGATTGTGACTCTGTCTCTGAGAGAGTTTGAAGAGTAAATCTATAAAATTGGGTCATTTGTCTCATTTGGTCAACTATGTCCCCCAGAAATGGACAATATACCTCTTCATAAATGCAATATTTCATTCTGAGGTCAGCACTTTTGAGATAATTACTTCTTGAAGAGTATATTGATTAAATGTTTATAGAGTTTTAGGGTTTCAATTGCTGGATTTTGAGATCTTTTGGGTTTGTAATTTTTTTTTTGATGCTGGGAAGTTGAAAAATACATATTGTGCTGATTCCCGACTGAAGTGATTTTGTATGAATCAAACAACTTTTTCAATGACATACACTTATATACAGCCCTGTTGAGGGTTCGAAATCTCTGAAGAAAAAGTATTTTTTTCTTTTCCAAAAATTATTATTATACAGATTTGCAAGCTAGGCTCACAGTGGGCCTCTAATCGATCTTATTTTACACTATTCTGGAATCGTATTTTGAGGGATGGTTTTCCCATGCATTGTTGAGGTTTTCTTTGAAGGTCTTGATAGACTTTGCTGTAATGACATTTCTCGGCAGTCTATTCCAGGTTGGCACACATCTGTAATAAAAGGATTTTGTTTGTGTTCCGTGGAAAACGTCATTCGCGAAGTTAGGTAGAAGCTCATGAGCGTGTCTTCGATTTGGAGGCGGACGTTTAGTCAACTTGTCAGGTATTGTTGTTTTATCGTAGTAGTGGAGGTGTTTGTAAACCTGTACCATATCACAAAATTGTCTTCGAAATTCGAGTGTTGGTATGCCAAGAATTTTGAGCATATTACGTGTCTTTGCACTCCCTCAAGTAAGTTGACGTGTTTAGGTAATATTGGTGACCAAACTGATTGTGCGTACTCAAGCTGTGGTTGGACAATTGTTGAATATATCGTACGGTGGATCTCTGGAGTTAAGTTGGAGAAACCTCGTTTGATGACACCAAGCATTGAGTTGGCTTTTTTTACTTGATTGGCTATATGGTCTTCAAATGTCAATTCAGCATCAACCAATATACCCAGGTCTTTTTGTTTAAATACATGCTCAAGCTGATTATCACCAAGACAATACAGCTGAGCGTGTTTTATATTTACGAATTTGCTGAGTGAAAGGACGTGACATTTAACCGGATGGAACTGTGATAGCCAATCATTGGACCATTTTTCGAGTGTGTCTATATCACTTTGTACAGTACAAAGAGTAGAGGGTCCAAGACACTTCCTTGTGGTATTCCACTTAATACACTATCCACGTTGGATTTTGATTGGTTTACTTTGACCTACTGCTTCCTTCCACTCAGAATCGATGAAATCCAGCTCTTTATTGATCCAACTATGCCATACCCTTCTAACTTCTTCCAAAGCCTACGATGAGGTACGGTATCAAATGCTTTAGCGAAATCAAAATAGATGACAACTTTTTCGTCTGATATACTTTCACAGCACCTGTCAACATATTTCAATAGTTGAGTAACAGTGGAACGTCTACTGATAAAGCCATACTGCTTATCTGATAAAAGGTTTAAGTTTGTCAGGTGGTTCGTGATATGTTCTCGTAAGATCGACTCCATCAGCTTGCAAACCACAGATGTTAAACTCACTGGTCTGTAGTTTATTGCCAATTTATGCATGCCTTTGTTCTTGAAGATGGGCGTGACGTGAGCAACCTTCCAATCCTCAGGTATCTCAAGTACCCCTTCAGCCAGTGTCTTATTCATAATCCCTGAAAAGGACTCGGAAATTTCGTCGACAAGTTCTTTCAACATTCTTGGATATATTTCATCAGGACCAAAAGATTTGTTTGTATCCAAATCCTTGATCTTCTTACTTCGTGGTCTTATAATGGCAATAAAGTTTTTGGGTCAGCAGGTTTTGAGTAGGGTCATTCAGGTGACTGTAAACCAACAAATCAAAAACAAAACTAGTTTACCCCTATATTATTTAAAATGTATAATCTGTGTTGCTTTTGTATTTAGACTGTAAGAAAAGTTTACAAAATGTCTCTGTTTTCTTCCTTGTCTCTTCAACACGTGAAGAATGAGATGCTGGAAATCTCCACCCAATGCTCCCTCAGAGGGCTTGTTCAAAGCATGAAATGGTAAGCTGAATTAATTCATCTCAAACTTTCTATGTAGTTTCTGAAATCGCAGTTCTGTGAAGAGAAATGAAACAGTTTCAGAATTTTAAAGACGAGGTCAAAAGTAAAAAACACACCAAATTAATTGTATTAGAAGAAAAATAATTTTCCAGATTTCAGAAAATGTGCAAGAAATTCCATTGACAGGGTGTCTATGGGACCTTGAAAACCTTGAAAATCCCCCAAAAAATCCGTAGACACCCTGATCAAAGAATTTTTAAGATACATCGTATAAATTTGTAGTTATGACTTTTTCCTGCGCATCTGATCCTTTTTGTTCTTTCTATTATCTATAAATTCTTGCATGTTTTGACTTTTTTTATCAGGTTAGGTATATCAAATCAATATTTAGGATTATTTAGAGCTTAATTTTATTTTGTGTTATTTCCAGGTCTGCAGAACTTGCTGCTGCTTTGCCATCAAGTGATGAAAATCTTGAGATCATGTCAAACGAGTTGAATAAAGACAAATTATTCCTGAAGGAGTATGACAAATACTGCCTTGGCAAAGGATACTTTGACTGTAAAGAGTTTTCTCGTGCTTCACTTTATTTGAAGGATTGCAAAAGTAAACTGTGTCAGTTTTTATACTTTTACTCCCGCTATATGGTAAGTGTGTGTTGCTTCTGATTGTATGAGTTTTTGCTTTATTTGGTTTATTTTACAATTTTGTCTAAAGGACTACCATAAACTAATTTCTCAACGCAAGTTCAAACAAATAAGAAACAATGGAAAGAAACAAAAGGCTTCCAGACTACGGTTTTTTATACAAACTATGGGATTACCAAGCATCCATCATCTATTAAATATATACGTTTCATGAAACTTTGTATCTGGCTATTCTTATTTAAGCTCATGTCTGTGCAAACTAACTTACCCAAACTGTTGTTTTTTCAGGAATATGAAAAGAAAAAGAAATACCAGTTTGTAGATGTACTTGGTAAGTCTTATCTCTACGGTGGCCCAAATATGCAAACACTTTAAAATATACAAACACAAACGAAAATTACAAACACTACCACTTAGTTGATAGTGTTTGCATTTTAGTTGATAGTGTTTGCATTTTAGTGTGAATTTAAGTGTTTTGCATTTAGTTGATTGTGTGTTTGTAGTTTAGTTTAAAGTGTTTGTTTTAATTTATTTGTTGTTTTGCATTTTATGTGTATTTTATTTTAGTTGGTGCCGTTGACGTACCGCTCTTTTCTTAACGTGTTCTCATCTCGTTTATCCTGATCAGCATAGTAAAACAAAAAAGAAATCAAAGGTCCTTATAAAAAAGGGGTGTTATTTTTTTGGGTATTAATTTGAGGAGGGAGTATAAAGAAACACTCTTTAATTCTAATTCGAAAGCCGTGAAAAGTGGAAATCCCACCTAAAATACCCTATTTTGTTTCCTTAGATGAAAAAGCAGCAGAAAAGCAGGATTGGCAAGAGCTGATTGACTTGAGGGATGACCTGAAAAAAAACGAAGATAATTTGGATTCCTATGGGTTTTATTTGTAAGTCATTTCGTTTGATTGGTCTTTTCATGATGTTTTTTATCTTCATCTGATGTAGAAGTTAATTCGTAAAAAATAAACATGGCGACTCTTTACACCATAGGCTTTCCAGACAGCTCCATTCGCTAAAAAGTAAGATATTAAGAGAATTTTTGTGTATTTTGTTTTGAAAATCTTATTTTACATACTCTGTTAGATATGGCATCGTGTTGAAGAATCTTGATTTGACCAAGGAAGCTATCGAGAATCTAGAATGCTCAATTCAAATGGAGCCTTTGTTTTGGGCTGCTTGGCAAGAATTATCCACGTTGTGCAAAGACAGACAAATGGTATCAATAACTCGTTCATTTTCTTTTCATTCATTGTGTTTCATTCTTATGACCAATCCTCGCAAAAGAGACAGCTTTACAAAGTTCAAAACATTGCAATGTGTATGATGGTGGTTTTTTCTGAACAGTTCTCCCAAATTAGGCTCCTCTCACTTGCTTTGAGATGTTTTTATATGAGGTAGTCACCTCAGCTACTTCTTTCTCATCCAGTCTTATCAGACATAGACCAGCGACCGAGGTAGTAAATTGTGTCACTTCGTAGGAAACGAATAAATACTAATAAATAGGGTGTAGAATTGACAAAAAAAAATTCGCCCTTCGAATCTCCTGCAGTATTCAAGTGAATCCATTTTAGTTAATCGATAGAACTTATCAAGGGTCCCCCCTTTACTAGCGGTTTTTTCGAAGTCTGAAAATCAAATATCTGAGGCTACCAACGGATTCAGCATGAAAAGTAGGTAAAAAAATGGGGTTGTTTGTTAAGTTTCGACCACCTAGTGTCGAGAAATGGCATTTTAAAGGCGAAAAATCGACGGGCATTTTCCGATGACCTCAACATTTTCCTATGTGCATTTTCAGAAAAAATAATTCCAACACCTGGATAGCCTTCGGTTTGTAATTTCTAAAAATGGTATGGTTTATTCAGTTTTGTTAAGTGTCACTTCCTAGATCTTGAGATGATATCCATCTTCAAGGCCTGATCTAAGAGGTGCTCTACCAAAACCTGTTTTAAAGGTATTTTCTGAATCTCGGACGCTGATCTAACGGGGCAAAAATTTTGTACCTATTTGATGTATCTAGGCTGCTGGCATCCACTAACGGATTCGTGCTCCTTATACTACCTGTGGTTTTGTAGATGTACTTTAATGGGATAAACTTTCGCGGAGATTAAATTTCGCGGATTTCGCGAATTTGGTTGTCATCCGCGAAAATCCGCGAAATTAAGTCCCAATGGAAATTTGGAACGGCCTCATCCGCGAAATATTTCTAAACAAAACTCAAACTATGTCAGATAAATACTATTTCAATGGTTACTTGCATCAAAAGAAGCGCAAATAATGCGTATTTCAACAACCAACATGCATGATTTGACAGTAAAAGTCACAAAATCGTAAAAATATTGCCACCCAATAGTGCCACCCGCGAATTTAAGTCCCCGCGAAATTTTTGAATTTCGCGGATAGGCCCAACCGTTAACCGGGAAATTTAATTCCCGCGAAAATTTATCCCATTAAAGTATGCGATTTAGACTACAAACTATCTTGAGCATTTTTTTTTTCGACAGTTGAAAGAGCTGAAAGTACCGAAACACTGGATGAGTGAATTCTTTTATTCTTCAGTGGAGTTGGAACTTCACATGGCGGAAGAAGCGCTAACCAGATACCAAGACATCAGCGCTGCTGGTTTTAACGGTAGTTCATACGTCAATTCACAAATCGCAATCTGTCTCTACAATTTAAGAGGT
Organism: Clytia hemisphaerica; assembly: GCF_902728285.1. Classification (NCBI taxonomy): domain Eukaryota; kingdom Metazoa; phylum Cnidaria; class Hydrozoa; order Leptothecata; family Clytiidae; genus Clytia; species Clytia hemisphaerica. Next base: position 358,719 of record NW_027103582.1, on the reverse strand, counting down.
AACTATTGTTTATCTGACTAAATTGGACCGACAATAGCCTGTTCTTGTAGGACCATTCGAATCATTACCAACTCCAATCCTGCAAAAGCTCACAATTAGGTCTTTATTCTCTCAAAAGTTATTAAGATTTTTGTAAATTTTGAGATTTTCGAATCTAAAGTTTTGATACAGTCAAAAAAACGCGTCCTTATAATATTCCACTCCTGTTTATCTTTTCAACAAGCACAAAACCTAGGCTAGACTACACAAAACTGTTATCCAGGCGCCGCGGCTCGACATTTTAAGTGGTCGGGCCACATAATATAGTGTCTAAGGAGGCGCCACCATGGTTGGCGCCGACGGGCTAGAAAATTTTGCGAATTTCACTCCTCTAGATTGGCTAAAACAGCCTCTTTTCTTGAAGAAGATATCTTCACAAATCCATAAAGTTTGTTCCAAAAGAGAAATTTAGTCAGCAAATTTATTAATGTTAGACTGTGTTTTGTAGAGCCTTAAATGATAATGTATACTGTAGAATATATTCATACAATGATGATTAGTCAAGATGGATGAAATATCTGATATAAAAAGAAGTTTACAAATCGTTCTCTGTAAATTTGCCGAAAATATTTAGTCGCTCAGGTTGAACTCATTGGCAATATCAATCAGGGATAGTGAGTCTCTAATGTTTCTTTATGTTCGTCATAGTTCAATTTTTTTTCTAACTGACTTTTCAAAACCGGCCCTACCGCTGCCGCGGCGCCTGTTATCTAATTCGAATTCTATCAAAAGTTATAGCCGTTTTGGGAGTTTTATTAAAATCAGAAAAAAGTGAAAAACTATACGAGTGCTTGAAGGTAGTTAGTGACTTCAGTGGAGAGATTCTAATAAAGTTCTTACCAAGAAACAATAAAGTTTCCATAAAAATTTTTTTGTAAGAACGTAAGAACAAGATGAAGTTTCAACTTTTCCTTTACCTCTCATTAGACTTCGATAATTCAGTGGAATACTTTCGCGAGCTATACGACGCTGATCCAGAAATGTTGGAACATATTGATGTGTATTCAAATATCTTATACATCCAGGTGTGTGTTGATTGAAATTTGATTTTTCTTTTGTTTTCCTCATTTGTTTTGAAGATTTCTGGAAAAATGTTATTTGATAACGGGCGGACACCAAAAACAAGAAAGACTCAAAAATTACAAAATCTATCGAAAAGTTAGGGGACACCCGGGTTTGAACCAGGGACCTCTCGATCTGCAGTCGAATGCTCTACCACTGAGCTATATCCCCATGGTGTGAAGTTATAACTCAGAGATAAAAAATATTAAACACTAGTATCATACTAAAGCCTGTTCAATTCACACACTGGCAATCTTACACGTTTATTTACTTTTTCAGGAGGACAGACCAGAATTGAGTCATTTAGCACATCACGTTTGTAAAGTGGACAAATATAGAACTGAATCGTGTGTTGTGATAGGTAAATTATAGACATTTTTCCAATTCTATCCAGCCCGAGAATCATTATGTCATTCACTACAAGACCATTGCATTATGTAGACACACCCTAGGTAAAAAACATCCAAATTTTTTACCTGATTGTTTTTTAAAGTTTAGACATATGGTTTCGAATTTTCTGAAAATTGTTAAAAAGGAAAATGAATCTATTCGGCGACTGTTGCCAACAATCCCCCTTGATCCCCCAAATATCCTTTAAACTTGAATTTTTAAATGTGGCAAATTTTTTGCTCTTTCCCTTTCTATTCAAACGATTACAGGAAATTATTACAGTTTGCGAGGTGATCATGACAAAGCAGTGATGTATTTCAAACAAGCGCTGAGGTTGAATTCGAATTACGTTGCTGCATGGACACTCCTTGGTCATGAATATGTAGAACTTAAAAATACTTCTGCTGCTATTTTATCTTACAGAAAAGCCACTGGTGAGGATTTCTTTTTTTATAATAAGATAATACAGTGTTAGATAATAAAGTGTATTTTTTAAACATTCGAACTATAAAGACAATGCAGTGTCTCTTTAAACATTCAAATTGAAGACAATGCAGTGTCTCTTTAAAAATTCGAAACGAAGACATTTGTTGTGTCGTCTCGTTAACTTTTTATGAAGTCTTCTAGTAGTAAAGCCCCAGCCCTAAAGGCCGGCGCAAATGAATCCAACATTGGGGGTCAGTACTAAAATGTAAGACATACATGAGTACTAAAAGGATTTTCGCTAATTTTTGACATACCCCCACCTATTTTTCCAAAATGTTATTTTAGTACACATGTACTAAAATTATTTTGAGCAATTTAACATAGATACCACTACACCCATTTTTTGCCCTTTTACGGCTTTAAATTTACCAAAATGTGGTCATTGTTACAAACCTAGTCGAATTTAGTGCATCAATCTGCAAAATAATATAATTTTATTACTAAACTGTGCTGAACTGTACATAAAAATATTTTTAAAAAGTATTAAAAAAATTGGAAAAATTCTGAAAGATTTCTGAAGATTTTTTCGAAAATTCCTGAAAAAAAAATCAAATTTTTTCCAAAATTGTTAAAAATGCTCCATTTTGGCTGTTTTTAGAACAAAATACTAAGATTTTTCAAACAATTTTCATACCACCACGTACTAAAATTGCAATTTAGTTTTAGTTTTAGACTTGCGCAAACGAACCCAACATTTGATCCAACAATAATGTTGGATCAAATGTTGGATTCATTTGCGCCGGCCTTAAGAGTGATATGATTTTTAAAAACTATCCCAAGATTTCTTGAATACTTTACTCTGAATCACTATCTTGTAGGTCAAAAATAAAAAATAATTTTTACCCACTTTGAATCGCTGGGTGCGGCGGCTCGCATCTGTAATCCAGCTACTCGGAGGCGAAACTCTCGAACGGCTTGAGTTCGGGACCACTACGGTGCAGTTGTCTATGTCGATCAAGCGTCCACACTAAGCTCAGTGTCAACATGGTTATCATGCAGGAATGTGAGATACACCAGGTTCGATAATGAAGAACGTACCGGCCCAGGGCGGAAACGCAGCAGGCAAAAGTTCTCGCAGTGAGCAGTAGTAGGATAGCGCCTGTGAATAGATGGTGTATCGTAGCCCGCGCAAGATAGTCGAACGAAGCTTTTTCTCTCCACTTGTTGTCTTTCTTTACTCCTTCTTCCTATTTGAAACCTTAACATTCGAGTATGACAACCAGTTCAGAAGTTGCCAACCGCACTCTTTCACTTTATCCTCATAAACAGCCAACTGCTGAAGATCCTCTCACTTTTTAAAGTTTAGCCAGGTCTTTTTCTTTCTTTAGGAGTGAACCCTCACGACTTTCGTGGCTGGTATGGACTTGGACAAACTTACGAACTTTTGAATATGCCTTTTTATTCGCTCTGCTATTTTAAAGAAGCTCAAAAATTAAGGTAAGTCGGATGATTTTTCCAAGCACCAAATGTACGACACGAAAAAAAGCACGAAGATGCGGAAAAGATTAGGGGACACCCGGGTTTGAACCAGGGACCTCTCGATCTGCAGTCGAATGCTCTACCACTGAGCTATATCCCCGATGTCTGTCGTGGTGAAAATCACAATTTGTATTAAAAACTAACTACACTTCCTCTATGAATTTGATCTCCATAGACCGAACGATCCTCGAATGTTGATTGCACTTGGAGACACTTACAACACGATCGAGAACCTCAATGAAGCCAAAAAGGTATCTCCATCCTTTCACTTTTAAATCGTAATGAAAATAACCGAAGGATAGCTAGTGGGAGCTAAGTCTCTTGAAGAAAGTATAGAGATATTTAGGAAATATCCTTCCTGAAAGAGAATTTTAGAAAAATCGCGGAACTTTTCTAATGCATCTTATCCTCGATGTGACTTCTACCATCTACTATGCGTGGCGTTGTTTTTTTAGAAAAAGAGAAAGCTTTTAGTAGAGCTGTCAATCATGGGATCTTACTGTCAATCAAAACTCTATTGTTTTTTAATTTTCAGTGTTTTCTGCGAGCAGTTCGACTCGGAGATTCAGAAGGCCAAGCTATCGTCAAACTAGGAAGGTATAGTGCACATCTATGTAAAATGAAACAGTTATAACGGGATAACGGGGTTATTACATTATGAAATTTACCAACCTAAATTATTGCCTTCCCATGTTTTCAATACAACTTTCCCATGTTTTTATTAGACTGCAAGAACAATGTAATGAGATGGAGGAAGCAGCTTTATCCTACACAAAATATATCAAACGCCTCGAAAACTCTGTTGTAAGTTCTAAAATATTGTGTACAATAAAATACCCAGAGTTGAATTCATTTCAAAAGCTTTTTCTTCTTTTTTCGCATGTTAAATATTTTAAGCTTTTACAAATTATACTTTAAAAAATATTTATTTTATTTCCCACTTGAGTTTGATAAAGTTTTATCCGACGACTGTTTTGTGACATCACTTTTCATAACTCCCCCATCCAAGTCAATCAACATTTCTTGTAGCACGTGTATGTAGCTTGATGCTTGAGTCAACATTTCTAAACGTGTTGCTCGCTTTTGTTGTTGTGATAAAACTGGCAAAGAATCTTGTAATTCTTCGTAAGCTTTTCGTTCTGCATCTCTCAATTTACCATATCCTCCACGTTTGAGCGAAGGTAACTTTGTTGATTTTGATGTTGTTTCTTGCTGCATTTTTAAAGATCGGTTGCTCCCCTCCTCTCGTCTCATTTGTCTTTTTGCTAGAGCTGTAAAGATTTTTCTTTCCATTTCCTATTTTTATATTTTTACGACCATGAAATCGACAACATGAAATGAATATTTCGCAATAAAAGAGACTGATTGTGTTTTGTTTTCAATTACTCAATTGTCAATCGAATATATTTTGATTCGAATGTTTTGATCACGCGTTCGAACCACTGACCTTTATATAACGAATCATTTAAAAGGAACTCGTTCGAATGTTATGAATGATGTCACTTTGAGATTCGATTCGACTTTTTAACAAGAATTTGAATGAATGTGTTGTATCTGTTGTATCTTTTTTATTGTATTTTTCTTCATTTCAGCACATCAGTGAAGACATAGCACACGCGTGTTTGTTTCTAGCAAGGCATCATTTAGACTTGAAGCAATATGATGAAGCGACCACTTATGCCAGGAAAGCCATGGAGTACACCGAGGTAGGAATAATGGGATGTTTTTTTTTTTTTTGTAAAATGGTGTTTTTTTCCAATTTATCATGAATTCTTAATAGTTTTTGGGAAAAACATCCTGAAAACAAATTCTTGCGGTAATTCTTAGGTTTGAAACCCAGCCAAAATCTATCTAGCATGTAATAATCCTCAAGCAAAGAAGATTAGTTGCATATTAAATTAATTGCTCTGGCTTCTTAGGTTCAGTGCCAGATTCTATGTAATTTAAACCGGTTATGCTTCATTTAATGGTGAAATGCCAAAATAAAACGTTCGTAATTTTGTACATTAAAAGAAGAAATTTTGGCACTTGGCGTTTCAAAAAAGGCTTGAAACCGTAGCTGGAAATTTTAAAGGCAACGGATTTTGGGGAATAAAATAGATAGGGCAATCTAAATTTGGCGGGAATTTAATTTGGCGGATGACGGTAAAAATAAAATTTGCCGGGAACTTAATTTGGCGGATTTTGACCAAATCCGCCGAATCCGCCAAATTAAGTTCCCGCCAATATTTCTTCTCCCGCTAATCTGAACCTCTTTTGTTCGAACCTTTCTATTATTCGAACTAATTCTCGGTTCCCGTGAAAGGGAAAGCCTCGTAAACTACTTTGTATAACTATAATCTTTCTGCAATTCGAATAAATTAGAATTCCCGTTCGACTTCGAATTAGTGAGAGTTAACTGTATGATGTGTTTCCTGTAACGGAGACGGCTAGCTTCTGATTCGTCTAGATTCTGACCAACTGAGGACGATGGTAAATCAGCGCTTTTACCATTGATTTTAAATCCCCGAAGGGGCTAGAGATGAATCTCTAACCTTTCTCCAGCAAGAAAAAGTGAAACCTAAAGATTTGCACGCATTTAGAATGAGGGATTGAATCTAGCCCTTTCTTTGTTTTTAAGCGGCACATTTTTGGAAATCTAGCGATAGGTTTTACTTTCAATATGGCGTTTGTGTGAAAACCACACGGGTCATGAGTTTTGGATGGGAAATAGGAAGTTTCATTTCCCATCCAGGAGTTCTGGGTCTGGCCCCTTCGGGGATTTGAAATCATCGACTTTTATTGTCCTCGATTTTGTGGGTAAATACTGCGGTTTATACAAAATCACTTCAGAGACTCCACCGTCCTCAAATGCAAAATTTACAATAAGAACCTGCTCGTGAAACGCTCCCCGAGGTTTAAGCACAGATACAAATTTTTGGTAAACAACAATGTTTTCTTTTTTTCTCTGACAGAGTCGTGACGAAGGAAAAACATTGATGTTCGAAATCAGTCAGATGAGCTCAAGTGTGAAGTGAATCAAAGCTAATTCAAGTGTGAAGTCACTCAAGGTTGGATTCCCTTCGTTGAGAGGTGAAGCGGATGTAGGTGAGAGCTCGGGCGATTCTGTGAATGAGGACGTTTATCGTCGATTACGATAAACTAGTGACGAAGACTTTCTTAGTATAGTGATTGATGCGTGAAAGACCTTCTGCTAACATGCTGGATGTGGAAATATTACCATGAGTTGTTTTTTTTCCATGTTTTTCATTGTATCGAATAATATCTTATTTTTAGTTTTTTTTTCACAATTTCAATTTTTTCGAAGCAGTCTAACTGCTGATTCGGTGTTGAAAGTTTTCAATAATTATAAATTTTGATGAATTTTTTGTATAGTGTTCAACCACTGCTCATTTTTTTTCTTTCCAACAGTGAAGAATTGTTAGATAATGAATAATGAATTTCATTTCTCCATACATTTCTGACACCCATATAAACGTAATCAATTTATCGGTTGCCCTCTTGATTATTTTGAATATGAGCTATTTATAATTTCTTACCCCTTTTCTGTGTTTTTTTATATTATGTTTTTTCTTCTCGAAATCACTTCACTTTTGGGCGACCGTTGAGCCGTAGTGTTTTGATTGCGTTCAAAGGATTTTCGTTAGATAGCCTGTGTAGCGACATAATAAACAATGGCTCATCGTCCACGCGCCTACGGTCTAACGGCTGAAGTAAACAGTAAGATCAAGAGTAAATATGAATTAGAAGATGAAAAGAAAGTACTTAGATGGATTGCAGAGGTAAAGAAATTTTCTTCCTAACATCTTTTCTTTCTGAACATTATTTATCTATTTATGAACTTGTAGTAACTGTTTTGAATACGGATTTCTCCGCCCTTCTTTCTATCACTAATTTTACTTATCCTAATTTTACATACCACATATCCTAATTTTACCTGTCAACAACTTAACATCTTTTCTGTTTTTTTTTTCCTTCAGGTGTTGACCGACCGCTCAATGTTCGATGGTGTAGAAGGCGAAGAAGCTGTGCATCAGGTATTGAAAGATGGACTCATTCTGTGCAAAGTGATCAATATGCTGTACCCAGGCTCCGTACGCAAAGTAAACAAAATGAAACAACCCTTCATGATGATGGAGAATATCTCGGCTTTCTTGGACGCTTGTGTAGCCTATGGTGTCCGCCGCGGTGATCTATTCCAAACGGTTGATTTGTATGAAGGTCAAAATATGGTTTCTGTCATCCAGGGTATCTTCGCGCTCGGCCGTAAAGCGCAGACCAATGGTTACCGAGGTGCCGTTCTGGGTCCTAAAGAAGCCTCCGAAAACCACCGTGAATTCACGTATGATCAAATGAACGAAGGGTTTAATATCATAGGCTTACAAATGGGATCCAACAAAGGTGCAAATCAATCGGGAGTCAATTTTGGGAAGTCTAGGTTTATTATGGACTAACTTTTAATATTGTAATTTTTCTTTTGTATTTCATTTATTTGGCGCTGCTTTTCATAGTATTCCAAGGGAAATTTTTTTTGAAATCTGCAATCGTAATCCAACGATATTTTCAATATTTTTTTGAAATTTTGTGAAAAATGATACCGATTATTTTTTACGAGAATATTCGAAACCGAAATTTTTTTTAAATAAATCCGGGTTCCATAATATAGTAAAGGAAGAATTTTGCGATATTTTTTAGTTTTAGAGTTTGTAAGTTATTTATTTATGTCTTATGCTATACGTAACTGTCAAAGAATAATTAATTTACATTAAAATTTATCAGCATTATTTATTGCAAGGTTTATTTTGCTGGCTACTTAGTTACTTACAGACTGAAAGTATAAATTGATTCTTGTCTGAAAATTATCCTTTATCGTCGCTAGGTGATTTATTTTAGTCGTTGAAAATTTAGTAAATAAAACTTTTATCGCTATCCGATGAAGTCGCTACATCCAACTTTATTTTCTTCAATTAGGTATCTAAATACTTTAAAGTTGCCCTAATTCTAACTTCTAACACAAAATTCAAGCATAGCCATATTGCATATCCATTCTTTTCGCCATAGACAAGTAAATCAAAATTAAAATTGATAAAATGAGAAGTTTCTATTCTCCTGTTATTTGGAGAGTCATACCCTGTGAAAATTTCAAAGGTAATTTTTTCTTCCGATATTTTCAGTTCTTTCACGAACCCTGCAATAAAATCGTAATAACCAGTTCTTGATATTTCTTTTACACTTTGGTTTAATTCTTACCGTCAAAACGAGGCCAACGACTGACGTAAAAAGTAGAAGTTATACCAGTGCGGTTATTAGTATTAATTACTACTTTCAACAGATTTATTATGATGTCCTTTTGGACTCGTTTCTTAACATTTTCAAATTTTACACACGTCGCTTCTTTTTTTTCAGCTTCCCACATGGTGGTCTTCCGATGGTGCAATTGTCACGTGACAGCTTTTAATGTTCCGATTGGTTTGATATAATAAGAACTTCGTCACCAGTTACGCAATGTGTTCAATAGGGGATTAATGAGGTAATATCTTCTTGGCAAAGAAAGGGACGAAAATAACTTTATCCTCTTTGTGTGGTCCACTTCTATGATTAATAAGGAAATTTGCCAACAACAATCAATAGTTTTTTTGGTAACTGTTACGGGAGTATGCTTACGTTTCCACAATTTAATCGCCTAGCGTGCTTTACTTTCCATTTGAATTTGATAAAAAACGGTTTTAGAGCGTTCACTCGAGCTTAACTCGCAATCAACTTTCATCATGATTCACATCTTCTAGCATTTTGGCTGTGTGTTGGCAATTATTGCACCATTTTACAAAATATCTTCCGACATTTAACTTCGTATCCTTTTTAACCAGTGTCTAATAATGGACCACACATGGTAGAGTTTTGCCTATTTCCATCACTAATTTACACTAATTGTCATCGTGTGCTTGCCACGTGTTTCATTTATTAGTTTCAATTAATACCTTGCCAAGATGGCACGCCTTGATACGAAAGGGTAGAATATCGAATTTGATTTCCTGAGCCTATCAACTGTCAATTCTTGAAATAAACAAGTCAAGATTAAAGTGAAAGACCTGAAAAAGTGATTCAACCCCTGTTCGCTATTTCAGTAACAAACAGGGGTCAAATTCTGGTTTTTCCCGGTGTTTCCCAAAAGGAAAAATAATACGCAATCTGGACTTAAAATCTATTTATCTTTTATCCATTGTCAAAAACATATAATAAGGCCAATTGGAGACTGAGCTTCGGATTAAGGGACTGTCTTTTTCTCCTTATCCGAAGAAAACCTTTTAAAAGTAAATTTTTTAAAAAAATTTGAACATCCTGGGTGGTACTCACAGCGATGCGAAAACAAATCAGAAATTACAGGAACTGCTTCTAAAACTGTCTAGACTATAATTAGCAGAAAATAGAAAGGCCACCAAAGAAGAATGAAAATGGAAATCTATCTTGAAAATTGCTGCGTCATTATCTCGTTTTAGTTTTCTTTCAGTCTTTATGATTTTATTAATTAGTTTAGAGGTTGATCGATATTCTTTTGTTTCTCAGTATCGCACATTCTTTGAGTTTGCCGACCACCTAATTCACTTGTAATTTTCTTTTAGGTCCTTCTCTGCGTTTGACCATGGAGCCTCAAATAAGGTAAGTGCTCTCATTAATTCATCATGGATGTGAAACCATGGTTTTCCAGTTTCGATTAAAAACTTCATTGGCACACCTTTTAAATGTCACTACATTCTGCACCTGGTAGAATTAGAAGGATTATAATTTATGCTTGTTTTATGACTTTGCAGTGTTTTTTTGGCGGTAATTAGTTCATTTTACCAATTTCTATTTAGGATTACAGAAAAGAATTTTTTACAATTTACTCAATTCTTCTACCTTTGTCTTTGGAAAAGATTTTCGTTACTTTGATGGAATAAAACTGTAAAAGGACTTTTCGAATTTTGGGGCTTGATTTCCTGGTTTACCCCACTGGAAAATTTACCAAAATTTGCATTTCTAAATTAAAGATCGAGCTTTTATCCATTGAACAGGAGAAGTAATGAATGGCCAAATTCAATAATTCAAGTAGGGTTTTCAAATTCCGAGTGTTGGGGAAAACGAAAGTGGACGAAACGAAGATGACGTCATTATCAGGTAACGGTCATCTTATATTCTGAGAGAGAATCAATTTTGTGTTAGAACATAAGGACAAATTAATGACGATCTTAAGTATCCCCTTCTCACAAACCCGGTAGGATTTTTTCATCCAGTGAGCGTAAAAATAACGGACCAAAACTCGATTGGGATTGATATTCCTATGTTTTTACGGCTGAGGATTTGAATTCCAATGTTTTCGAGCCAGAAAATTCAGTGGGGATGGAAAAAATGGCATAATATTTTCAGTGAGGATTGGTTTATTTGATTATTTTCAGTAGGGACAAAAATTGGAGTATAATTTTCCACCGGGGACGATATTTTGGCCAATTATTTCAATTTTTTGTGAGAAGGGGTCCCAGCGGATCTGCAAGAAAGAGGTGTTCTTAAATTTTCAAAAATGTTGAAAATTATGAATTGATTTAGCCTCTAAAACGAGGACTATTATTAATTACGAAGAAGAAAATTTTTGAGAACATTCTTGTTGTGAAATCGTGAAAACATAAGAACGCATATTTTAATCTGCAACTTGTAGGATTGTTTTGTTCGGTCAAAATGTCAAGCACGTGATGATCGGGTTTTAAAATTCGAGTGTGATTCGATTTCCTTGGGGTTTTGTTCGACAATCGTAAATATTTTACTGCTCCCGATTGTAAATCTTTTTGTTTTCATTTTTCAAAACATTATTCCGTTTACTTCGTTGCATCTCTTCCAAAGAAAATCTTTAGTCGTGGTGGAATTGAAATTAGGGAAGAACTGAGAGAGAGAATTTGCAGTCATCTCGACAAACATTTATGCACTTACCCCTAGCTGCTTTCTCGAGAAAATACTATCTGCTCTCTGATCTTTATGAGTTGACAGAAACAGCCACCGGCGAAAGATTCACAAATGTTCTTTTTCCAACCAACAGGAAAGATTTTCGAATTTCAAAAACAAATTCCCCAAATAAACGAGAACTAGGCTTGAGTTAGCTTGAATTGCTACAAAAACAGGTCGTTTTTTTTCAGTCAAGTAAAGATAAAACAATAACATCTATATAGAACGGAATCTTCTGAAGAAAAATTTTCCTGCTGGACCAAAATTGAAAAAGAATAAAATTTCAAAGAGCCGATGAACCTCTTGTTTTATTTAGAACACATCTAAATTCCAGGTAAGGTAAATTTTACCTGAGAACAGATCTACACTTTCCAGTTGATCAAATTTTCGGTTTTCGTTAGTTCAGATCCCCATTCCCAAGAGGTGCATGCGTCCAGAATAAATTATTCTAATTTAGAACCTTCTCGGTTGATGCTTTCGAACTGGGCAACTATGAAAGTATTTTTAAATGATTTCAGAAAAAAATATTGAAATATTGATTGATGTCCCCGGTGATATTAAATAAGGAGGTTAGGAAAAAAATTATTTTCAAACCACAATAGAATGACACTGTCCACTTGCAATATTGTTTTTTTTTTAGATCCTTTTTGCAAATTTTCAGGCCGCATACCAGATTAGGTATACGGTCCGTTTTTTAAATTCAGTAGTCTCCAAAAAAAAATTAGAAAATTAGAAAGAAGTCTCCAATACACAGGTTTTCAAATTAAAATCTGAAGACAAATCACGCGTTACTTGAAATTTTTATGTGCTTGTTACATGATATTTATTTCTGATTGGTTTTAATAAAGTTATCATCTGTAAGCTTTAAAGCAAGTAACATGGGAATAAAATCACGCGAACTTTCTCTAGTAATCACATGTTTTGACTGCATTGATATAATTTTTCAACCCGTGTATTCAAAATTTCTGATTATGAGTCGAAGAATTGAGAATAATTTTGAAAAGCTTCAGAAAGTTTTGGAAAAAACTATTCCAGAACTTTTCATTGCCACCATTTCCCAATGGTTAAAAGCAATGACTCGCCCGTTTAACAGAAAGTTTTGAGCAGAATCAATCAGCCTAATCAAGAGTTATGATTAATCGATGATGTCTTGCTCGATGGGTAACCAGAGCCATATAGTTATCAAGGAAAATCTTTCAATCCATCAAAACTAAAATTAAATGAGTTTCATGTTTTCCACATTTTTCAAAATGTTCCAAGAAAAAAAAAGAAAAACAACGATCTCAAAATTCTAAAAGAATTTATATTAAGAATATTGCTGAAAAAGGGAAATGACAAGAAGTAAAATGAGTAAAAATTAAGTATAAAAAAAAGTTAGAATATAAATAACTCCGAGGAACGAGTTATTACCCGATAGCGATACTACTCCCCCTGCACAATTTTTCAAGATATGATTTAGCAACGGGTTTCTTTTGATTGATAGCTGCAATTAGTGTAAACAACTAAATTTTGTTTTCTTCTGTACTTTGTGGTTTTCTTTGTTGTTTTTCAATCCACCGCAACCGTGGTGGGTGGCACGCCATTGCGGAAAATAAAACATCTCTATATCTCAACAACCCCCCTGTTTCAGACCATCGACTAGATTTAGTGGTCAGGCTTTCAGTGAGTGAATCATTAAGTAAGTCTGCTGACTAAGTCACGTGCTAATTAGTTCATCTTTTACTCCCTCCTTCTCTCCCTCTCTTGTGTGTTGACTTTCCGATGACCAATATAAGAAGAATGATATGAAAATGGCGACATTTTTGGTGGTCAAACTTTATGTAATCGCTCCACGGACCACAAATAAAGCTTCTTTCTTTCTCTCTCTTTCTTGATATTGGCTACTCCACTCTCATATTTACCACTGCTTTAATTGTTTAATGACCTACAACTTTGTTTTGTTTTTCGTTCTTTTTTCTTGTTATAAAACAGTAACGAGCTGCGTTTTCTCGGACAATTTGATCTATATGACACGGACGTTTAAGGTGACGGACAGGCCTTTTTCAGATGGTGTGGCGGAATTCGACGAAATTTCCGAGTCAGGTCTAATGTTGGAGACGGATAATTGGGCTGATTTAGTTCGGAAAAACGGAATTCGGCAAACTATCGGTCGAAATGTCATAAATGGGAGTACATTAAAGGAAGAAATTTTGGCGGGAGGAAAATTTAGCGGATTTGGTCAAAATCCGCCAAATTAAGTTCCCGCCAAATTTAAGTTGCTCTATTTTGCTATTTCAGACTTTAAAACAGGTGTTTCCTTTTTTTAATGGTGTTTTTTGGACAAAAAGACCTTTGTCCGCCAAATTAAATTCCCTCTGAAAAAACTTATTCGGCCATCTGCCAAATTAAATTCCCGCCAAAATTTCTTCCTTTAATGTATTCGAAGTTGAATTGAAATCCTGAATTTTCGACAGAAATCTAGAATTTTAAGGAAATTTTCGGTTACGGAGGTTTGTTTTTTGTTTAAACTGTTTGACGGAATTTCAGGAGAAAAAAATGACGGAATAGCAGAATCGGGTACCCCCCCCTTAAACCTCCCCGCCTCACTCCAATGGGAGCAATGACATTGCATTTATCTACACGAAGAGACCTCCAACAAAGATTTGATGACGTCCGTCTGTTTTCATAGTCTTGCAGGATGAAGGTGTTAAGGATTTGTTAGCAATAAAGAATGAATTAAGCTTTCCTTTCGCACCTACGCATAGCTGATCTTTTACCGGCTTGAAGATAGATTAACCATCTGTCAAACGAGCTTCCATCTTATTACACGGGCTTAAACGTTGATGGACACAGCAGTTATTTGGAAATCCAACTTCAAAAGATGTGTATCTGATTTTGAGGGCATTAGTTACCTAAACTGATCATTTCATGGCAGGATCTATTCTGAAATAAAGCGGAACTTTTCTTCCTTTGTTTGAGACCAACTCAATTATTGTGTTTCGTCCAAGCTCGAGCCCAGTCCTTTTGTTCGCTTTTTCATGATACTGATGGTACTCACGAAAGGCCTCATTGAGTTTAAAGCCCGAAGGGCTAGAGTAATATACCATAATCATGAAGACGGATTGTATCTAGCGGTTCCTTTGTTTTTGAGGGCGTTCTGGATGGGAAATCAGTGGTTTCATTTGTCATCCATGAGTCTCGAGTCTAGCCCTTCGGGCTTAGAAGTCAATGGTTAGGCCATGTCAATGGAAGTCAAATTTAGTTATCAGTTGAAAAATTCTAATGAAGAGACGTGCAAAAAGGCACGACTCATTATTCCAATTAGAATACGAGTAAGCGACCACACACTTGGAGACAAAAGCTTTGTCATTAAACTAATTACTGCTTTCAGTCGGCTTTCAGCTTTTACTTATTTGGAAGGGAAGTCGTTTAGTGTAAGGAGACGAATTAATTACAAACTCTAAGTGGGTGACATGCTATGAAACTAAATGTTCTTCCTTCTTTCTTGTAAAAGAAAAGTCCCTTATTTTGCTTTATATCTGAATAACACGATTTTGGTCTATATTGACCGTACTTAGGGTTTCAGGGGTGTTCAATTTCCTAACCCCAGCAATTCAATCCCCGTTTATTAAGATTTAAAAATAATTTTGTAGTATGTATATGATGGGCTAATGGAATTTGATCACGGATCAACCTGTTCCTGTAGTGCGACATCCAAAAATTTTGAAGCCTTGGAATGTTCTTAACTTTTTGAGTTTTAAGTATAATATTGTTCTTATTTTCGCCATTTACCATTTAACATTTCCGAAAAGCCTTAAAATGTATCTTAACTTGTTCTTGACATTTTGTCCATCGAAGCCTTATGTTCTTATATAGTTTGTTCTTATAAAAAAAACGTGTAATCGATTTGACATGAGCAGTTTTTTTTCGATTCGGGTCATGTATTATTTTCCGATTAATTGCCGACGAAAATAAAAACATTATAATTGGTCACTTCTTGTTTTCGAAAATCAAAAAAAACAATCTTCCCATTTTTTTTTCACTCCTACTTGGTTGTTTACAACGCCTCAAAACTTTCTCTAATTTGATTTTCAATCAAGGAGAATTGAATTTTCATCGAATAATGGAGCGTATAAAATAGAAGAGTGTCGTTAATGAGAGTTTCTTGTTGACGGTGACTTTCAATATTATCGAATAATAGTAGAACATCGCATTCGAGAGTGTCAACTGTATTATTTTTGTGACGCGTATCCAACTTTCGCTAATAGGGGCTTTAAACTATTGAAATGTAACCTACGAAGTCTCTTATCTGAAGAATTTCTTGTCCACGAGGATGTAGTTTTTCAAGGACTATTCTCAGGTGCCTAATAAACATCCTATGCTGCTGACTTCCATTAACGGATTCGTTCTCCTTTACTACCTGTGGTTTTGTAGAGGTCTGCTATTCAGACTATAAACACCCCTGTTTGTTAACTTATTAGCAGCCCCGCTTATTAATTTGTTAAAAGAAATTATTTCTTGTTTTGCTCTCTCATTAGCTAACTTTTTTCTATCCACTCCATTTTAGGAGATTAGGTACGATTTAGTTCCAATCTTCCTTTAATTATCATTAAATTTGACATTTTTATTACGTAGGCACTTGACGGCTATAGATTAAAAGCAATGATTCATTTTTAACTTTCTGTTTAAAAATCGCAAAAAAAACAGATTAAAGTACGTGCTACAGCAAACCACTTCGTCATCATGACATTGTCTAAAATTCCTCAACAATCATCAACTACCATGGAAACGTTATTGGCAAGATCACGAAACTTCTTTTTGTATTCACTTTGCAATATTGCTGTGCAATGGTGGTCTTTCACGAACGGAAACTTCGTGTCAAGAACAAACTATATAAGAACATTTTAACAAGGCGGACCCCAAATCACCCAATTTCTTAGGAAATATTTCACAAAATGGTGAAAATAAGAACAAACTTAAAACTTAAAAAGTTAAAAAATCCAAAAGCTTCAAAAATGGTGAATGTTCTTACAAAAAATGTGTAACAACATAGGTCTTTGATAAAATAATTTATCGAAATCTAATTGCGCTGAAATGTTAAAAAAGAATTAGCAGATAAATTCCGCGAATATTTTGGCGCCGTGATGACGCATTTGTTTCCTCGTTTGTTGATCGGTTCGCTGGTTGTCCCTGGTAATTTTGATATTGATATTCATTGATCTGATATGAATATTCATTAAAGGAGTGGCTGATGGGAAATTATTTCGATAACTTGAAATATTAGGTTCGATTTTCCAATTCTTCTTTGTAATTATCATTCAATCACTAACGGTGTCATTTCTGTAACTTGGTGCCGCCATCTAACGAGCTCTTTAAACAAAGCACGCCTACCTCCAAGTCGTGTAATTTCTATTTTTGAATGTTATCCCAATATCCTAGATGAGGTACTTGATGGCCAATCAATTTCAAGTTGAGTAGTTGCGGAGGAGAGTCCGTTAATAAAAGGTGAGCGCTCCCTTGCCTGTTAAGGATTTAGCCGCTTTCCGTTGTTGAAGTTTCTTTCTCCTTTGAATTAGATTGTGGACTTCTATTTTTAACTTGAAGTATGTACGAACTCAATACTGAAAACATTCAAGTTGTGGACTTTCTATTTTAAGTATGAAGACAATATTGAAAAACACTTTTCAATCATCAACATTGAAAAATCGATTGAAAATAAACGTTCATTTTGTATGAGTTTTCTTTTAACATGGATGGCTTGAATGTCCCCACCTAAATGAAGGGCGGGGTCTAAAAATCTTTTTGACTGAAGAGTAGGCAACTTTTTTGTATGAACCCCACCCTATCCTCTGTGATGTAATGTCTTAACTCTTTCGTCGCCTTTAGAGTGTTTCCTCTACAAAATCAAATTGAAACCGAGTTTTTCGTGATAGTGCGATAGCGATTGATTTTTAGCAAGGACAACACTGCTTGACCATAAATTCTTATTTTCCATCCCATTGCAAGGAGTTCACTTTATTCGAAATATTTGATTATTTTTCGATTGAAAAAATCAGTGGCCACACACTACTGTCATGAGGCAAATCTTGATTTGCTCTTTCTTTGATGCAACTTTATTTTTTCGGAAAGCAAAGAACTATTTTTCAATGACAAGAAATGACAAAAGCTTGGTAGCCTTTTTCTTTTAAAAACACATAATGTTTTCGAGTGAAGAGTACGATATAGTATAGTTCGAAGGAGAAAGCATTTTCGTTGATTCAACTTTCTCAATCAAAAGAAAGGTCTCAAAGTGAGTTTGCGAGAAAATTTGGGATTAATTTATGACGCTTTTGCTTGGATTTTATGAAAGTAATGTTTTGATATTTTCTTACAGATGAAACGACTCTTTGATTGTTTCCTCATTAACATGAAGGAGGCATTTCATGATCAGAAACAAATCACTGTGTGTGTTTTCTTTCGTCAGAATGTTTTCTCTCTTTCAGCACCGTGTCATCAAACCTTATTTCTTTTTTGTAAGAAAACTCTCAATAATATATTTTGTTCGGTGGTCTTTCGAACGCCTTCGTCGTCACAGGCCTAAAATCTCGAAATATTTGCTGCATGTAGATTTTTTCGTCAGAATATCAGAACTAGAATGAATAGTTCTTTTGTGGATAACTATAGTTTTGCATTTATTAGAAAATGTGTATTGCAATGTTCTTGTGTGAGAAAGGAAAGTGATTAAAAAAGGACTGGGGAAGGGTATTGATTGAAAAATTAACATACAATTAAGTAATTTAAAAGAAGCTTGATAAGAGGATGTTATTTTGTATTAAGATGTAGAACAAGACGTAATCTTTCACATCGCACATAATCGTTTTAACATTTCAAGACACACACACACACAGTCATCATTGGAGTTTCGAAACTGAATGTTAGGATACTATAAAGCACTAGAATCGAAGACATCGTACATAGTATAAAGGGGTTTGATATGCTGAAGATTTGATTGGTTGACAACGAAATATTGACAAGATGGTGAATATGAACCTGGTGATGAGTTCTTCACATCGTTCCTCATCAACTCCTTCTTCTTCGTCAGCTGCAAGTCAATCTTCTTTCTCCGGTAAGCTCCCTTGTTTGGCTGACACGCTATTTCTTGACCCTCCATCCCGCAATCAAGATCAAAACAAACATACAATCGTGGATATAAATTGTGAGGCAAAAAGAAATTCCCATGCATTCTCTCCTTGGGATGGTAGGACGGCCGTGTACACTGAAAAATGCAAATGGGGGAAGGGGCTGTATGTGTTTTCTACATGTTTACTGCAAATTCCTGTGTTTGTCTCAAACATTTTTGTCCACGATTGTACAGTTTTGTTTTATCGTTTCATTTCTTCAAAGTCGATTTTGATTTGACTCGCGTACGTTGTCCTTTGTCCTTTGCTCTGACCGTAACTGTACATGCTCAAAGAACTTAGACTGATAACAAAAGCCCCTTTCCCTCAGGATGGTAGGGACCAAAATGGTATCCATTCATTTGTTCATTTGTTCGTTGGCTGGAAAGTACAAGGATTGCCTATGGTGTGTTCAATAAAGGCGACTACTGAGAACTCGATTTTTGAGGGGGTTCATAAATCAAGCTTGTGATTTCTTGTTGAGGAAGAACAATGGTATGCTTTTTTAAAGAAGGCAGGGAAGACAGGGAGTAGTGGGTGGCTCATGTTCTCCTACAATAACGAAGGCTATGATTTGATTGGTTGGATTAGCTTTTTAATGGAAAGATTTCCGTTCTTCCGAACCAAAATAAAAAACCGGTTTCAAAAGATTGAAATGAAAAGGATATTCCTTTTCTTCTTCGTTGCCTTCGTTTAAAGTTTTTTGATATGAACTGCATTTTGATGACACCTCTTTCTGTTTGCGCCGTCGGTCCCAGATTAAGGATTTGAATTGATTTTTTGTCATGTTGTGTGTACCCAAGTCTTACTGGAGTCCTTTGAGACTTATATTCTCCCTACCCATGCTTTTTCTCAAAACTTCGTGTTTTTATTTTTATTTCGATTTTGTTTTTATTTATCTCCATGCTTTATAAATCGTTCTTTTATTCAAAAAATTGGGCTCGAAGACCTTTTCCTCCCTTTTTTATGAATTTTTTTGATTTTTTATTTAAGAAAGTCTCTATTAAACTTTTGGCTTAAGGGAGCTTGTTTTAGTGGAGCTATTGATGAAGGAGACTCGAACTTTCAATGATTATCAATAGCTGTTTCTTTATAAAGAATCTGCTAAGATTTATCTTTTTAACCCTTTTTAACAAAATATTTTTATATATTTTTGTTTTGTTTTTCTCTGTGCAGATGTTGATGAATTTAGGGACCCCCCAAAAATGAGATTAGTCCTTCTTGTTGCCATGGGAACGAAATATCAACCGTTTTGTCTATCACTAAAGAAAGTTTCTTCACTCTTTTAGTCTTTACATAATTCTTCTTAAGATTGGAAGCGTTTTATAAATGAGGATTTGGCGGCTGAATGAAATAAGTTGCACTGTTCAGAAATAGGTTGTTAAAATTATTTCAGAGGTTTCCCGTGTTTATTTTGGAGAATAATGAAAAAAATTAATTGTATTGAGTATTAAATTTGGCGGATACAGTTATTTGTTTTGACGAGAATAAATTTGGACACATTTTGTTGACGAACTTACACCCCTGTCTAGCTTTACACTTTTCACTTTGATAATCTGCTATCGTTTAAAAAAACCCTTTTCGAAATTTGAGCCTCTCGTTAGTTTACCTTTAAGGTTTCGCCAAAATGGAGCCTATTCTGCGTTTGGAAATTATTCATATAAAAAACGAAAAAATAAAATGACAAATTTGTTCTAAATACCAAGCAATGGGGAAATAATTTTCTGAACTGTCACAACCCCTGAGCTTGAATTTCAATTGCTTCGACTTCAGCATAATGAAAATCCATTTTTGCTAAAAACTGTAAAAAATATACAGATGGAGTTTAATTCCCATCTTTCAGAGGGTGTGAGTTCGGGGTGGCACTTTAATGAGTGACTATGACGTTGTTATAACAACAATTTGTAATTGTATAACATGATTAATTAAGTCTTTTCATAAATAGCTTTTTTGAAGAAAAGAATAGCAACATTTTTTTTCGTGTAACGACTTTGTCAATGTAATTGCTTTCATCCTTGAATCTTTATCTTGAATTTGTTGACCTTCCTTTTGATTCATTAATTTTCTTTGTGATGATCCTTTACAAGAATTATCTTCATTAATTTTTCTTCTCGTTTCTTGTTTAATTTTGATCAACTTGCCACAGTACTTCTCGATATTTTTTGATAAATTTTCTTGAATTTTTTAAGGTATGAATCAGGGTATTTCCACATGTGGGCTTGAAAGTTTTGACTCTCTTCAATATTTTTTAGTGGTCAGCTATTGTTTTAATCCTGGGACATATTCTTATCCGAACGTATGTCCCAGTTCATTGTTTCTTTATTATTTCAAAAAGGATCTCAAGAAAGTGTCAACTCAGCATAAATTATTGCGAAAATTATTAGTTGATCTAATTGAAGTAACTTGGTTGATTACCATACGTTAAACGACTTCAATTTCGTAATTTAAAATGCTTCAACGAAAAAGTTTTCTTCAGAGAGAGAGAACGCATTCAGGGAGTTTATAATAAACATCGTTTATCTTCATCAACTTTCTTCAGACCTGCTCCATTCATCCACAGAAGAGTTGGAACAATACACCAACTTCTTATCATTGATGCCGATGAGGAAAGACACCAAAGTACAAGAATATGTGGTAAGCTCTCGTTTCCAGCCCCTTAGCTCGCCTGTTAATGATTTTGTACACGCTTTATAAGAATATACTTTATAAGAATATTTACGATGGAATTGGCCAACAAATTAAGAATATGGTAAGAATACCACTATCATGGTAAAATTTGGCAATTGGAACTAAGAATGCCATTTTTAAGGCATTTTACCCTTAAATTGTCAATTATTACCCAGAAATGGTGAAAGGTTTGACAAAAATACCAAATTTGGGATTGGATCCAAGTCTAAGAATACTGTAAGAATCTTTCAGGATGGTTTTCCCGAAAAAGTTAAGAATATTCATGATGAATTGAAAAAAAATACCATTCTTATAAAAAAATATTGCAATTATAAGTGTTTTGAAAAGGGTGATTGATAACAAGAGCAACTTCTCTACTGTCGACTATACAAAATTGTTGTCAAAAACAATATTTTGCCTTTTGCTATTTTTTCTCGCCTTCTTTTTGAACCTTTACCCCTTAGATGAGCCTCCACACAAAAAGCTCCTTGCAGTTGTCTGTTCGAAGCAGTCTCATGAGTGTCATCATTAATTACGATTAGTCATAACTAACCTTGCTTTCCTGGTACGAGCTGTCTTCTCTCGCACTGTGGTATTGGACTTCGGAAAAGATAATACTGTAGCATCTTTTCATTTTCTTTCTAATAACTGAAATCGAACTTAGTTTTTCATCTTTTGCTTCAGCCATCAGAGTTCCAGGAACTCACTCGGGAAGAACGAGAAGATTGGTTGGAATTACAGTGCGTTCTATTCGAAGAAGAAACTCGATCCTCACTCGATACAAACAACGAAAACGATAATTTTATCGATGATTTCGGAAGATATTTGAAGAAAGTGACGAGACGCTGGGCTTCTTGGAATCACAGAAGTTTTGGATCCATCAGTTCCATCGAGTAAGTTTCTCACTCTTTCGAAAAATCAATCATGTCACCTAACGAAATTTTTTTGTTTTTCTTTGCATAGTACACGTTTTTTTTTTTATAAGAACGTCAAAAATTTTCGAAGCCTTCGGATGTTCTTAGTTTTTTGGATTTGAAGTGTTCTTAAAATGTTCTTATTTTCAGCATTTTTTGAGCATTTTGATGTAATTTCTTAAGAAATTGCATGTTTTTAAGTCTCCAAAGCCTTAGTATGTTCTTAGAATGTTCTTAAATTTTTGGGCTCGAAGCCTTATGTTCTTATATAGTTTGTTCTTATAAAAAAAACGTGTAGTGGGGCCACAGATGAGGTAATACCCCGTCATACCTTTGACTTCTATTTTATTTTTAACGACATGCTTATATTTTATTGATCGAATGATTACACGTTTTTTTATAATGAACCTTAACTTGGCTCCGAGCCCAGACTTCCTTATTTTTCCAGAGAATTTCAGCCTCAAAGCTGCTAAGATTGGACTGGTTTGTTGTTTCGTTAAATAATTGACTACAATTCAGAAAAAGACGTTAATTGAACGTTGTTTCATCAATATTTATAAAGTTTAACTCGTACTATTCCTGAAATAATTTTTTTGATTTTTAGCCTGAGCAGTTCCTTAACAATTCCTTATTTTTCAGACCATTTTCAGCCTCAGGTTTTTTATAAACGTGTTCGTTATATAAAAAAACGTGTAGTTTGTATTATCCCACAACACCAAATAACTGGTCCACTATAATTATCTTTCTACCAAATGCTTACATCAAAGAAGAAAAAAATGACGTGTATAGGAAATTGCAATACAATTATGAAATTGATAATTGCCTCAAAAGAAAAAACCTGCAATTATTAAGAAATAACATCTTCTCACAAATATACAACATTGATTTTGATTCATTTTTTCATCTCATTTTACCAACAGTCAAGTCAAGGAGCTGGTCGATTGGGAAGAGCAAACACAACAGAAGTTTCCCACAACAAGTCAACAACAACAGTCCATCACCACAAACAGCACCTCAGACACATCTTCCAACGAAAACAATCCATTGAAACGCTTTACACAATACTGTGAGCGCTCAAAGAACTTGTTACACATTTTTCGAATCGATATTTATAGACCGTTATGTGATTATTTTAAAGACGTCGAAGACGAGGTTCCTAAATCTGTGGAAAGGATCGTCCAAAAGTGGGAAGCTCTACTTCACTTCTCACCGCTCAACGAAAAACTCTTTAACACGTCACGTGATAAACTCGTCAATACGTCATTACGCGTTAGCCGTAGCACAGACGCGCATCTCGTAGAAAGACTAGTGCCAGATCTCCACCAAAAGAAACTTGAAGTGTTACGTCTTGCTAACAAGTGGTGTTTAATATCGAAAGCGAAAGTGAATCAACGTCGTGGTACATACACACTTT
This sequence comes from Clytia hemisphaerica, assembly GCF_902728285.1. Classification (NCBI taxonomy): domain Eukaryota; kingdom Metazoa; phylum Cnidaria; class Hydrozoa; order Leptothecata; family Clytiidae; genus Clytia; species Clytia hemisphaerica. The sequence continues at coordinate 335,161 of NW_027103582.1, read as the reverse complement.
CGCCAAAATCTTTGGTCGACCGCGAAGGGAAACAAACAGTTGAAATTGGCAATCAAGAGTTCGTTAACGTTACGCAACGTGAAACTATGCCGCGTAAGAGAATAGTTGCGGTGAGTCAAGAACTCGTAAATCAAGATTACGAGCACATTCAGGATGAGTTATACAAGAGTCGCACGCGTTACGACGAAACATCGCAAGAATTACGTGCCGCTCAAGAAAAATGTAAATATTACGAGGACGAGATGACGTTTTGTAGGACTGAATGCGCGAATTTACGCGACCAATTACAACATACGGCAGAGTTACGTAAAGCTATCGAGATGAAAGTAAACGATTCTTATTCATCGAATGGAACGGGTTTTATCGAGGAAAATAATAACGATCGAACAACAAGTCAAAGCGTTGTTTATGATACAGCATTATGGGAAAAAGAACTGGAAAGAATCAAAAATAAATATTCGCGACAGAAAATCAAATTCATGAACGCTCGTAAGCAAATCGAAGCACTTAACAAACAATTAGAAATATCACAAACGCGATGTACGCAATTGCATTCGAAATTCGAATCGGACGTATACTCTTGTCGTGCGTTAGAAAAGCAATTAGAGACCGCCCGTAAGAACATTCAAACGCAGGGTACGATGGTAGACGCGCTTCAACATCAGTGTTACACTTTGAAGCAGGAACTTGACTCCAGCAACGTCAAGAAAGGCGAACTCTACACCCAGCTCAATAATACGTTACAACACTGTAAGAACGTGGAACATGATTTAAAGTTGACGCGTTTGAAATTCAAAGAGTTAACGGACGAAAACGGACGGCGTCAATCACGTGAAGAGGAACTTGAACGTGAAAACGTACAACTCCGTAAACTGATTGAACAGAATGGATTACGTCGACGTTCAGCTGAGGCAATGAACACTGTAGAATATAACGCTCTACGCCGTCGCTCGATGGAGACGTTTCACTCGGAACAAAACTTACTTCGAAGACGTTCTGCGGAAAATTACAGCCTCCCACCAAACGATAAACAATGGAAACATCAGGTCCCGTCTTTACAATCCTCTACTATCAAAGAGTTGAACAGACCAAAATCACCTGCTAATAAACCTAAAGATTGTATGTTTCCTGATATAAACGCCGCACGTTCATTTTAGATATCTCACACCTCTCACAGACTTTAATATTTTTTTGGCTTCAGGGGCTGGCACCTTGGATTTGCTGCAAAAATTAACTCGATTTTTTAAACAATTTTTTACAAAATATTATCTATATCATACATATACAATTTATAAATTTATAAACCTCATGTTACATTTTCCGTTACAGAAAAAGATATTCAGAAATAATAAAACATACTTTGAAAAAGTTTTATGCATTGCATTTCCACATTACTCGATTATATATTTTGATTTTGTACAAGGACTATCAATTAAAGCCCGTCTCAAAATTATTTAGACACTTTACTTTTTTTAACAATTTCTCAGCATCACTCTATGCTACACGTTTTTTATAAGAACAAACTATATAAGAACATAAGGCTTCGATGGCCAAAATGTTAAGAACAATTTAAGAACTAGTTCAAATATCATGACATTAGACTTTTTATAATGTTTAAACCTTGCTGATTTCAAATTTGCGTTTAAATGTTGCGAATCGTTATTGGATAAAGAATTACAGACCTTGAAGTAAGCCTGAAACGGCCAAAAATGACCAAAACAGCAACAATGACCTCCCTCATAACTTTTTATCTAAGAAAGTTACAAAAGATCTGAATACGTTCCGAAAAATCTAGGAACTCGTAAAAAATTTCTCGTATTGCACTTGAAGTCATGTGATAACTAATACTTATTGCCGACCCAAAAAAATATCAGCGTTTTGATTGGTCGAGAGCATCGAGATATTTGCGATATTTCATATTTCCCTAGTATGGAAATATGACCGCGTTGACTTTTGGGGGACTGGGTAAGCGGCGGCAATAAAGATTTAAAATCCACAAGGTTCAAATATTCTTAAACTCTGATTTCATGATTTCTGGAAGAGAAAGTCTTTCAAGTTTAAAAAAATCTTCAATCTATTAGATTATTCTCCTTGAATATATTAGTAGGGGGAATTTTGTTCGATTTTTTGGAATCGCTTGACTGTTTTGTTAGAAGCACTTTTTATACATTTTTGGAAAGCTAAGGGGTAGGGAAATCGAAATTACTATGTTTCCAATTTTTTTTTCCTATTTTGTCCAGTTTTTGCGCTTTTTGAAGCTCAATATCTCGAGTTAGGTACTGAAATCACTTCACTTCTCACCGCTCAACGAAAAACTCTTTAACACGTCACGTGATAAACTCGTCAATACGTCATTACGCGTTAGCCGTAGCACAGACGCGCATCTCGTAGAAAGACTAGTGCCAGATCTCCACCAAAAGAAACTTGAAGTGTTACGTCTTGCTAACAAGTGGTGTTTAATATCGAAAGCGAAAGTGAATCAACGTCGTGGTACATACACACTTTCGCCAAAATCTTTGGTCGACCGCGAAGGGAAACAAACAGTTGAAATTGGCAATCAAGAGTTCGTTAACGTTACGCAACGTGAAACTATGCCGCGTAAGAGAATAGTTGCGGTGAGTCAAGAACTCGTAAATCAAGATTACGAGCACATTCAGGATGAGTTATACAAGAGTCGCACGCGTTACGACGAAACATCGCAAGAATTACGTGCCGCTCAAGAAAAATGTAAATATTACGAGGACGAGATGACGTTTTGTAGGACTGAATGCGCGAATTTACGCGACCAATTACAACATACGGCAGAGTTACGTAAAGCTATCGAGATGAAAGTAAACGATTCTTATTCATCGAATGGAACGGGTTTTATCGAGGAAAATAATAACCTCAAGGGGATTAAGGCGGGGTCAAAATGCTTGCAACGTTACAAATCATTTTCAGAAGCTCATTTTGGGCTCAAACGAAGCGTATGACGAAGTAGAATAGGATTCAGTCTAGGCAGATGTTTTTTCATTTTGAAATTTTGCGTAATTCGCAAAAATCCTCAATTTTGCGCTATTTTGATGACGTCATGAAAATTGAAATCCCAATAACTTTTGATAGAATTATCAAAATAATTTCAAATTTTGACCAAAGATGCATATTATTAATGTTTTTAGGATTAGAAAAAAATTTCAATAAAATTTGATGACGTCATCACTTTTCAGCTAAAAAACTAAAATCCTTAAAAAATGCTGACGTCATCAAGATTTTGAAAATTTTTTGAAATTTTTTAAAGATTTGCATTGAAATGCATCTTTGGTGAAAGTTTGAAATTATTTTGATGATTCTATCAAAAGTTATTGGAATTTCAATTTTTATGACGTCATCAAAATAGCGCAAAATTGAGGATTATTGCGAATAACGCAAAATTTCAAAATGAAAAAACATCTGCCTAGACTGAATCTTATTCTAATTAGTTATACGCTTCGTTTGAGCCCAAAACGAGCTTCTGAAAATGATTTGTAACGTTGCAAGGATTTTGACCTCCACGAACCCGCCTTAATCCCGTGGAGACGATCGAACAACAAGTCAAAGCGTTGTTTATGATACAGCATTATGGGAAAAAGAACTGGAAAGAATCAAAAATAAATATTCGCGACAGAAAATCAAATTCATGAACGCTCGTAAGCAAATCGAAGCACTTAACAAACAATTAGAAATATCACAAACGCGATGTACGCAATTGCATTCGAAATTCGAATCGGACGTATACTCTTGTCGTGCGTTAGAAAAGCAATTAGAGACCGCCCGTAAGAACATTCAAACGCAGGGTACGATGGTAGACGCGCTTCAACATCAGTGTTACACTTTGAAGCAGGAACTTGACTCCAGCAACGTCAAGAAAGGCGAACTCTACACCCAGCTCAATAATACGTTACAACACTGTAAGAACGTGGAACATGATTTAAAGTTGACGCGTTTGAAATTCAAAGAGTTAACGGACGAAAACGGACGGCGTCAATCACGTGAAGAGGAACTTGAACGTGAAAACGTACAACTCCGTAAACTGATTGAACAGAATGGATTACGTCGACGTTCAGCTGAGGCAATGAACACTGTAGAATATAACGCTCTACGCCGTCGCTCGATGGAGACGTTTCACTCGGAACAAAACTTACTTCGAAGACGTTCTGCGGAAAATTACAGCCTCCCACCAAACGATAAACAATGGAAACATCAGGTCCCGTCTTTACAATCCTCTACTATCAAAGAGTTGAACAGACCAAAATCACCTGCTAATAAACCTAAAGATTGTATGTTTCCTGATATAAACGCCGCACGTTCATTTTAGATATCTCACACCTCTCACAGACTTTAATATTTTTTTGGCTTCAGGGGCTGGCACCTTGGATTTGCTGCAAAAATTAACTCGATTTTTTAAACAATTTTTTACAAAATATTATCTATATCATACATATACAATTTATAAACCTCATGTTACATTTTCCGTTACAGAAAAAGATATTCAGAAATAATAAAACATACTTTGAAAAAGTTTTATGCATTGCATTTCCACATTACTCGATTATATATTTTGATTTTGTACAAGGACTATCAATTAAAGCCCGTCTCAAAATTATTTAGACACTTTACTTTTTTTAACAATTTCTCAGCATCACTCTATGCTACACGTTTTTTATAAGAACAAACTATATAAGAACATAAGGCTTCGATGGCCAAAATGTTAAGAACAATTTAAGAACTAGTTCAAATATCATGACATTAGACTTTTTATAATGTTTAAACCTTGCTGATTTCAAATTTGCGTTTAAATGTTGCGAATCGTTATTGGATAAAGAATTACAGACCTTGAAGTAAGCCTGAAACGGCCAAAAATGACCAAAACAGCAACAATGACCTCCCTCATAACTTTTTATCTAAGAAAGTTACAAAAGATCTGAATACGTTCCGAAAAATCTAGGAACTCGTAAAAAATTTCTCGTATTGCACTTGAAGTCATGTGATAACTAATACTTATTGCCGACCCAAAAAAATATCAGCGTTTTGATTGGTCGAGAGCATCGAGATATTTGCGATATTTCATATTTCCCTAGTATGGAAATATGACCGCGTTGACTTTTGGGGGACTGGGTAAGCGGCGGCAATAAAGACTTAAAATCCACAAGGTTCAAATATTCTTAAACTCTGATTTCATGATTTCTGGAAGAGAAAGTCTTTCAAGTTTAAAAAAATCTTCAATCTATTAGATTATTCTCCTTGAATATATTAGTAGGGGGAATTTTGTTCGATTTTTTGGAATCGCTTGACTGTTTTGTTAGAAGCACTTTTTATACATTTTTGGAAAGCTAAGGGGTAGGGAAATCGAAATTACTATGTTTCCAATTTTTTTTTCCTATTTTGTCCAGTTTTTGCGCTTTTTGAAGCTCAATATCTCGAGTTAGGTACTGAAATCACCTATCCTAATTTTTTGAGAGCTTTCCAAAAATATACAACAGGTCTCCGTTTTCTCGAGCTAAAATTTTCATTAATTTTTAACCCTATGATTTTTGCCTGAGACCGTCATATTTGTCCGAAAATCACACCAAAGTGTCCGAAAAAAAGTTGGAAACATAGTAATTTCGATTCCCCTACCCCTTAGCTTTCCAAAAATGTATAACAAGTGCTTCTAACAAAACAGTCGAGCGATTTTACAAAATGCCCTCTTAGACTTTAATAGGTAGATAACAATGCCATAAAAATTATTAAAGATTGAAAGGACTTTTATAAAGATTCTTATTGGCTATGGAAACCTATTGAAATGTTATACACAGTATGTCTAAAAAATAGAAAATTTGCACAGAAGTTTTAAAATGTAGATGAAAAAAATCAATTTCAAAAAATATTCATTCAGTCAAAAATAGTTGATAGTTTTCCAGTTGACTGGAAAAGGAGCTCTTTTTTGTTGTATTTTGATGGTTTTAAAGTTTAAAAATAAATAGGTATCTATTTTCAGAATACCCGAATACAAGCTAGGTCTAGTATATTCGTTGAGAATCAATCAATCATATATCTACGATTGAAATTTGTGTTTTAAATTAATAAAATTTGAAAATATTCCTATTTTATAATTAAAATTAAAATCTATAATTCTGCGATATGTTCACCTCAACAAGAACCAATTATCAACTTGCTTCTCCTTTGAACCATTCGACAAGTTGTTCTTTACGTTTTTCTTCAAGTCGATTTAAGAATAAAGTTTGTCGAACGATTCGCTTTTTAGAATACTCTTTTGCAACAGCTTGTAAAAGTTCTTGGTTTTCAACATCTGAGTTCATATTTTGTTTAAGTTCAATAAAAGCATTCTGTAGGTCACTGTCCAATTGAGATCTGCTTTCTTTCAATTCACTCAGTTCTTTAGCATTCTACAAAAGAAAAGAAAATCCCAATTTCAAATTTTAAATTCCTTCTTTGGTGTTCAGAAGTATTAAGTATTACTAAGTTTTGCGACCGCAGTCGAGGGTGACCCGAAGCCTCCCTTTTTGTATAACTGTCTACCCAACGTTAGGGGAGGGCGCCACTCCTTTCCCTGGATTTCTCCATTCACCCTTGATCCGTCACTTTAGTTGCTGAGCATCAAGCAGAGAGGCATCAAGTACCATTTTGGGAATCTTTGGTATGATCCGGCTGGGGATCGAACCCACAACCATGCGCACCATAGCAGGAAAAAGTAGCTTCTATAATAAATTCAAGGCCGCACTATTGTAAAAAGGTGGCCTTACCATAAAAACATTATCACCAGAAGAAAATAAAAAATCACCTGTAGAGAATCAAATCCAATTTGAAACTTCAGTATGCAATAGATGAAATGCCACAATGAAAGATCCGGCCAGTAAGCATCAATGAAACATAACATGGAAAACGAAGTCTGTAGATGGAGAAATATTCAAAATTAGAATGAAAATAAACAAAAAACATAAATTAACCTTATTCCTACCTGTTCCTACATGATATGAAAATTGTTTTTTTTAATTTTCCTTTAAAATTACGAAATATTCAAAGCTTTTCTTTAAAAGTACAAAATTTTCTTTCTGAAAAATAAACAGTCAACATTTTCCTTTTAAAATAAAGAGGGAACAAAATTTTCCTCTTGAAATATGAATGATTACTTAGAATTTTCCTTCAAAAATACAGAAAAGTCAAAAAATCTCTTTTTTAAATACCTGAGAAACAATTTTCCTTCAAAAATACGGAAAAGTCAAAAATGTCCTTTTAAAATACAGAAGGAACAAAATTTCCCTTCAGAAATATGAATGGTCAAAAAATTTTCCTTAAAAAATACGGAAAAGTTAAAACATTCCTTCAGAAATATAATTAGTCAAAAATTTTCCCTCAAAAATACAGAAACATCAAAGGTTTCCTTTTAAAATATGCAGGAAACAACTTTCCTTCAGAAATACGATTAGCCAAAAATTTTCCTACAAAAATACGGTAAAGTCAAGAGTGGGAACAAAGTTTCCCTTCAAAAATATAAATGGTTAAAAGCTTTCCTTCAAAAATACGGAAAAGTTAAAATTTCCTTTTAAAATAGGGCAGGAACAAAATTGTCCTTGAGTAATAAAGAAAAGCCAAAAATTTCCATTTAAAATATACAGGAATCAGTTTTCCTTCAGAAATATGATTAGCCAAAAAGTTTCCCTTCAGAGATATTAATGGTTAAAATTTTCCTTCAAAAATACAGAAAAGCCAAAAATTTCCTTTTCAAATACAAAGGGAACAAAATTTTCCTTCAAAAATACAGAATACAGAATAATTTTCCATCATTTCCAAGGAATACTGAAGTGACCAATGTTTTCCATTAATGAAATAGGAGGGATTGATAAAATTCTCTCTGACCTGGTTTGATATCTGATAGATATGTTTTTTTACTAAAAGAAGAAGATTAAAACAAAACTGTTTACCTGCCAAAGAAGAAAGTCACTTAATCTGACTTCCCCTGAAGTCCTGATCAGTACATCAACTGGTTTACAATGGTTGGTGTAGAAACAAGATTCAAGCAAGGATTCTGTGATATCACTGAAAAGAAGAAGAAAATTAAAAAACTATGAAAACTTTTCATAAAATCATGAATATTCCATGACCATCTACAAACTTGAAAGATTCAAAATTTCTTTAGGCCTAATGAATAAGGGACATTAATAGCCTTGTAATGGGTATAGTTGACAAGTGAAGATTTATAAAAAGAGGTCTCAAAACTAGAAATTCAGAATTTTTTTGCTTAGCATTGAATAACTCTAAAATTATTTGATCATACCTCTCTTTGATTAACCCATCCTTGACTCCTTTACAAACTTCACGAACAGCCTGAGCTATTTCATCCCTTGAAGTGTAGGCCATTGCAATGTTCAGAAAGCATCTTGAAAAAATCAATAAATAGCAATTGAAGAATGCAATCTGTATCAGATATTTTACATCAATTTTTAAAATCTTTTTTGAATAGTCATTGTATCAGCACAATAAAAACCAGCAAAACACATCAAATTTCAGAATTGTTGTCAATACTAAATTCATAATTCTGCCATAATCATAACAATGAAAAAGATTAGTTTACTTGTTGTTACTTTTTGTCATTTCCACTACATCTGCAACAGATTTCTTTATTTTCAAATCAAACAAAGATATATCACCCACAAAACGAATACAAACTCCATATTTCATCAGACGGTCCCTAAAATTAATTGAACATCATACATGGATTAGCTGATATATTGTAGTGATATATGGTAGTGAGAGATCTATCTTTTCATTTAGTGACATAAATCACAAACCCTGCCATATATAGAAACATATACTTCACAAAATTAATAAAATATGTTTGGGTAAAGAAACAACTCAATATACTTTTCTTTCATTAATTGAGCCAATTTATCATTAAAAATATTGATAAGGGTGTCCACTTCTTGTTTGCTTCTCTTGAAGTTTTCGATACTGAAAGCATAACAAGTAACTTCTGGTATATCTAATTCGTGACACCAATAAAGCACCTATAAGATTAAACAAAAAAACTAAAGTAAGTCATTATGGATTTTTAAAGGAAAATTTCGATCATCTGTATTTCTTATTGTCGAAAACATATATAATTTACAGAATTATTCTGAAATTTGTTTGTTAGAAATCAAAACAGAAATCCTTCATATAATTAAATATTGTACCTGAGCAAGTTTATCAAAACCAGCTGTGTGTCCTTCTTTTCTTGATATATTTTCTTTTTTAGCATAGCGTCTGTTTCCATCCATTATTACTGCCACATGTTTTGGCATTTGTCCCATTTTAATCACTTTATAACACAGAGACTCAAAGAAGCCCTGTTCATTTTCAAAATTTCCAAACCAAGACATTGTCTACTAAATTGTGAAATAACAAAACAAATGAAAATATTATGCTGCTTTTTGCTAGTTAGGATGTCATTTTGAATGATTAAAAACGTCAGCATCAAAACAATGATAAGAAATGTATGTGATTGTTTTTAAATTTTATGCAGGAGTTTTTAATTATTCAACATCTTCGTGATTTTAACTTAAAGAATAAAATAAGTTAAAAACATTAGCAGAGATGTTGCTCAGATGCTGGCAGAATGAAGTTAAAAACACAAAAGTAGGTGTAGACTCAAGATGTGTGAGGCCCATGAGTGAGTTCTTCACAAACTTGATTTTTTTCTATTTTCTATTCAACTCTAGAATATCTTTCAAAAAACACAAAACCACTATTTTATTCAAATTCTATCAAAAGTTACAGCATTCAGTGGTTCTCAAGTTGTATGCTTTTAAAGCCAAAATTTTCTTTTGAAAAAGTCCAAACATCATGTCAAAGATGGGGTATCAAATTAACTCAATTCTATGCAGAGAACGTCATATTTTCACTATTTTAATGACTTTGGCTCAATTAATTTTTATCAATTATCCTAATAAAAGTCATGTAATTCTGGGTAATTCTGGTAATTCTGTAAGTGAAAATGCATAGTTGCCAACCGTCCCGCATTGAGCGGGACAGTCCTGCATTGAGCGGGACAGTCTTGCATTTAAGCTCTTTGTCCCGAGTTCCGGTCGCATATCTTAGATGTCCCGCATTTCCGAGAAAACTCAGAAATTTGTAGAACCCTTGGAAAAAATACAGAAATGCTACTAAAAATATGTTTCCACAAGCACAAACTCACTTCCTTGTTTTTTCTCTTCGCTCCGTAGTGGTCCGCCAAATTGCGTGCTTCCGTATTCAATACATTGGATACGCGTTGGACAGGGATGTAATAGTACTACATGAACCATATCAGTACACCTAATATTTATTAGAGGCTAATGCGCGTGATTGTGGCTAAAGATGGTATTGCTCCACAACAGTGTTGTTTTTAGCCATTCCTGCGTCATTCCTCAGACCCAAAAAATTTTTCTGGGCTCAAAGCGCCCCCCAAACCCCCAGCTCAATTTTTCTCGCTCGCTCATTGTCCAGCATTTCCATTCTCATAAGTTGGCAACTATGAAAATGTTAAAAATGTTTAATTTGATACCCCTTTTTTGATATGTTCTTTTATCAGGGGCCAGTCACATATCGATTTTTCCCATGCTTAGCGTCATACTGACGCTAATTAAAAAAACCCACCCACCCCCTACCCTTAGCGTCATATTATGAAATATACTGAAAATCAATGAAAACCTTTTTTTCCTTTCTCACTTTGGTTATTGATGTTCCACTGCCAAAGAAGTTGCTTCCCCTTTCTGCTTGCTTGGTACACTTTGGTTTCGATATATGACTTTTACACAGATTGGTTCCCAGACCAGCATATACGTTATGTGACGCGGGAAAAAAAGCCCCAAACTTTTTTTTAACATAATGAGCATCTCCGGCATTTTACTATATATACCAGTTTATTCTCGATGCCTTGAGAAAGAGACAAATCTGACGTGAGGATGTTTTGTTGAATCTTGATACTGTAAATAAATGAAGACGCTGCTACCAGAAAAATAATAAGTATGAAAGTTATAGTTTTCTGGAAATTTGAACATCTGTTGGGCCTTGAAAATCGATATCTCTAGTAGATTTTCTTAGCGTCACTCGATCTAACCCACCCATCCTATAGCGTCGTATTGACGCTTAGCATGGGAAAAATCAATATGTGAGTGGCCCCTAACTTTATCAAAAGTGAATTTTGACTTCAAAAGCTTACAACTTGCCTGACAAATCTTAAGTTTCCCTTTCCTCTTGACAATTAAAAAAGAATATACCTTTAATAGTATTCTTAAATTTCGCATGTTACAAAATTTTTTCAAGGAAACGTGTTTTGAGTATATTATTTTGTGATTGCAAGTCTCTGGAAATTTTCCTGTGTATCAAATTTTGCGATTCACTAGCTAAGTTGGACATTTTCAAAAATTGGGAATAAAGAAAGAAAATGACTGATTTAGCTTGAAACATAACGTATTGCTATTGGGTGTTAACATACCCCATATGCGACCGAATTTTATTTTTTGGGGGAGCGCTGAAATAGACCTTTTTTTAAAGAGGCAGCCATGTTGAATAATTATGTACTCCAGCATAAAAACAATGATACAGCCATGCATAATTTTTAAAATATGCATGATACAGTAATTATGCATGGCTGTATCATTGTTTTTATGCTGGAGTACATAATTATTCAATATGGCTGCCTCTTTAAAAAAAGGTCTATACAAAAAGACACCTCTGATTACTAATTTCGGCGCCCCTTTGCTCTTAGATATTACAGTTTTCGCCCTAAAAGAGAGAAAATACCCCAAAGTTCTTTTTTAATCTCTTCAAAAAAAGGTTTATCTAAAAGAAATCTCTTTACTTTTTACTAACTTTCGTCTTCCATCCACGTTTACGAGTCAAAATTTAAATCGAAAAACGTCTACCATTTTGTATGTTTTTGTTTACATTTTAGGCGAAGTCTCGAAGTTCAAATCAAACAAAAGATTACACGATTTTGAGCTACTTCGAGTCTTAATTTTGATCGAACTTCGATCACGTGGTATGATTGTTTTTCATCAAGTTTTGATCACGAGATATGTTTTTGGGTTTCCTTTGGTGGAAAGTAACTCCCGCTCATTGATAACAACAAACACGAAGCTACGTCAAAAGTTCAACAAAACACAAAATTTGAAATGAAGATTCTCTTCCAACTCTTGGAAGGATGGATATAAGAACTTAATGAATTTATACATAGAAAATTATCATGTCTAATACTGACGATCCTGAACTAGAATTAGGTAACATAATTTTTCAACTATTTTATCTGGGGGCCACAGACTCTCAATGTATAAAGTAACTTTTAAGTGCTATATCTCCACAAACATATCCTAAATTTTGCCGTATTTTTATTTTTAGAACTTTATTACCTGGTTGCCAAATTCCTGGAAGATGGGCCGTGCCAAGAAGCAGCCAAGGTAACCCTAACAGAAACCTTCGAACAAACCTCAAAGTCGACCAAATTTTGTCCAAAAGTGACTGAAATCTAAATACAATTTTTCCCCCGATTTTCACTTTCGTTTTCATTTTCAGGTTCTCAGAAGTCATCTCACTAAAAACAAGGTAATTAAGAGTCATTATGACCAAGATTTTTTCGAAATTTTTCAAAATTCAACTTTTTCTTGTCAAGACTTTGCCAATTGCATCACATACAAGATTTTTGTACTTTGAAACTGATTTTTTGACTTTTTTTATCCCATTTTATTGAAAAAGTGTTGATTGCTCTTTTCGCTTTCGTTTTCAGCTCATAATACCAAGAAAAGATTGGAAAGGAGACGAACACGACCGAACTTTTGAAGAATATGTAATTTTTTTCATAACAAATTTTTCGACATTTTTAGGCCTGGGACATTTAAAAAATATCATTTTTGACCTCTTTTCTTAATATTGAAAGAATTGATGTATTTCTGTGTTGGTTATAGGGGTTTTAGGGTGTATGAATTTCCTACTGATCTAAAAATGTATCTTCGAGAGTTTGTCTTTTTTGCCACAATCGAATTTTCTCACCCGCATAAATTATTCGCGGTACTTTTTTGATATTGGAAATCAACCAATCACGGCTGTGTAATTTTAATTTATACAAATTTATATCCCGCGAAGAAAAAATTCAAAATAATAACAAACATGGCTGCTGAGTTTGTTTTGAAATTTGTTTTTTTTGCTTTGGAATTCAGGATAAGTTGAATAACCATGTCCAACAAAACCATCTTCTTTCACTTGCAAGAGAACTCTTGAACCCTGAAGCTCGAACATCATTTTCAAAGAAACTCAACTCTCTTGTATGCAGGGGATCTTTTTCTTTGATAAAGCAAAATGAAAAAGGTAAGGAGTTGTGAATGAATCATTTTGTTATTTTCCTTTGTTATTCTTATTTTGTTAATCTCAGCCAGTCAGAGAATTTATGAAGTATCATATCATGGCTCTAGCAGATGAAACACTTCCCTAAATGGTTAAAGAAAATATCCAAACTTTAAGTGGCTTAAAATGCGAAACTTTGAAAATTTCCTTTTCCGTTGCACAGAGAAGAAAGGCAAACTTAAATTTTTGTCTATAACCTACCGTGTGTGGTCTGTGAGTGGTCCTAAATCTGAAAGCCCTGTCTAATTCTGACGTCCCAAATAACTGTTGAAACTGTTATGAAGAAAATTCTATGTTTACAAACATTCCCTCCCCAAGTTGAACTATACACTATTGCAAAAACTCTCGCAACAAAACATCTAACAAGATGACTATTTTATGTCAGGATGCCAATTAATGTGATCAAAAAAGTGTCAGTTGTAAAAATAATTACCTTTTATTCTGAATCTGTTGTCCGTGTTTAAAATGTTAACAAATGTTATTTGATTTAATGGGTTCAATGTATCAAATCTCTCAGTTTGGTTGACACTTTGGCATCTTCGTTGCATCACGTCAACCTATTTTTATTTTAGTTTGTATCTTTGAAAGACCCCATTAGAATTAGGCAGGGCTGTCAGATTTAGGACCACTTCAGGGTATAAAATTTGGTTCAGTGGTTCAAGGTTTTGAAATCAAAATTTACTTTTGAAAAAGTTCAAAAACATGTTAAAAAGGTAATCAAAGTAAATCAAATTTAAAACCATGTTACTTTTAAACCAATGCATTTCATAAAAATTAACATTATTACAAACTTTTTGGTGGGTCGCGCACCCAGTATCATAAGTTGGTCTAACGCCAACAGCCCTCTTCTAATTTCGACACTCTTCTTTAGAGGTAGGAATAATTGGAAGGTTGGAATTGCTAGTAAAAACTATTTTTGTTTGCTTAGCAAACAGGAGAGGAAAAAATCTTTTGTCTATCAATGATCTTGACCTTCCTATCATTCCTATCTTTAAAGAAGGGTTTTTAAAAATTAGAAGAGGGATGTTGACATTAGACCAACTTACGATAGTATTCAATTTTGCAAGCTGTTTTTTCTTGATATCCTTACTTAATGAAGGAAAATAATCAACTGATTCAAGCTACAGTGTCTAACTTGTATTTATACTGTTTTTTTCCTGGCAGTATGTACAAAATGAGTTATTTTTTTTCTCATCAGATATAAAAAAATGTTTTTCCTTATGGCAAAAAAATATGACAAATATCATATCATTTACTTTAGAGAAAATTTGTAAACCTGCCTCTCACAAGGCTTCTTGTTTCCACTCTGCTCCATTTCTTCCGACATTTTCAAGAAAGACCACATCCATATGTAAGTTTACTATTCTATTTTTTCTTCAGGGATACATAACTATACCTTTTTTTATTAGAACAATTTTATAGATAGATAATAGGGACAGAAAAATGTAAAAAAATCAGGCAACTTAAAGATACTTTGTTAAACCCAAAATTATTTTCATTGAAGAAAAAAAAAGTTAGCATCTTAGATTCATCAAGTTTATGACAACTTTTAAAGTTTAATAGATTTTGCAAAAAGGTAGTCCAGCTTTCTGTGCAATTTTGAGCTCAATTTTTTGTAATAAAATTGCCAAATGGCACAAAAGAAAATACCTTATTGGAACTAATTTTCGCTGTCGAAAAAAAAAATCTGAAAATTGCATTTCGCGGGTTCTAATTTTTGTGGTTTTTTTCATTTTGGAATTTTCATGGGTTTAAGTTTTCGCCGTTTTGCCCTTTTTTGGACAAATTTCTTTCATTTTCCTAGGGATTTTTCAAATTTTTCAATAAAATTGTGCGGTTTTTAAACTCTCAAAATTTTTCGCGGACTGAAATTAATTCCCACGAAAATTAGCAAGTACAGGGGCTTAAGTTTGTAAATATGAATGACTACTTTCACTGCAAAATCTTGGTACCATTTTCAACTTTCCCCCAACTTGCCTTCCTTGAAAGTGAAGAAATAGAAATTTGCGGTGTCATGATGGAGCGTATGACATCACCTGCGTGCGACAAATTATACACTCGTAATTTGCTCGTTATATTGGGCCGATCAGCCGTTTGGCAACGGGTGTTCTCTAATCAGCATTGGCCATTTTGAAAACAAAAAAATTTAAAAGGGCAAACTAGCAGTGAAAATTCATTTGTCATAGTCTCAGTTGCAGAAATGTTGGCTCATTTGTTTTGTTTAATGCTGAATTTATGGACACAAAAATACGACTGTGTGCCCTACTGAAAGGAAGACATTATTTTAAATACTCTTCAGTACTCTTTGTAAATCCATGAAATTATCATACCCTTGTTAGGTACTTCATTGCTTGCAAGAGATGTTTCTGGTACAAACTTCAAGTCATTTATTCCAAAAACAGCAAATATTTACTCCAAATTTTCTATGGTGAGTGAAATATGTATAAAGAATTTAGAAATTGTCTTTTAGCCTTATGGAGTGCCATGACAAACTTTAAATCATTAAAAAATTTGATTTCCATCTAAATTGCCAATTATACCCCAGTAAAAGGCTTGGATTTCCTTGATAGTATGAAAGTATTGGAGAGTCCCAGATTTCAAGGGAAAATCAAGGGAAAGCTATTTAAAAAATAATTATCTTAACAATTTTGCAATAATAATGAGCAACACCCAGATTGCTAGATATAGTGGTGACAATTTTTCCGGTTCATCTCTTTGTTTTCTAGCATAAAAGAATTCTTGGACATCTTGCTTCTGTTTACTGCATTCTGTTTGACCATACTGGTAGTATTATTGTTACCGTAAGTCTGCTATATTACATTTTTGAAAATATCCCCTTAGAGGGGTCAATAGAGGAATTGGAATTGTGTCTCATTCACCATTGCTATGAAAGACATAAAAATAGCTGAATTTATTAATTACAGTCAGCCTGAAATTACAGTTATGTGTTTTATAACATACTGAAAAAGCTTTATGTCATAGTATAAATGATATTTTCCTAGGGTGCAGATGATAATTTACTGAAAGTATGGTCAGCTTATGACGGCAGATTAATGGCAACTTTTCGTGGTCATTCACAACAAATAACAGATATTACAATTGACTCAAGTAATCAATATATTGCCTCTGGCAGCCTTGACAAGGTACATCAAAGTTTGATCAATTTCTTTTATTGATAGCAATCTCTGTTTGTATTTGATTCCTAGTTAGTCTTGGGTGATACTGTAAGTTATTATTGATTTCATGTTGGTTTTCTATGCAAATTTTGTCACCCTATTTTAGGCATATGGAAAATGAGAATTACTGATTGAGAACAAATTTAAAAATGATTTTCTGAGTTTTTTCCTCTTGCTGCTATGAAATCTAGTCTCGGCCAGTAATGTTGCATTTTCAATCTCTGAGAAATGTTGGCAAAATTGCAAGATGGTAGTGGACAAAGACCAACTTTCAGTAGCGTTAATATTTTCTTCTTGATGATAGTAATGATGGTTTCTCCAATAGACCATCAGAGTTTGGAATTTACACAATACCTATCCAATTGCTGTCTTGCAAGGTCATTCTGGGATGGTCACCTCCCTGCAGGTAACTTTTTACTACTTGTTTTTTTATTGTTTTTTACAGCATTCATCTCATCAAATCTATAAAGATTTTGAAATGTCATTTGATGTCATTTTCTTTTTATTTTCAGTTTTGCCCTTGTGCTGATCCCAAAGTAAGGTGAGATTTTCATGGTCTTTGTTTTCATGAAAAGTTATTTTCCGGAGAGAAAACAAAATGATCCTAAAGAAACTACAATTTAAATTGTAACACAGAAAAAATATATATTTCAGGTATCTCATATCAACTGGAGGAGATTCAAATGTTTGCTTTTGGCCATGGTATCCAGAGACTGGCGAATTCAGGTACTTCAAAGAATTCAACAAGTTCCCTCTTTTCTAAATGCTTGACTGTAATAAACAATTATTCTCTATAGCTATAAATGATGTAAAATATCCTGCTTCTTCGTTATAGTTTAACTCCAGTCAAGTTTAATGAAAAGACAAGAGCTGGTGTGCAAATGCTCTGTTCATCATTCAGTCCAGGAGGAAGTTTTCTTGTTGCAGGAAGCACAGACAATTATATCAGAGTTTATCAGTTATACCCAAATGAACCTGAAAAGATTGCCGAGCTGCCAAATCACCTTGTACGTACTATTTAATTCATGAAAACTATGTACATACGTTGCATTCTGTCAATTTGGTAAAGACAACAAATTTCCCTAAGAATAAGTTTTCAATTTGGAAGTTTAATATTAATATTAGTATTTTACAAAACTGTTGGTATCCACCAGAACCCCAGAACAAGATTTATCTAATTCATTGCAAATTGAGCTGAAAGTGATACAATATCATACGTGATACTGTCATCAATAAAATCAGCATCAGTATTTATTGGGTAGAAAAACAACTTTTTGATATATTTTCCTCTATTTTAGGACCATGTTGATAGTATTCTTTACAACAATTTTGGAAACAGGTAAATGGTTCATTATTAACAAAAAATAGAATGTAACGTTATTTCGAAAGAAAAGTTTTAGTTGAACTCTGTCTCAACACAACAACTAACACAGAAATAGCAAACAAACATTTATTTTTGAGCTACCTTGGAGTTACTTTAATTTAACCGATGTTTGTCCGTTCGTCTGTTACCAGTTTTTCTCTGGATTGGCTCATTATTTTATTCTGATTTTTTGCACAATGATGCGTATTAGCAATGCCCAAAACATGGCCGAGTCCGATTTTTGAGAACAATTTTTCCCTACCCCCTTTTCCTCTCCCCATCAACAATCAATGATAAAATTTAGTGTGTTATGCATTTTCTTTAAAGGCTATATTTTCTGAACTGATTGTTTTCATTTTTCTCCTTATTGTTATCTAACTTTTATCATCTAGCTTGTTTGATTTAAGGTTTCTCAGTGGTTCACGAGATGGCATTGCACTGATTTGGTCTTACCAAAATGGAGAATGGCAATCCAAACAATTAGATTCTTCAAATCCTTTTAAAGGAGACTCACTAGAAGCAAATATTGTCGACCCAAAAAACAAACTCAAAGTAACCATGGTATGTGTGATATTATATTCATCTACGCTATTGAAGATTTTATTTCTTTTTCCAAAATGAAGAAATCTAAGGATATTGTCTGGGATCCAAAAAAATATCAGCAATCTGATTGGTTAAAAAGAGTAAAATATATATTATATTTACATGTAATAAATATAAATCAACAAAAAGATGTTGTTGCATTGTAGCGGTAGCAGCAATCGAACGTCACTTTGCTACAAAAGTGCCCTGCGCTTTTTTTGCATATTTTCCTTGTCTAAAGGCTTGGAAAATATTATAGGGAACTCGTAAAATATTTCTTGTATTGTACTCGCAACTGTCTGATATCTATTTATTAATATTACTTATTATGAGGCAGAAATATTGCATTGGGCTTATTTAAATACTTCATTACTAATCTTTCTATTATTTTAGATAAGCTGGTCAACCAATGACAAGTACGTTATTACCGCTGCAACAGACTTTCATATCAGGCTTTGGGATTCCTACAAAGCTGAATTGGTTCGTGTTTTGAAAGGTCATACAGATGAAGTCTATATCTTAGAAACTCACCCAATTGAACAAAACCTGTTGTTGAGTGCAGGTAAAGTCTTGCAGTTTGAAAAATTTTAACGGTTTATCAATTGTCTGGACAAAGACTCTCACAACGAGAATGACGCCCCTCAAACAACATAACATCTATTTATCTATTGTGTTCTTCGACAATTTAAATACAGTCTTTCTCAAACTGCTGTTTTCAGTCATAATTTTTTTGTAAACTCTTCATTGTCATTTTCATTACATTGTCATTTATTTTTTTACTCCAAGGTCACGATGGAAATTTGATCCTATGGGATATTGAATCTGGCAGTCAAGTGAAGCGTTTCTTTAACATGCTTGAAGGACAAGGCCACGGTGCCATATTTGATTGTAAATTCTCACCAACTGGTCAACAGTTCAGTGCAACCGACAGCCATGGCCATTTATTGATATTTGGATTGAGAAGTAATGAAATGTTTGAAAGAGTCCCTACAGAACAATTTTTCCACACTGATTATCGACCAATCATAAGAGATGCCAGTAATTATGTTTTGGATGATCAAACACAAACTGCACCTCATTTGATGCAACCGCCTTATCTAGTGGATATCGATGGTAACCCTTATACGTCCGAACATCAAATGCTTATACCTGGCAGGACAATATCTAATTTACCTCAGAGGAGAGCAGAACAAGCAACTCAAAATTTGCCACCATTATTAGCCGAAATTGCAGCTGCAGAAGGTAAGTTGGCTTTTTGTTTTGAATTTCTAACAATTTGAAAATTTGATCTTGATTGAAGAATTCAGTGTAAACAAAGTGTTATAAAAAAGCACTTCTTAATTTGTTCTTTCAATTATGATGATTCTGATTGTGTCATATTTTACTTACTTTTCCAAATTTCAGCCCAAATGTTCTCATCATAAACTGGGTTGAACATAAATATGCTAACTGTCTGTGAATAAGCAAATAAATATCTATGCTATAAACTTCTATTTTTTCAGCTGCAAACAGAGCTCCCAGTACTAATCAGAGAAGTGCTGCAGAAAATGCTCTTTTGAGTCCTGGTGGTGTTGGTTTGCGAGAGAGCGGAAACATTGAAGGGGTTCGTCAAGAAAACAATCAATATATCTCTGGTGATATCACTGATGCAGATGCCGAAGCATGGCGAAACAGAACAATCATACCCAAAAATAATCTTTATAACCAGAGGTGAGCCGTGTATGTTTGTTGCTTGCTATGGTGATTTGATGTTTTATGATGAACTAAATGAATGACAGTATTGCAAATTTTCCGTCTGTAGACGGAGATCTGTCTAGTTGAAAGGCAAATACGTCATTTCCGTCTGGTAAATGAAAGGGTTTTTGGTTAAATGACCGATTAATCTCTAGGCTTCCGTCGATATTCACAAAACCAAGTTGTAAGTTTTAATATTTCTCGAAACATAGCCTAGAATAAACCTTTCCGATATGCAATTAATTTTTAAACATACTTTGTTGTTTTTAAGCGAGAAAGACCAGAAACTTCTTCAACACAGTATTGATGAGATTTCAAACTACAACAAAGAAAAACGAAAACGTGATCGCGAGGTATGTAAGAACAGCATTCCGCCTTGCTAAAAACTGTTTGAGTCATAGAAAAGTAAAACAACTGCAGATAATTCTACTCGTGATTTTCACTTTCAATCGTGTATTCATCAGTTACTTCTTTTAGTTTTTCTCTATATCTATTCCTTTTTGAATACGTTTTAAAGCCCTCTGAGAGCCAAGATGAATCACACCCTGGACGCAGAGCAACAACAACTAGAGGGCGGGGACGTAGTGGAAGAGGCAGACGTGGGCGGGGATCTATCAGGAGTGCTACCTCTCGAGAACAGGTGGTTTACGTTCGACCTTCTGCATTGAGACATCTGAATTACCTTACTCCGGTCAATATATCGGATAGTGAGCCCGACGACTGGCAGGGAGAAAGCAGGTATGCTTTGCTAGTTTTTTTGCATGCCTCATTGTTCAATTACTGCAGGTTTCTTTATTTTTATTTGTACGGATGCATACCATCAACCCTTCAAGCATTGTTGAACTGTGGAGATACCAATGCTTTCGTGAGTTTTTTATGATATGCCAATAATTTTTAAAACCGACCTGAACGTGATCTGTACAATTCTAATTTTTCTTAACACTAAAAATGCTATATAGCTTATGCTGTGTATTTTATAATCTACAAGTTATGAGTCATGACGATGTTTTTTTTTAGTGATACGACAACTGATGATGGTGATTCTGATTACGTGGAAGAATCAAGACGCGCTCGAACACAACGACAACGTGATACGTCTGCTGGTGCATCTTCTCAACAAAATACTCGGTCTGAAAGAGCAGAAAGAAGGTAATACAATTTTCTGTTACACCTGTCTTTGCTTCCAGTTCCAGCAACTATGCCAATGCCTCAATAGTGTCCACATTCACCAATTAATTTAAATCTTCAATCTGGTATGAAGGTTCTTCTGTCTCAGACGGATTTTCGTCTCAGTGGACTACAAAAAGAAGCTTTTGCTGGCTTTTGCGTCTCGAAATTCCGCAAAATTCTTGTAAAATTCTGCAAAGATTCTGGGATAATTCTAAGTTCCGTCTGACAAGAAAAATTTTGATTTGATTAAATGTGAAATTTAAACATTGCTTCATAAATCAATATTTAGGAAGAACCGAGCACAGCGGATGTCAGAATTAGTAGAAGGCGAACGATCTGACGTTGAAGAAGTTGACGTCATCGGAAGTGACGATGATTCTGAGAGATCGGAAGGAGAGAAAAGCAGCTCATCCGATGAAGAGGTACGTTCAACAGCCCGTCTCAAATTTCATAAATTTAGGATACTTTAAGTTTTTACTCTTTACAGCACACCCCTGTATCAAACCCCGGTAAGACTTTCCCGCAATAGGATGAAATTTCTATCAAAATTCCAATGGGGAATTCTATTGCTCCCAGCTCAAAGAGCCCAATGGGGACGGCTTGGAGTGCAATTTTCTTTTATTGAATTTTAAATGGGATGTAATCAAATTCAATTGGGGCTGAAATTGTAGGGTATTTCCCCCCCACCGGAGCTGTGACACGGAGTGTATATATTCATAACATAACAGGCACACAATACAGGGTACTTCTGTTTCTGATTAGAAGTTGTTATTTTTCATCTGTTTTGATTTTTGAAGTATTGATTTTATAGTCTGGTATAATGATAAATTTCAACGTCCATTCACTTTGAGCAGGTCAATGTTGAAGACCACGACGGGGAAGAAGATGAAGGGAAACGGAAGACAACTCAACGAGCAAGGAGGTCAACACGTACCAAAAGACGAAGAAAAGTCCATTTCCCTGACACTGATGATGATGACGATGATTATGAAGAGGAAGCGAGTGAAGAAGCAAGCGAAGAGGAGAATGAAATGAAACAAGAAGGAGTGGAAGATGGTGAGGGTATTGTGATTTTTTAGCTCTACTTTTTCAGAAATACTCACTAAAACTCAATTAATTTCATTCCTAATAAGGTTTGCTTGTATATCGTACACCGACTTATTTGAATTCCCAATGGACTCCGTGGTGTACAAACGAATTCCTTCTTTTATCGAACTATACCAACCTGGAATAAATTGCCAAAAGATGTCGCTGAAGCAAAGACAGTCAAAGTCTTCAAAGAAAGACTCAAAACTGCATGGAGTAAACACCCGAAAAGATTCAACACAAGACAATTGTAAAATACG
The DNA here is from genome assembly GCF_902728285.1 of Clytia hemisphaerica. NCBI lineage: Eukaryota > Metazoa > Cnidaria > Hydrozoa > Leptothecata > Clytiidae > Clytia > Clytia hemisphaerica. The sequence goes on along the minus strand of NW_027103582.1, from coordinate 312,416 downwards.
TATAATCACAATCAGTTCCAGAGGCCCTCGAACACCTAGAACTTTGTTACATACATACATACATACATACATAAATCATCCACTTGAAAGTGATGACATGACCATGTCTTTCCATCTGACCCTGTTGTGCGCCAAACGAACCATCTCGCCTTTGTCAAGTCCAGTGTCTTGTTCTAAGACTTTGAGTAGTGTCTTGTGTGGACGACCTCTCTTCTTTGTTATGAATGTTGGCTGCCAAAGGAGAAGTTTAGATGCCGGCTCATTTCCTCTGATGACGTGACCTGCTAACTGCAATCTTCTTTTCTGGATAAGACTGCTCAATCGGTGCAGCTTGCCGTACAACAATTTGTTAGTAATGTGGACATTAGACTGGATGTTTTTGACTTTTCTCAGCATTCTCGTATACGCTCCGTCTAGTTTCTTTGTCAGAGTAGACGTTAGTGACCATGATTCACAGGAGTATAGGAGGATGGACTCGACAGTTGACTTGAAGAGTTGCACTTTTATACTGAGTGAAGCTTCTGATTTCCAGATTTTCTCAAGTGAATTAAGTGCCGACCAAGCTTGGGCAAGTCTTATCTCTATGTCATGGTTAGAGTTTGTGTAAGCTCCGAGGTATTTGAAATCGTCAACCTTTTCCAGGGCGATACCATTAACAGATTGGATGCCATCGTTTGTTGTAGGGTTGATGTGCATATATTTGGTTTTCTTGGCGTTGAGAAAGAGACCGATGGATTGAGTTGATATCTCTAGCTTGTGTAGGAGGTTTTCAGCTTCGACTACTGTTTCATTTAGAAGAGATATATCGTCTGCAAAGTCAAGATCTGCTAATTTCTCGGTATGATGTCGTCTACTTCTGCGTTTTTCAATAGTGAATCCATCTTCAGAAGTAATGGCTGTCCTCAGAGCATAATCGAGCACAATAATAAAAAGGTAAGGTGCTAATGGATCACCTTGAAGCACACCAGTTACGACAGCAAAGAATTCGGTTTCTCCTTCAGATGTCATTACATTGGCTCTGTTGTTGGTATACATAATCTGGATTGCGTTAACAAGCTTATCTGGAATGCCGTAGGCTAGGAGGATTTTGAACATTGACTCTCTGTTAACACTATCAAACGCCTTTTTAAAGTCGATGAATGTTAATACAGCTTCAACTTTATGGTTGTTGACTTCTTCTACAAGGCGCCGAAGGGCAAGAACTTGTGATGATGTCGATCGGGACGGACGAAAACCATTTTGATTGAAACGAAGCTTTTGATCAATCTCAGGGCGAATTCTGTTTAATATTAGTCTGTTGTAGAGTTTGGCAGCAACTTGAGTTAGACTAATACCGCGATAGTTGTCAACTTTGGTTAAATCACCCTTTTTGGGCACAGGTACAATACAGGATAGGCCCCATTCATCTGGGCGCTCACCGTTTAGGGTTGCATTGCAGAAGTGTAGAAGAACAGTACTGAGAGAATCAAGTTTCCAGAATTCCAGAGGTAAACCATCAAGTCCAGCAGCTTTTCCGTTTTTCATCTGTTTAAGTGCCTTGTTGACTTCCTCAAGAGTAAAATCATCAATATTGATTTCCTCGTTCAATTGGAACACTGGATCAATTTCATTGGCCTCACCATTTATGTTTTTAGGAATATTGTTTAGAAGGGTTTCAAAATGATCTTTCCACGACTTTTTTGGGTCGTCACTTTTGATAGAGATAGATGCTGCTTTTTTCTTCCCGCTTAACTCCTTGACAAGTTTCCAAGCATTTCTTAGACCATCAGTAGATTCTGATTTGTTTGCCTGGTTGAGTATATAAGTTATCCTTCTTTCTTCTTCTCTGACATAGACGTTTTTCAGATTGGTCTGGTTCCTCTGAAGGTCGGTAGTTTTGGACTGTAAGACCTGTGTGCGTGCGTTTGTTATTGATATGGGTTCACTGTCCTTGGTCTTTTTCTTGACTGGTAGGTGTTTCATACAAGCAGCCATACCAATTTCTGAGAAGTGATTATAACCTTTTGTGGTACATTCAGTCCATTTGGTTTGAATTTCATTTTCAACAGCTGTGGCAATGGCGGGGTTTTCTAGTATATTCCAGTTGAGTCTATTTAAAGGTTTCTTCTTGGTAGAGCGAAGGCTCAATTTGCATTTGCTAACGACGATGCGATGATCTGATCCAACGGGATCGGATGATGAGTGGGCTTGGCAGTCGTGGATGCTATTTCTCCAGCGCTTTCGGCATAGAATATAGTCAATTTGTGATAACTGGTTGGAAGGTGATTTCCATGTCCAGAGGCTAGTTTTCCCTTTTTGAAAGCAAGTATTAGACGCGAGAAGATTGCATTCGTTCATGAAGTCCTGTAGATACGAACCGTTCCTGTTGTTTTCTGAATGGTACGAAAAAGCTCCTTTGAGATGGGCATTGAAATCACCACAAACAGATACGAAAGAGTGACGAGGAATAGATATTAGATGGTTCGTGAGGGGTTCAAAGAACTGTTCGACTTCAAGATCAGAGTGGCCAGAATGAGGCGAATAGCAGGAGATGATTGTTGTTTTTGGGTTGCCTTTAAATGTGATAGACACAATGCGATCCGAAATCTTGTCGATTGATTGTATTAGAACTTTGTTACATTATAGTAATGGGAGGACACTGCATTTATACTTAGAATTATCATTAATTTTGACCGATTTCTTTTTCAAAATGCTAGAGCTGTAGTTCTTTCAAAAATCACAGAACTACAAAGGGATCTCTAGTACTGGAACCCCTATTACTCGAATGTCACCTTAATTTGAACAACTTTTCTCGTCCCTTCACTTAACAATGCCTAAAATGTCAGTTTCCATAAACAAATTTCAACTCCACGTGCGTGTTCACTTCAATTAAAGCGAGTTTATCTGAACATGATTTGTTTTTTTCTTTTCAGAAAATGAAGAAGGGCGTGGCAAACGTCCACAAAGAAGAACGCAACGAAAGCGACGATCTCAAGAACCAGCTGTTTCAAGGAAGACAACAAAGCGTAAACAACAAAATAAAAATCAACCCAAGAAAAAAGAGAACAGAGAGGTTTGAAATTCAAATTTTCCCGTTTTTATTCAAATGTTCAAGTTTAGCCTTTTAGAGCTCAGTAGCGTAGCCAAAAGGGGAGGGGGTGAGGTGGCGCAAAATTTGTGTAGGAGAGCAGATTTTCTCTCCTACACAAATTTTGCGCCCCTCTTGGCTACGCTTCTGGAGCTGAGATCGTCGATTTCGAAACTCATTGGTTGATTGTCCTGACAGTTTCATTTGTATTTTTTGCGTCTCTTTACTTTAGCTCCTCAAGTCAAAGAAACCGCTCCCTTCAATCGATAAACTCGAGGAATACCTTAGTGTATATGCACCACCTGAATGGCTTTCCAACAAAGATTGCAAGAAGTTTCCTTATTTCCCTCAAATTGGTGACGAGGTAATGAAGAAATAATCATTATTTGTCGCTCTCAAGGAGTCTAGCTTTGTTTTGCTCACTAGACCTTGTATTCAATACACAGGTTGCAAAATTAAAGTCTGAAGACAAATCATGCTTTTACATCACATTTATTTCTGATTGGTTCAAATTTATTGACACTAGTAAAGTTATCAGCTGTAACTTAAGCAAGTAACATGGGTTATAATTTTGCAACCCATGTATTCTGGCCGTCAACAACGCGATCCGAATATTTTGAGTTTCGAAGGTAAATTAGAAAACAACATGACTCCAAAACTGTACACACTGTACAAATTTTTGAGCAGTTAGACTATCTAGTGCTTTAAAGGAACATGATATATGTGTTTCACCACCCTTTCCTGCTTTCTCTTTTCATCGAGACGCCAACTCTCTATTTTTATTTTCATTTATCTTTAGGTATATTATTTGAAACAAGGACACCACCTTTACGTCAAGAAAGTGGTCGAACACAACGAATATGATATTCAAGAAAATCGACAAGCCTACCGAAGATACGATCTCTCCGTAAGCCAACAGCTAACTTTCTAAACAGTTTTACATTCTAAATGGCACAAATTAAATCGTATCTTTTGAGGTGTTCCTGATTACTTACAATTATCAAATGTAGCGTAAACCTGTGGCTTTAAAGACTCTCCTACATACTTCTATGCTCCTACTTTCCTTTGAAACTTCATAAAAAAGATTTCCAAAGATTTTGAGATCTTTTCTTTCAAATCTCTTTCAAATTGTCCCTTAACACGTTTCTTGTTTTTTTTTCTCCAGCCGGCTGAACTGTGCAAATTAATTGGAATTCAATACGATGTGGGACCCCCAAAAATGTGTTCCTTAAAACTAGGTAGGGTGTGAAAAGAATATAATCTTTCAACGTCTTTTTTTCTGAAAAGCTTCTTCTTCACTTTTTACCTGGTTGTACTTGATTAAGCAACACTGTAATAGAACCATAAAAAGCTAATTGAATAATTTTATAATTAAATACTAATCAGTGGCTCATTATTCAATTTACAGAATTGATTGGTAAAAGGAAATCAACTGGCAACCGGCGAACGATAACAGTTCGTTTCCATGATATGCCCAATGTGGATGATTTTCTGGTTCTGAAACACATCTTTGAGGACTCGCTGAGTCAAGGGTGGTCTGTCGGTAAGAAAGTCATTCTCCATAACATCTAACTCGGGGCTGCTTAGCATTCTTCCTTGGAATCTTTTAGAAATATGATATACTCTTGTATACACGAAGCACTTCTAAAGACAGAAAAACTTTAGTGATACCTTGTCGTTTGAAGATTCGTCGACGAAAAAATCACCTGTTGACAAAATTATTTACCGATGATTTTTTCTCTTCTTCATTATTCCCTTAAAATGCTTTCAGAGTGCAAATAATTCACTTAATTTCTGCTAACCATTCTTATCCACATAAACAGGTGATCGATTCCGTTGTATGATCGACGCCACTTGGTATTTTGGAACCATCATCGAAGTCAGTCCCCTCAATGAAGAGTTCATTACAAGCTCATTCATGAGTCTCGTTGTCAGGTACGTATGTGTAAAAAAAATCTCGATATGTACTATTTTGTACTACCATGACTTAAATCACATATCGAATAATAAAAAAAGGAAAATCAACTCCGTTTTTACGATATTTCGTTATTTTTCAAGAACTATAAGTCTTCAATCATTATTATATATTTGAAGTTTAAGTTTCATCCTCTTTATAGGTGGGATAATGATGACGAGGACCGCGTCAGTCCTTGGGATCTGGAACCGATTCCTGATGACACGGGTACGTATTTTCTTTGACTTCACTTTTTCATGAGTTACCCACTCTGAGGGTAACTTTCCGTGACTTAAGCTGCAGTTTTTACAAGCTCTTGTTTAATTTGGTTGGTCGTTAATAATACAAGAATGACCGGTTAGTGAGGGCTGTACGAGCTTGCGAGGTTGTTGCGTTGACCGAGGGCAATATTTTCAGTACAGCCCGAAAAAAACCGGTCATTATTGTATTTGTTAACCGTTTCCTTCAACTTTGATTGATTTTTAGCGCTTTATCCAGGAAAAATAGCGAAATAAAGCAGAAAAAACAAGCGAAAAGAGATAGAAAATTGCTATAATTTCTGACGTCAGAAATAAAAAATGAGAGAAATGATGTCAACGCATTGTTCATTTTCCTTTGAAAAAGTGACGTCACAATGAATTTTCCTAACGACGGGCAACTCTGGACAATGTAGGCCCGTCGCCATGCGAAAAGAACCAATTGCATTGCGCAAAAAGCCATGTAGCCCGCTTCGAAAAAGTAACCGGTTAACAACATGTAGTAAAAACAATTTTGTTACTTTTTCTAAAGAATGCCTCATCTCTATTACTTCAAATGACCAATTAGTGAAGTATCTTATAAAAACTCCAGCTCATCTCAACCTTCCTCTATAGACTGTAGATTGAGTATATCAAATACTTTCTCTTTTATTTTCACATTGCAGTTGAGGAGGAGGCACCGATAACATCCGAAGATAAGAAATTGTTTGAATATATCCCTTCAAGTGAAGACTGGCACTACGAATCTCCTGAACACCTTCGTCCACGAGCGCTTGAAGGTAAACTGCAAAAAAAATGGTGAAGCCTATGTAGTATACACAATATACATCTCCAGGCTTTTAGTTTTACGCTCAAAACAAAGGAAGATATGACGAAGCCTAGGTGAAACCCTCCTAAAATGTTTTTTGTTAGATTGAAATTAGCGAACATGCTTTGTGCAATATCTTTATTTCTTTTAGTGGACATGAAGGAACAAAAAGCAAGTTTGTGTTTTTTTCCCTAAACTTGATTTAGATGTAGAAGCAATGACTTTACCTTCACTAAATTTTTGTATAACTCCTATATAACTCTTTACAGGATTGAAAGTGTTTTCAGCGTTAAAGATCGCCGCTCCCTTCGCTTATCCGGTGGATGTGCACACGTATCCAACTTATTGGAGCACCATCGCTTTCCCGACTGACCTTCAAACCATCACTGAACGTATAAGCAACAATTTCTACAGGTGTGTGATTTTCCTCATAAACCTCCTTTCGATTCAAATTTTATTTTTTAATGCCCAGATTACATCACAGTTTTAGCTATTTTGGTATCAGTGATTTCAAACGACAAATTGGTCTTGTGATGTGTAAAACCCTTTCATGGGCACCATTGTTAATCGTTGTTTTTATTATTAGCGAGAGTTTTGCTTGAATCTTTTTGATGCGTATAATCATTTCGAAAAATCTGAAGAGCTTCATTTCAATTTTAGGCGCATAGAATCTTTGCTATGGGAGGTGCGTCAATTGAAGAACAACGCCGAAAAGTTCAATGAGACGGGTAGTGGAATCATCCAAGATGCAACACTCATCGTCAAAATATTATCGACCTTCCTCAAGTAAGGCTTGCTGGCTTTTAATGTAACAAAGGTTAATTGTTTTTACTAGGAACATTTATGAACAGGGTTGACCTTCAGACAAGAAAGGACCAAGAGATACAATAAGAGTAACATGCCGTCTTTTGACCCCCCCCCCCATTTGCAATGACCACTAAATTGCTAGAGATGTTAATTTTCATTTCATGTTTTGTAAACCTTCAAAACAAATTCCTTTTTTCAGGGACTCAGAATGTACCGACATCATCCAACTTTACAATGATACTATTACTGAAAATAAGGTCAGAAACTGTTTCTTTTCCTTTTATCACCTTCAAGAAATGACTATTAATGAGCTTAAAGCTTCACTTTAAACTTTAAACTTTTTTAGATTCTCATTGATCAAGTTTGTATTGGAGAGACTGAATTTCCCCTGCTTTTGTCACGTGAGAGGAATTGGATAGCATTGCTCTGACAAGGTGTGCGATGATTCTGTTGTATAGAGGGCATAGGGTTAACGGATGTTCAAACAACTTCACTTAGGAGGAAAGTTTTCCGGCTTATTGATTTTCTTTTCTTCTCAGAAACGTGATCGGTTCAAAAGTATGGAATCTGAAGAAGGGGGCGATTTCAGTGGAGAAGATGAAGAAGATGAAGATGACGTCATTGTCAAAGAAGAAGAGGTGGAAGAAGGAGGATCGAGCGCCCAAGGCTCTTCCAATGCTCAGGTATCTCTTTTAAAATGGCTGCACGGTATTACCCCTACCCCCTTTACACGAAATTCTCGTTGAAACTTGTAAGGCTGGGAAAAGAGCTTTGTAATGAATTGATAACCTCATATAAATGTTTCTTTTTAGAACTGGACCAGTGAAGCACGTTCTCTTTTGGATTTCATAAGTTCGAAAGACGATGCCAAACCTTTTCTATTGCCAGTCGATACTGAACAATTTCCTGTAAGTTCATCGACTTCTACATCTCAACCACTGATTGTGTGTTCTATGGTTTGAACCAATCCTTTTACATTTCATTCTTTGCTAGCAACAAAGATCATAGACCAAAGACCAATAAATATTTTTCCAATATATAGGTTTGCTATCAACTAAAAATAATTTGTTTAAATCCTTTAAGATTTTTTTGGAATAAATTTTAGTATAACAGGTCACCTGCCTATTTCCTTATTTAGGCCCTGATTTAACCTTTCTTTCACTGCAGGATTATACCGAATGTGTCGCGGAACCGATCGATATCTCGACTATAAGACATCGCTTGGAACAACATCAGTATGGAGATGCAGAAGCTTATATTAGAGATTTCCAATTGATGTTTCGAAACTCTAAAACTTATAATACGGACCGACGGTCGCCTGTAAGTACTTTAGCCTAAATTCATGAAAAAGATTAAAAAAATATATTTAAACTCGGCAAAAGTACAGAAGGCTGATTGGCCATTGATTTCACACAATTTCAGTCCCAGCCTATACACCTAGAATTTATACCAGACGTATGTTTGAAAGTAAGAAATGTACTAAATGTACTGTATGTAACTGTCCCGTAAGCAAATTAAGACATAGCGAGTACCTCATTAAAAACCGGGATTTTTCATCTCGTTTCTTTATTGCGTAAAAAACGCGGGTGACGTCTAGTATATGCTAATTAAGACATTTCTTTCTTTTATTCTCTACGTTCTACTTTTCAGATATATAAAATGACGTTACGCTTGTCTGCGCTCTTTGATTCACGATGTGAAGCCATTCGGAAGGCGTACTCGATAACCGTCGTTAACAATACCGAGCACATGACGCGGAATCGGAGTCGAAGGATTTTACGAGCATTTAACGATGACCCCGGACCACCCGATGATAGGCCCGGACCTTCAAACACACGGACTTCTCCCACCAGTCAACCAACTTCGCCCCGTAAACAGGATATATCTAAGGTGACCTTAGCAGACTATATAATAAAAAAGCCAGAGGCGACGCGTTCACGGCGGAAAACGGCCGTTGAGGAAGAGCCTGAGCAAGGACCTTCATCCTCCAAAAGAACGCGGAAAAGTGTCGTGCAAAAGGAAGCAGAGAGCGAAGAGTATTCTGAAGAAGAGATTTCTGAAAATGGAAATTCTGACGAAGAATTAGACGATAAAGAAAATATACAGTATATAGAAAATGGACATGATACCTCACCTGAGGTCGAGCACCCTTCTCCACGGAAATCTTCTCGGCGTTCCGTTCGTCAGCCTGTCAAACGAGTGCGTTATGGGTTCGAATCAGACGAGGAGCAGGAGGGTGAAAGTTCGAATAGACATCAACCGAAAAAAATGCGAAAAGCTTTGAATTATTCTATGGATAAGAAAAAAGTTGCGAACAATCATAACACGAAAACACCAGCTGGTAGCAAAGGGAAGAAAATTGCTAGGAAAGCTTCTACTGCCGCAACAGCAGATAATAAAAGGTCATCTGCTCGGTCCAGATCTTCAGTGAATTATTGCGAGACCTTTGAAGAAAGTTCGGAAGACGAATCAGAGATCACAAGTCAAGAAGAAACAAAATACGGAGAATACACGTGTCATATTAAGAAAGAAGAACATACTGAAACGTCTACGAATGGGATTGAAAGTAGCACGGAAGAAGAAATTGAAGTAACGGACACATCTGAAAATTCGGACAGTGAAGAATCGGACACAGATAACATAGCAACCGAAATCGCTGTCTCTTCGGGCGTCAGTTCTCGCGGGCGTGTACGAAAAGCAGCTAACAGGTTCCTTCCTTATGATTAGATTTTCCCTCTAGTTCTTTCCCGGGGGGGGGGGCACTGGGTTTGCGGACTGACGGTATGTGCGGGCCAAAAATTGGCTTTTAAAATTGCACCCTTACAGTGCAGCAAAAATCAGTGAAAATCATACCCTTAGAGTGCATTTTCCCCCAAATTTTCGATCCCTTTCGTGCAAAAAATGGTCAAAATTCTAGCATTTTTGGTCAAAATATCTAGATTTTTCAAGAATTTTCTGAAATTTCTACCCTTACAGTGCATCTCTAGTTTTTCCGACCCTAACAGTGCATTTTAAACATATTGGAAAAGGTACCCTTAGGACCCGCACATACCTGTCGGTCCTTTTGCCCAGCTGCCCCCCCCCCCCCGGGAGTTCTTTCTACTAATATTTTTACACAGAATTTAATTTTTCAACCTACTCCCAGAATGCCTGATATTTATTTTTTGTTTGTTAGTTACTATTTTGGTTTTATTTCTATCACATTTTCTGACTTGATACCTTAATTTTGAGACGTTGAAGAGGTCAATCCAATGACTTGCTTCTGAATTTATTTTCAAAAATTTAATCTTCTAAGAAGTCACACCTTTGTTTTATGTAAACAGCACTGGTTTTCACGTTTAACTGGCGTCTATTGAGACTACAGACAGTTTATTGGTATTTGATTGGCTCGAAATTTGATAGTGTTCCTTACCCAAATAAAAGTCTTTTTAATGAAGTTTTTAACAGGGTGATACCGATAAGAGTTTTCTGTATTTATCGTGATGACATAGATAATGTGGACCTGTAGAGATGTCAATTAATACCCCTTACTGTAGATAGATAAAATTGTTCAATCATTTCTAAAATAGCATTATTCCTACAATTTCTTATATGATAGTGTGTAAAACCAAGAGTCGTGTTTTTTAAATAGAATAACATATTTTGTACAGAATTGAACCTAGCGCTCTCTACGTTTTTGGGGTTGAAACTAGGGGTTTTAGGTTTGCGAGGTGAAGAATATGTCCGAGAAGTTCAAAATTCGACCCTTTGAGAGACTGAACTTTTTGAAAATTTTTACCCCTTTTTTGACATTTTTTTAGTCCTTTGTGAGACTATTTTTCCCAATTTTCAAACTTTCACCCAATAAAATACTATGACTCTATGAGGGAGTCGATTTTTGATACTGCGTTATTTTAGGACCCTTTTAGAGACTGAATTGCAAATTTATTAATTTGGTACTCCTTTGAGAGACTTTTAAGGGTGTAAAATAGGGACCCTCTTATGGCTCACACCCATTTTACCCGAGAAACCCCAAAAGGGGTTTCCTCCCCAGGGAAGCGCAAACAATCAACCTCTCAACCTTAAGTAAGCCTTAAGTTATTGATCGTATGCTGCGTGCCTAGATTTATCGAATGGAAAAACTTTTCTTCTCTACGTTTTGGTTGCTTCTCCCATTACAACATCCTATATGCATTATATTTTGTAACTAGTGGGGTCGTTTAGCATAATTTACGGGAAAACAATAAGATCTAGCGGAAACTTTCTCCAGACCTTCTCTATAGGATGGTTATGCCTCAGGAAAAATTCCCCTAAAATCCCACTGGTGGAACATCCCTTTTTTGGGACATTTCTTTTTTCCCCAGGCAAAACCCTAAGGGCGAAATTTTTTGAAAATTTCAAACTCATTTTCAGAAATTATCAAGTATATCATTCGAAAGCTCTCGAAAAACTATATAGAAGACTTTTAAACGGGTATAGCCGATTTCATTACCTAACTCAAGATAATTCACGCAGAAGATGCTATTTATGGTCAATTTTGACCAAAGTGTGGCGAAAAGTGGAACTTGCGCATGAAATATCTCGAGTTAGGTAAGGAATTATCTGATATTCCGATGGCGTATTGGCGGCCGCCCACGCTAAAGCTCTAAAGGAGCGGGCCAATATACCATCGGAGAGAAATAGTAGTCATCCATTGATGTGCCGACATAAGTTTAGCCCTCATTTTCGGGGCCGTGCTGAACGCTCAAAAATTGTTTTTTTGAGATCTGGCGCCTCAAAAAGACCGTCAAATCACTGTCGTTAGTTACCACGTCATGAGTATGTCGGCAAAAATTACAAACAACATGGCTGATGTAATTTTCAAAAAATGTGTGCTGTTATGGTTGTTTTTGGTTTCTTTTGATGGATTTTTTGTAGTTTAACTGTACTTATCACTCCCTGAATATTAGTTTTAGTATCCAGTGTAATTTTTGTATGTGCACCAACCCAAAAAATGTGTTTCTACCACAGAAAAGTTGATAATCATAACTTTTGTTTTTGTTTGTTTTGATGGCTGATTTTTTCTGCACTTTCTCAAATTTTATACCATTCAAAGACCAAAGAAACTAAAGCAGGTATGTTCCTATGGGCTTAGGCTTTTATCAGTAACTTTCATGTTGTTATCTATCTTGACCGTCCTCCAAATATAACTGTTGTCCACTGGCCGACAACCGACAAACCCACTTTTCAGTGTTCCAGAACTGAAGTTTTTTGGATAAAATCTTTATTAAACTTCACAAATGTGTTCATTGAGGGTTAGTATTCATTTTCTATAGCTTTAGTTTTTCTTTTAGTGTTATTATAGATGCTGATTATGACTTTTCTCTTCTTTCAGGCTTTTTTGTTTACAATGTTAATTTCTATTTTGTTTTTGCTTCTGTGATCAGTTTAAAGAAGGAAAAATACTTATTTGAGTATTTCTACATGCCCTCCTTGTGAAAAGAATGATAATATTTTGCATGATTCCTTCTCCAAAAAGTTTTGTATTTGAATTTATTTCGTGAAACCTTTTGAAGTTTTTTCTGACCCAAATTTTGTCGGCCATGACACCTTCCCTGTCCAAATTGCACTCGGGCCCATTTTTCTAAAAAATTACGCGGTCAGGCGAAATTCCGTAATGTATTTCTTCCAGATGTTGAAAATTTTCCCGACCTTCAGAGCTTTAGCGTGTCGGAAGAAAATTTCTACATCGGGTGCCAGATAAGGTAAGGAAATCAGCTATAACCGTTTAAAAGTCTTCTGTGTAGTTTTTCGAGAGCTTTCGAATGGTATACATGATATTGTCTGGAAATAAGTTTGAAATTTTCAAAATATTTCGCCCTTAGGATTTTGCCTGGGGAAAATAGAAATGTCCCAAAAAAGGGATGTTCCACCAGTGGGATTTTAGGGGAATTTTTCCTGAGGTATAAGCATCCTATAGAGAAGGTCTGGAGAAAGTTTCAGCTAGATCTTATTTTTTTCCTACAAACAGCCTGTATTTTTGTAACACGACCACACTAAACTTCCGTAGGCTGCGCGCATCCCCAGAATTTATTTTGTTATATCAAATCATATCAGAGGGGATGCGTGCAGCCTAGAACTTCCGAGGCTTCTTGCAAAAGATAAGGTGTCTCTTTGGCCTCTTTGTTTCGAAAGCAAAAAGCAAAAACTGCTTGAGCTGCTCTTAATTAGCTCGAGAGCTCGTTTTCTTCATTAATTACGATGAATCATATTCATAAAGATAACAAACAAGAAAGATAATTTGTTTTGATTCATGAATTCGTCATCGTCAAAGTTATCCTTCTGAATCATAAGTCATCGATCGTTACGTTACGTATAGATGACGTCGCCCGTTCTATATCATGTGTATAATCCTTGCCATGGGATTTTCTTTGTTGTTGAGTTGTGGACAGACGACCCATCGTAACCATTGATTTCGAGATCTATAGTTTTCTCATTGATTAATTACAAAAAATCCTGCATCGTTTCAAGAATGGGAAAGGATTAATTTTTATGTTCGCCATAGAAATTACATTATCAACTAGCTAGGGGTGTGTAGCACAATAATTGTCAATGTGGTGTAATAGCTCGGTGTGACCTAAGAGGGTTCGAGCCCTCGAGTCCATGTTAGAGGCCTGTAAAGCCTAACGTTCCAAAATTTGTCCCCGATTTTTTCTTTTTTTTGCGTTCGTTTTATAATACGCCTAAGAGGATTTGATTTTTTTGACAAATTTCTGATATACTCTTAAGATGAAAAATCCCATGTTTATAGACAAATAATGAAACAAAAAGACTTGATAGAGTATTTATTGTCAAATGATCTATTATTCAAATATTTGAGTCGTTTCAAATGTTTTAGTTGGCTGTACAAATCTCGTAGCGTAAAGGTAAGTAGCCCATAAATGAACCAAGTTGGCCAACAATTAAGCTGACACCAATGTGAAATGCGTAAATACGGGGAAAATTCCTAGGAAATTCCTGCAGTCAAAATTGAATGAATTTTAGGGAAAGAGGGTAAATTTCACCAAAACAAAGTGTCTTTGTACTAAGGTTTAAATTTGATATAAGATCGTAGTTTATTTTCTCTTTTTAGTCCATCGAAATGTAAAAAATTTTACATGAAAAATATGATTGAATGAGTTCCATACATTTTATGTCGATCGATCAGTGAAGCGAAGCTTTAGTTTAGAAGTCAACTTGGTTAGGATATAGTAAAAATATTGGTCAGCGGTTTTGACGGGGGCATTCTATCAACAACAAATACGAAATGATAGCCAAAATGATCAGTTATAGCCAGTTAAAAATAATCAAATTTTATTTTAATATATAATTTATTGCTGGAATTTTCAAGATGGAGAGTAAAATGGATACCAAACTAATACAAGATCTCACTACAAACAAGAAATTTTTGTTAAATTTCGTTAAAGAATGGAACGAAAGTCGTTTGGATATGTTTGCTCTGAGCCAACCCAACGAGGTGTGTCTTTTTACTATCATACGCAAATCTCACTCTATAATTGCCATGTAAACCCTGTTTGTTTTTCTTTTAAGAAGTTCTCTAGTTTTTTTTCATTCACTTTCTTCCTTTGTCAAGGCTGATTTCCAAAGAAAAAGCAACACCCACAAATAATGAGAATAAACTTTAAATTATAAGATGAGAACCTTGTTTTCAAAACAAATTTTTGAAGCCATCTTTTTTCATCCTTTTGAACATGTGTTGTTATAAAGCTGAGATTACCCATCTCATCTTCTTCTCTATTTGACAATGTGCTCTTCTATCTCATCTTCAAAACTCATTAAGCATGCCAAGGAGATTTTTATTAAAACTTCAGAAACCTACCACTTTGCCGACGACACTCATCTACTAAATCTCTCCCAAACTGTCTGGTCTCTGTGCGGAAGAGTGAACTCTGACCTCAGAGTTCTTGTCAGCTGGCTGAATGCTAACAAAATATCGCTTAACGCTAGTAAGACCGAATTTATCATCTTTAGGTCCAATAGGCGCCGTCTTGATACAGTTCCAAAAATCAAAATCTCGGGTAAGCGCTTAACCCCAAGTAAAACCATTAAATATTTAGGTGTCTATCTTGATGAACACCTCTCTTGGAAACAACATGTTGCTGTTGTTGCTGTAAAACTTCGTCGTGCAAATGGGGCTATCTCTAAACTCCGTCACTATCTCCCTCTTCCAAACCTTATCAATGTCTACCATGCTATCTTCTCTTCTCACATTCGCTATGCTTGTCAAACTTGGGGCCTCTGTGATAACACTGTCACTCACAGAATCCAAGTCCTACAAAACACTGCCATCAGGATTATGACTTTCCAAGAACCAAGGGCTTCTGTCACTCCCACCTATAATGAACTTAAAATCTTAAAATTCTTTGATCTCGTTGAAACACTCAACATTATGTTCATATACCGCTACCTGAACAGATACCTTCCTTCTGACTGTCTTTCTACTTTTACCTTTTCTACAATTCCTCATGACATTGGGACTAGAGCCAACCATATCAGCCTCCTCTTTGTCAGGAACGTCAATACAACCACCTTTGGCCTCCACTCTCTCACACAGCTAGCTTCACGTCAATGGAATAATTTACAAGAGCATCTTGATGACAAAAATCTACAAATCATTGAACCACTAGATTTATTATCACATATTCAAAAATTTTACCTCAACAAATACACCCCTCAGGAACCCCCTCGGCAACAGTAATTTCATACCAGAGTCTTATTATTGTTTTTAACTGTATATATTTCATGAAAAAAAAAATGTGAATACAAAAAGATTTATTTAGGATATATATGATACTTTAAAACTTTATTACTGTGTTATTCTATCATGTTATATTTTATATTATTTTATTTTATTTTACTTAAAACTTTTCATTTTTTTATTAGGTTGCACCATTTGTAATTAGGCTTCTAAACTTGGTGTCCCTTCCTTCGGGTAAATATATGTTTTGAATATCGCAATCCCTCATCTAATTCCGACACCCTCTTCAAGGAAGAGAGGATACGAAGGTTGGAATATCACTTATGCTGTAGTCATTTAGTCAAAGGGGATAAATTATCTTAACTAATTTTAACTTTTGTTTTCATTCAAAATGACTAGACGCTGAATGGAGAATTAGCCTGCTGCCTAACCGCCTACCGCCCCCAATGGGATTAACAAATAGCAAGTGTGTAACTTGCCGCGCAAGTGACGTCAAACGCTCCATCATTTTGCCACTAATTTGGTCTTCTTTGTTCCGGACACTTGCGCGTGTTCCACTACGAATCTTTTTCATATTTTGATTTAAAAGCCTATATGGTGCGAAAGAGAAATTGTGTATTTTTTAATACGCGGTTCACTAAACTCAAACAGTTAGTCACACTAGTGTCCCGCCAAAATGCATATCAAAGATTAATGCTGTGAGAGCACTATATCATTTACCTGACTCTCAAGCAAAAAAAACGCGCCGCAAAACTTCTAAAGGGATTCGCGAGAAAATAATCCGGCACTTTTTAATGAAATTAACTTTCTCAAAAACCATGAGAAATTACCTAAAATTTGAGCCATAGATCATAGTATGAACCCCCCCCCTTTTTTAAGGGGGGGGGATCCGAGTTTTCAAGGAAGGCTTTATAGGGGGGGATGGGCAATTTTCCAGTTAAAATGGGGGGTTTGAGCTTATAGGGGGGGATCAAATAAAAATGGGGGGGATAGTAACTTTTTGGTTAAAAAAACTTTTTTTTTTATGTTATATGTTGATTTAAGTCAATAAAATTTAATATCACATAATTTCGACTTATCTGATTTATTCTCACTGCACTTTGTTTTGAATCAGATTTTGTATTTCCTTGTTTTTTAACTATTGCCAATAATAATGTTCGAATTTTGTGTTTGAACAAAAGCGTTTGAACCCCGGCTCGGACCCCTGTAAATGGTGCGGGATCAAAAAATTTTAAAAATAGGGGGGATACCTTTATAGGGGGGGATGAAATATTAATGGGGGGGTTCAGACCCCTCTGCACACTATGTAGATGAAAAATTTGAGCCAAGTCAACATTGAGAACTAATTTGACTGCCAGATAGCCTATTTCCCGGAAATTTTGCCGGACCTCAAACACTGACCCATTTACATGTGTGGAATTGTTTTTACTTTAGCATATAAACAAGGCCTTAAAAATCGAAGCGCTGTCTCGGGAATTGAATGACAAATTTGGGTTGGTTGATTTTGGCTTCTGCACGTTTTATTTTGTTTCAAACTTTCAAGTTTTGATTAATTGTCTTGCGAACTTGATTCAGGTAACTCTCATCCTTGTTGTTGCAAATACATCCTGTAGATGACTGTTGTTATTTTTTCTGAAAGCTTGATTTCCTAGTGTGACTAACTGTCAAATCTAATGACTTTGGAGGTTCGGTGAAATGGTGGTGGAAAGGCCGTCCCATGTTGTGTAAGATAGTCCCAAGTTGGAGCAGTTGACGGTATATCAGTTTTATGGGATTTGGAGTGCGGGCCGATTTTATTTTTGTTTTCTCTCCTGTGGTTTTATTTTCGATTCCAAGCTATCCAAGCCAACATCTTAGCAACAGCACAGGGTTACTGTAAGTTGGTCTAATGTTGACATCCCTCTTCTAATTTTGACACCCTTCTTTATAGATAGTTTTTCGCCAGAACAAGGCTAAAGCTTTGCGGCAGGCAGTCTAAACTTAAACTTTATATCAGGATTAGGAGCGCTGTGGTATAGTGGTCATTGACCTTGGTTGCTGCACAGGCGACTGAGGTTCGATTCCCACTCGCAGCGGTTCACTTGGCAAGTGAATGAACCTTCGCCCGGGTCAACCCATGCCATGTGAGGAGAATTGGGTAGTCAGTCCAAGGTGCTGACGGGGCGCTCATTGAAAGCGTCTATAGTTGCGAAAATAGGCCTCAAAGCCTCCTGCAACTCAACCAAATAGAAAAAGAAATAGAAATAGGAAATAGGCTAGTCTTACCTCTTATCTTTCCATTTGCAACAAAACAATGCTAACAAGTTGGTACAACACATTGACAAATAATGCCTGTGATAATTTTATATCGAAATATTTGCAACAAAAATGAAGGTAGTCTCTTCCTCTGATTACTTTCTGGCGCTCCTTTGCAGACTGTTTACCAAAGATTCGTCTATTATCGACACCCCTCCTTTAAACTTGACACAGGATCTGTAAAATAATCAAAATAAACCTTGAATGAAATTCATGGTATGTCAAGGTTAGATGAATCTACAGTATTTAATTTCCACCAATAAGATTGCCACATTTCACACTGTCCTTTTTTTGGCACCGGTGGCCTTTCATTCAGTGCCTTGTCTGACAGTCAACCTCTTTCATTTTTTTCAATCTGTGATCTTAAGGTGTGGACTTTTTCTCAAAAAGAAACCACTGAAAACGAAAGTATTGATATGTGAGTTTTAGTCTGGCAGGCTGGAGACATAAAAAATGGTCCAATTTGGTTAGATTAAAGCATTTCTCATATTCCTTTTTAGAGCAGAGCGTGGTAATGCCAAGAATGGAAGATCTGTTATGAGATTCTCTTATACTTTTTTACTTTTTAGAAAATGCAATTCTCTGGGGTGATGCGGTTTTTCTTCCAAGATAGTGGACAAAAAGCAACCACCAAATGTATCCGAGTGACCAGCGATCAGTCAGTTGCGGACATCATGCCCACCCTCATTGACAAGTTTTGTCCGGATCTAAAGATGTTGTCAATGCCAAACTATGAACTGTATGAAATTCACGGAACTGGAGGTATTTATTCATCCTGATCTTATCTTGTTAACATCTTATTCATGTAGCAGATAAATCATTTGAACTAATTAAAACCAATTTATATCCTCTAAATATTTGTGTAGGAACTTTTTGACCTATTTTCCTTTTTATATTGTAGATCAAAGTACTTCTAGACCATTAAAATTGCTATTAAAATCATATCTGAACATGGTTTCAAGCAGAATTGATTTTAACAAACAAAATTAAAAGGGAGAAATTATTACTAGTACTAGTTAGTAATATTCCTCCTTGACTGTATTTGATTAAAAGTTAAAAAATTCACAAATTTATCAGTCTAAAAAAACAGTTAAAGATGTTAAAAAGTTGAATAAAAGAAAGTCATTGAAGATAATTATGTACACCATCGCAAAATAAAATGAGCTGTTTCAAATCTAGTTGGTCATCAAGAGTAAGTCTCTTGAAGGCAATGCTTAAGCATGTGCTCCCAGGTGTATTCAATATCACTTTCACTCTTTAGATGTTCGTAAACTGAATCCAAAACAAAGACCTCTCCTCGTTCAACTTCATTGGCACAACGATGACAGAGAGGGTAGATTTGTTCTCAAAAATGCTGAAGTCAAAATTCAACCTGTCAAGTTTTTTGAAATAAATCAAGATGAAGGACAATTGAAAAGACGACTCTCAAGACGTGAGAAGAAAGACTTGAAAAAGAAGCGTAAGGAAGAGCTTGCCCGTCAAAATAAAAAGAATCAAGACAAACTTCTTGCTGATAAAGTTTATAGAGAATTACCTGAAAGTAGTTTAACAAGAACAATTTCAAATCCTGAAGCTGTAATGCGTAGAAGAAGGCAACAGAAACTTGAAAAACGTATGAAAGAGTTTCAAAATAAAGGAGGACCTCAAACTGGTGGTATCTTGAAAATATTTGCCGAAAGTTTGAAACCAGAAATCCCTTACAAAACTATTCTAGCATCTGTAAAAGACAATGCTGATGTTATAACAAAAGCAGCCTTAGAAAAGTTTTTATTACCTGACGAAAACCCGATTTATTTTTGTATTGTTATGGCTATCATTGCACCTGGAGAGGCAAATAATCCTGGAAATGTCAAAGAACGAATCATCCGATCTTCAGATTGTCCGCTTGCTATACAAAATAGCTGGCCAAGATCTAAAGGAGTCATTACCTTTCACTTACGACGAAAAGACGATGCTCCAGAAAATACTAGTAAAATACCAAAAGATGATAAAAAAGCTAAAGGTCGAAATCAGTCAAGTTCTCAGCCACCATCGCAACAACCCAAACCTCCACCAGCCACAAGAGGGCCCCCACCTCCGCTAGAACAAAAACTTGATTATGACATAATGCCATATTTCTTGGAACTTACACCAGAAGGAAAAGAAATCAGTTATAAACCCAAACTTTATTACATTCGAGCACACGAAACAGTCATTGGTAGTAGTAGAAATCCTTCACCTGGAGTTCAATATTTACAATTATTTTCACCGAAAATTTTAGCATCACATTGTTCCATCGTGAATGAAGATGGGTGTGTTTCTATCATTCCGCATGGGCCAGATGCTGATGTACGAGTTTCAGGGAAAAGGATTTTTGATACCACTATTTTGAGTAATGGGAATGTGGTTCAGTTTGGAGGCCTTCATACTTTCCGGTTTTGTAATCCACTTGATCCGGCTCATTCTGAGAAAAGTAGTATAGCTAGTGAACATGGTATACCACCTTACAGACCACCAACATCACCAGGGTAAGGCATTGATGTATTTTAAATTTTTATTAGTGCCATTCAGCTTGATAATAGCCAGTTTATATCAGAAGATATCGAAGACAACGGTAATAGTGAAGTGGACGCAAAACAAAGTTGAATGTTGATGTACGGTTCTATATAGCCTTTGCCCACCTATTATTTTGGTGTTTTACCACCATCGAGCAAAGTGGACCAGGGGGGGGGGTCAGTACTAAAATGTAAGACATACATGAGTACTAAAAGGATTTTCGCTAATTTTTGACATACCCCCACCTATTTTTCGAAAATGTTATTTTAGTACACATGTACTAAAATTATTTTGAGCAATTTAACATAGATACCACCCATTTTTTGCCCTTTTACGGCTTTAAATTTACCAAAATGGGGTCATTGTTACAAACCTAGTCGAACTTAGAGCATCAATCTGCAAAATAATATAATTTTATTACTAAACTGTGCTGAACTGTACATAAAAATATTTTTAAAAAATATTTAAAAAATTGGAAAAATTCTGAAAGATTTCTGAAGATTTTTTCAAAAATTCCTGAAAAAAAAATCAAATTTTTTCCAAAATTGTTAAAAAAATGCTCCATTTTGGCTGATTTTAGAACAAAATACTAAGATTTTTCGAAAATTCGAAAAGGGACCACCCTTTTTGGTATTTTAGTACACATGGTACTAAAATTATTTTTGAGCTTTTTTGCAGTACCACCACGTCACTAAATGTCATGATGTCTGAGATTTTAGTACCGACCCCCCCCCTGAGTGGACGGCAATTTTGGTTAAATGTCAACTTTGCTTTATACCGTCTCCTTCGATTTCATCTCAAATACAAAACTCGGTAATAACTACAATCTTTGATTTCAGGCTGTCTAGTATACAATGAGAAAAGTGATAAGTAAAGCCTGTATTTTGATATACAAAAATAACCACATTGGAATTCTTTTCATAGAATGGGGAGTCCACCAATGTCTCCAATATCACCAGAATTGAAAGAGAAAATCCTCAATGAACAAATTGGAGCAGGAGTTGACGACGACTTGGATGCGGACGTAGCTGAAACAACCTTTGGCGTTGATGGTGGTATCGAAACAGAAAAGATTCCAAGACATATATATTCTGCAAGGGTGAGATAATTTACTGTGTGTACTCTCAAAAGATTTATTTATTTGAATTGAATATTATCTTGGAGACTACTTTGCCATCAGTTATCATCAAAGTATCAGAGGGCCTTTTTTCCTTCTGGTTCATAGTTTTAATACATTTACTTACCTTGTTCAGAGTGCTGAAAATCTTTTGGACGAAGAAACAGTGGTATTACGACAAAACTTCCGCAACAGTTTCAAGAAACACCGCCAATCAGCACCTAATCTTTTGGATCGCAACTTGAATGAAGAAAATCTCCTTCCTGCTACACTCACTTTCCTAGAGAATGGAAAAGATGCATTCTTCGCAACCGTTATCAGTGAGGTCAACGGAGCTGCAGTCAATTTTAAATTGGCTCCTACCTACACACTATATTTGGTTGCAAGACATGTATATTCTCCAGCGTATAGGCCTGGTTTGAACCCAGTTGATCGTTCAAAAGTGATCACCTCGACCACTAAGAGAATTGCAACTAGCGTTCAACAGACTATACAGGTAAATGGGTTATTTTTGCATTTCTTGAGAGGACTTTTAGTCACTCCAAACTTTTTCGTTCATATAAACTGTTTTACTCTCAAAGTTAAAGAAGATCTCATTCACTCCTGGTCGTATTGAGCTAATTTGTTGAAACAACATTCTTTCTTCCAGGAAAATGATTGCTTGGCAGGAGGGTTAGCTTTTTGGATGGCAAATGCTTCCGAGTTGCTTCATTTCTATAGACAGGACATGGACCTTGGGCCATTAACACAATCAGCTCAAGCGATATTAGCACAGTCCATACAAGAATCGTTCGCGTGAGTAAAGCTCATTGAGATTAACAATTCGGTAAAAAAGTTGTCGTTTATTTCTCTATATAATTCTTTTGCTTTTGGTACAGAATGTTCGACGGGCATCCTGTTGTTTTCAAATGATATATCTTTTGACATCCTCATTTAAAAGTAGCAATTCCATATGTTAAATTAAAAGAAAGTCAACAAAATTGTGTTCATTCAGCAGAAGCTTTTCGGTATAACCATCATCAGTGCTACAATCATTGATAAACCATGGCACAAAGTCCAAAAATGAGCCTCCCCTCTCCTCCCTCTAAGCAATGTTGCCAGAGTGACTCAAGGACCGGCCAAGCAATATTTCTTTCCCACCACCAACATTTCTCGGAGGGGAGGGGGAAGTTATTGCACTGTTTCTAAATTTGACCGCCGGAAATGTGCCATATATTGGCAATGATTGTAGATCTTGAAATATGAATTAAAAATCAAATACTCTTTGGATGTTTTTAATATTCAGATTACTGGTCAACGCTATGGAAGATGAATTAGCTCTGGCATTGCCAGCTTTCTTGGATCCTTCAGAAGAAGTGGACATCCACGAACACGATATCGACGCCATTTTGAACGATGATGTTCTTGAACGAGCAGAATCGGTCGAATTACTGAACTGGAATAGTGATACCGATGACAGAGCTTTCAGGATGGGACCCAATGGGCGACCCTTAAGTGGAGAACAATGGATTAGACCAGGTAAACGGTTTCTTTGTTCAGTGGCTAACCTTTAAAATGTAATTGATTTTTCTTCCTGGAGTTGACAACTTCATTGATGGTAATGTCTTTAAAACAAATTGCAATCTCATCATAATACCTTTTGGACCAATAAGATAGTTAAGCTTTATTATTTACTCATTTTACAACTTTCTTCCAGCTGCTCGAATTCATCAGAACGGTGCACCAGAGATGGCGGATGTTTTGTACATCCTTTCATCTGCAATGTCATTGCTTCGAAGATGTCGTGTCAATGCTGCTCTTACCATTCAACTCTTCTCGCAACTCTTCCATTACATCAACATGTGGATCTTCAACCGTATCGTCCTCGAACCTGATCTTCGCTTGTGTTCTCGCAGTTGGGGTCACAAATTGCGATTAAGGTTGAGCTTTGTCGAAGCATGGGCTGAACGACAAGGTTTGGAACTCGCAGCTGATTGCCATTTAGCAAGAATTGTTCAGGTAAATGTTCCACTCGCCTTGCCTTGTCCTCAATTTGAAATGAAGAGTTTCCTATAAACGTAGAAATATAAAAATTCAACAGAGAAAAAAACAGGGTAACACAAAGATTGCTTAGACCTGCTTAGATTAGTACTATTTGTATTTGACGTCATCATCCACCATTTTATTTTCTAGGCTGCATATTTATTGGAATCTTCCAAAGATAGTCACGACGATATAGTGGATATTTCTCAACAATGTTTCAAGTTGAACTCCCTTCAATTACGATGTCTTTTGCAAAATTACCAACAAGAGAGCGGTGAATCAAGGATCCCTCAAGGTGAAAAAGAAAAACATCTTCAAGCTTTAAAACATTTATTTTTTCAAATTTTCATTCTTTGCACCTGCAGTAGTTTTTATCACCAGATTGAAATCGCAATCTTGACATATCGTGAGCTGTGACAGTACACATGTATAAGCGCAACGAAAGCTTCGCCAGTAAAATAGTGAACTAATCACGATTTTCGCATTACTTGTGTACTTGTGTATGAATTAGGGTTAGTCCATCCTGGCTACTCATACGGAACCTGACGTTTTAGTTTGGGTTGTTTGGTGTTATTGGTTGTCAGTAGACTGAGTGCGGTATACTTTACATGTTGCTATTTATACACTTGAACATGTCATTGAAGAACCGTAATGCTGTGCAATTATTGACTTTCCGAACTTCCATTCATTAGACCTGGTGGAAACGATCGTGGCAGTAGCAGAGAGTACAGCGGATGAGTTGACCATCAGTGATGGGCGAGAAGTCAAACTGGAAGAAGACGTCCAATTGCAACTTCCTTTCTTGCTGCCAGAGGAAGGTTATTCGTCAGATATCATCAGAGGTGTTCCACCTGGTCTGCAAGAATTCCTTGAACCTCTTTGCGATACAGGTATGATGCTCAATCGATTGTCGGAAATGTTTTTCTTCCTATCTTTATAAAAATAACTTAGCAGACTGCTGTTCAATATTTAAAATCTTCTCGTGTTTTCACCGTACTGTCTCATCTTGTTATAGGCTTGTGTGAGTTATCTTTAAATCCATCTTCAATGGGACTTTGGACAGTATATCAAGAGCCTTATGATATAGATGGTAAGATTATGTTTATTGCATATTTCCATCTTCAAATTCTGGATTTTTAATTCGCTTACCTCTTTGGCCTCAGTTTCCAGTAATTGTTCCTTTCAAATTTCACCATTTGGCAGATCTCTTAATTGATTAATCTTTGTGTTGCCTTTTGACACCATTAATACTTTCTTAATTACATCATTTCTCTGTCCTTTTCACCTCAGAAAATGACGATCCGAATCGGGATAGCCAGGTAAGAGTAATTCTTAATTTTCAAAACAATTTCAACATTTTGAAATAGTGTTATTACAGTGTATGTAAAGAGTATCAACAGCATATCATGGTATCCATAAATTTAGAGGTGAACATCCACTTTTCAAACGTTCACAGTTTTTGAAAATGAAATATGAAATCTAATGCTTTAACGTTCACCATCACCTAAGTTTCTTTTCAACTCATTTTATTTCATTTCATTTAGCTGGTAGAAGAACTTCCCATTCAAAGAGTGACCATCGATAAAGGCAAGAGTGGGCTGGGCCTGAGTATATGCGCTGCAAAGGGAGTCCATTCAGACTTCCCTGGTATTTACATCAAAGCTGTTATTAAAGGTGGTTTAGCTGACCAGGTGAATAGTTCGCTTTTCTTACTATCCTCTCTGTGAAGTGAGGGAGTAGCCACTTTTTGGACCTACCCCGGTGGGGTGGAGGTCCTATAAATTAACCTTCGTCCGTTCGTCCGTTCGTCCGTTCGTCAGTTCGTCTGTTACCAACTTTTCTCGGGATTGAATCCATAGGAATCTTTTGATTTTTGGTACAAAGGTGCAAAATGGTAGTGGTCAAAATGTGACGGAGCCCGATTTTCGAGAAAAAAAATTTGGGCTAAAAAACGGGGTTTTTTGACTTTGTGAAAAAGTGGATCATTAATTTTTTCAGATTTTTTGCATGAAAGTAGGGTACCATCATAGGTAAAAGTTGGATTAAGCAGATTTTTGCAAAAAAAATTTGTTGGCTCAAAAAACGCATGTTTATCTATAAGAACCACTATTAATAAGCATACATCAATGTTCTTAGTCAAATTACTCAATTTCTTTATGAGATAGATGTTTTTTTGCTCATGAGGGCTTACTTTTGAAGAATATGTGTATTTAGACAGCACATTTTGGTTGCTTGGCGTGTTTTTATAGAAAAACTAGCCAAATTTGTCATTTTTTTATAAGCACATCAATTACTTAGGTATTAGATTTTCTCGAGATTGGCTCTTTCATTCTTTATGATTTTTTGCACAAAGATGCATAACTATAAACCCTTGAATGTGACGGAGCCCGATTTTCGAAAAAAATGTTTTTGGGCAAATTTGGGCCAAAAAAAGGCTAAAAACGGGTTTTTTGGACTTCGGGAAAAATTGGATCATTAATTTTTTCTAATTTATTGCATGAAAGTAGGGTACCATCATAGGTAAAAGATGGCTCAAGCAGATTTTTGCAAAAAAAAATCTGTTGGCTCAAAAAACGCATGTTTATCTATAAGAATCACTATTAATAAGCAAACATCAATGTACTTAGTCAAATTACTCAATTTTTTTATGAGATGGATGTTTTTTTTGCTCACAAAGTCTTGAAAGTCAAGAGCATGAAATTTTAGTTTCCAAACGTTTTTTTTATAAGAAACAAACGACTAATTTTATTTGGTCGTCACTATTTGTGTTCTGAATGATTGTTTAATGGTCACTTCTCGTAGATATCAATTATAAATGTGTTAAATGCACAACCAGGTAGGTCCATAAAAGTATCACTTGTTTATTGTAAATGATTCGACGCTGACATGATTTATCGTGACCACACTCAGAGTCATCGCTATTTTCATTATGAACATTGTGATATAGAATTTCAAATCTATCTTTGGTTGTCTTCAATGGTACTAAAACATGGTCATGGGATAACCTCCTCCCCCTTCCCAGGAAGACGGGGGAATCAGCTTTTGCCCTGGAGGGGGAAGTGAATATTTTCACCTTGCATTAGTCCCCCACTAATGCAAATGGGGGATTTCAGGAAGTGGGGGGAAGAAAGTGCAAAGATTAGGTATAATATTTAAAATAGATGATTAAAGGGACATAAAAGTAGTGGCGAAATTTGTAAACAAACCGTTTGCAGCGGATACAAAATCAAAACAAATGTAACATGTCAAGATAAAAAATGATTATTTTAATTGTTTTTAGTAGGGGACCAATCCTTAGGATCCGTGACATCTTTTATGCGACGCAACCGCATGTGGTTACATGTTTTTTTCTTTATAAGCATTGCACTTATAAGCATATCTAGGCTCAGATATGAGGAAAAATTAAGCATATGGCAAGCATGTTTTTTTTCCTGATTTTCAGTATTTCCCTGAATTTATGCTTTGGATTTAAGCATCCCCTCAAGCATTTTTCAGCCTTATTAAGCTTTCAACCTAAGCATTTCTGAGCCTGTTTTCAGATTTTTGTATGCTTATAAAAAAAACAACATGTAGTTCGAAAGTAGGAAGGTTTTTAAGACTTTTTTGAGAGGGGGCCCGCGAATTAGGCCCGGTAAAAGTTTTTATGACTAAAAGACTGACGTTTACGGACAAAACCTAATCCTAAGGATTGACCCCCTACTATTTACAAATTTTTTTTGGACACGTGATTTTAATTGTTCTCTTTAATGACACATGTTCGCGCAATGTTTACATTTAAATACTAATTTAATGTCCCTTTAAATGTATCTATATTTCCAGCGTTTGTGTGTTCATTGCAGGAATTTGTTATTTTTGTTAAGTTATTATGCAAAATATAGCGAATAGCGATAGCGAATAGCGATAGCGAATAGCGATAGCGAATATAGCAAATATTCTTCCCATAGGGGGAACCCCGGAAAAAGGGTAGGTTGGGGGAGACCAAATGGGGGTTTTAGGCCCCAGATAAGGGGGGCTGAAAACCTGAAGGGCACCATGATGGTCAGCACTGTATTTTATATTAAAGATTTTCTTTTTCTTTGTCGATCTTTAGGACGGCCGACTTGAAGGTGGTGATCAAATTTTGAGTGTCAACGAAAGCAGTTTAATCGACGTCACCCAAACACAGTATGATGATTTTAGCTTTGCAATATCTTTCCTCTTCCCCAAATGACCATACGGAAATTAAAAATAATCATGAAAAAAACTTGATTAACTTTTGGTAAGAAATGTAAAAGAATAAACAGCTCATAAAAGAAGATTCTGAATAACGAGACTGAAATACGAATTTCTTGTTTTGTATTACAGAGCGGCGAAGATCATGGGCAAAAGTGGTCCAGTGATTACGTTGGAAATCATGAAAGGAGCTGCTTTTTATCACGGGCTTGCAAAACTGGTTGAAGACCAACCAAAAAGTAAGATTTTCATTTTGATTAAACCATTTTTACGACTTTTTGTTGATAATTGCATGAATTTGATAACCCATGCATTTCACGTCTTTTTCAAAAAGTGAATTTTAATTTCAAATGCAAAAGTTGGCAGCTACTTGACCAAATTCAAAAAATTATACCTTAAAATTTACGTTAAACTATCATCTTTCTAATAAATTATGTCTAAACTTTGTTTGGTACAAAAGTCCAAAAGATCACTTTGAGTCACCTGGTATCTTTTTTCCACCATAGGCATCGGAGGACATGCTCGTGAAAGCAGCGTGGACAGCGGTAAAGCCACCAAGATGCAGAGATCGTCCTCCAGAGACTTGGTGGACCAGCAACCTCCACCTCCAGAACCTCTCCCCAAACGAGAAGAATACCATTCGAGAGGGAATTCTTATGACGCAGCGTCAAGTCACGCCCCGCCGCCCTTACAACCTAAACCTCATCAACGAGGTGCATCGTATGATTCGAGAGACATGTATTACCGAGATGACGAAATCGATATGCATGCGCCGCCCCCTCTGCAACCGAAGCCGAACCAAGAAAACGGATCTTATTACAACCACGACGATCCGTACCAACAGGAAAGCAATTTGTCTTCACATCATCGATATCAAGAAACTGATCTGGATCAACCGGAACCGAATGATCCTTATGAACAGCGGGACGACCGCCATTCACGTGATAACTCTTATGATTCTTCTTCACAGAAACGTGCGCCACCACCAACACAGCCCAAACCGAAGAAGGAGGCCGTCCCTCCTCCAGAACCGGAACCGGTGCGCGAACCAGAACCACAACATAACGAATCTGATTACGATTCGGACGGTAATTTAATGACGGTGGAAGAAAAATCACGTCGCTTTAGACAATTACAACGACAACGTGAATACGAAGAAAGACTCGCTAAATGGGAAGAAGAGAGGAAGCGAAAAGAAGAAGAAGAGGAGGCGTTGAAAAGACAAAAAGAAGAAGAAGACGCGGAACGACAGTATGAGGTGAGTGTGCCTCAAAATGGTACTTCATGTTCTCCTAATTGTGAGGGGAAGAGGTATTTTAAGGGTTTCTTAACGGCGAAGAATTATATAATTTTTGTTAAATTTATCTTTTTTTATCGCCAGGAGGAAGTGAACAGACGGAGAGTGGAAGAAGAGGCTCGCCTTGAAGAAGAGAGAGTGCGAGAGGATGAACGAAAGAAAAGAGAAGCAGAACGAAGAAGAGAGGAAGAAAGAAAACAGCGCGAAGAAGAGGAACAAAGAAGAGCTGATGAAAGGAGGAAAGCTGAAGAACGAAGGAGAGAAGAGGAAAGAGAGCGAGAAGAACAACGAAGATTGGCTGAAGAAAGGAGAGCAGCAGAAGAAAGAGCTGCTGCGGAGAGAAGGAGAGTAGACGAACGAAGACGTGAAGAAGAAGATTTACGAAGGAAAGAGGAAGAGCGAAGACGAAAAGAAGAGGAAGCAGAGAGAGAAGCAGAAGAACAAAGAAGGAAGATGGAAGCTTACAGAGCGGAGGAAAAACGGAAGCGAGAACAAGAAGAAGAAGATAAACGGCGTAAAGAGAAATTACGTCTCGTTGAAGAACGCAAACGTAAGGAGGCGGAAGAAGCCGACGAACGTGTGCGTAGACGTGAGCAAGTACAACGGGAAAACGAAGACCGTAGACGTAGAGAGTATGAAGAAAGCATGGCTCGACGCCAGCAAGAGCAAGATCGAGCGCGCCGTGCTGAAGAAGAGAAGCGTAGAGAGGAAGAGGAGAGAAAAAGACAACGAGAGTATGAAAATCGTG
Organism: Clytia hemisphaerica; assembly: GCF_902728285.1. Taxonomy (NCBI): domain Eukaryota; kingdom Metazoa; phylum Cnidaria; class Hydrozoa; order Leptothecata; family Clytiidae; genus Clytia; species Clytia hemisphaerica. The sequence continues at coordinate 282,581 of NW_027103582.1, read as the reverse complement.
TCAGTGTGAACAATTCGTACAACAACGCACATGCGCAAGAGGAGCTGGATGACGATATTGCAGGGATCAATGACGCCATTCGTGAAGCGGAGCGGATCGCAGCGGAAATGGATCTCTTCATGATGGAAGAGGAAATGAAGATCGAAGAAGGAGCCAAACAGAAGAGGGAAAAAGAAAAATCACAATGGGAATATCAAGCCAAACCGGCTGTTCAAACAAAACCCGCCCCGTCTAGGACCAATGTAAGTCGTTTTCGTTTTTCTGTTATTACAAGGGTTGAGCATCTTCAAAGTATAACTCAAGATATTTTTTCGCCATCCATTTATCTTGACTTCAGAAGTTCCACCTTTTTCCTTCATAGAATTATGGAAAGCCATCAGAAGCACCAGCCAAGAAACCTCAACCACATTATCAACCTCTATCGAATACGACATCCAAGCCTCCACCGAATACGACATCCAAGCCTCCACCGAATACGACATACAAACCTCCAACAAGCATCACATACAAACCATACCAAAAGGTCGACCTGGTCATCAACACTCAACCAATGAAACGCTCATCTTCGCGTGAAAATTTGTTAGAAACCAACCTTGATGATATCGACACATCCTCTTTCTTACCGCCACCGCCACAGGTAGGGTGGACTTTCTGTACCAGGACCCATCCAGATGAACTGACTTATACCGAACATGTGTCATGAGCTCTCTCTTTGATTAGAATAAGGTTTTTAGAGTCAAGTTAGGGCTCTGCGACTTAAGGTATTAACTAAAAATGCTGATTATGACCATATGTAACCAGTTATGCCACAGGCGTAAAATAATATCAAAATAATCAATAGTTTCTAACATATTTATTTTGTTTCATTATCTTCTTCGAGTTAAAAGTTTTGTTTTTAAATGAGAGTGATATCGTTTGCTTACTCATCTACTTCAATTTACAAGCTTTTCACAAGATTGGTCAGAAAGAGGAAAAGAAAAACAATTTTTTTTATTCAGCACAATAGGGAGACACTGTGATATGAAACATGTCTGATATGAGACATGTGTCTGATATGAAATGGGAACACTTTATGTAATAATAAAACCTTTAACTTTAAAGCAAAGTCTCGCGTCTCAGAATTTTGATTGTTTCAACACATTTGACTTCTTCTGTTAGGACTTGTTGGATGAGCAAGATTTCCATCTTGTTGGTAATGAAGAAACAAACATTGACTCAACTGATGATGAAGCTGAATTACCGCCTTCCAAACCCGCCCCTATACCCTCAAAACCCGCCCTACCGTCTTCTAAATCTCAAGTGACGTCAAATGTTCCTGTCATGCCACGCTACAACGCCAAGAGTCAATTTCAACGTCATGAACAGGAGCGAACTCACCATGACCAACATTCAAGGTAGGTTTTGATTTTATCATTCTTTGTCCGAGTTGCTTACCTAGCTTTGAGGATAGAAGTTTGGTTTTCAATCAACTATATTGTATTTTAAAAATCACAAAGTCACCGCTATCTACAGTTGACGCTTTCTAATCTGTCCTAATTCGATTTTCAAGGAAGATTGGATTTTCATCGAATAAGGGAGCGCAACGAAAGGGTGTCGTTTACGAGCGTATCGAAAATTAGAACGTTGAATACACCTATTTCCTATTAGCAGATTCATGCAAAAGTCACGAAAAAACGTCGAGTAAACAAACTTTGATTGGCGGAGGCATGCAAAGATTACCTCATACTCTGGACATTTAAAAAAAATGCTTGTATATGCAATATTTCAGCCAATCAGAGACTTTCTCGACGTTTTTCGTGACTTTTTTACATGAATCGGCTAATAGGAAATACGTGTATTAAAGAGCTTCAGTTGTATTTAGTTCGATGAATATTCTGTTCTCAATATTCAACTCACGTTGCCTCAAACCTGTATACCGTATTACTTCGAATAAACGCCCCCTTCTTGTATAAGGTATGTTGAAGCTTATTGTTGAAAAACTGTGAAAATGATTATCTCTTTTCCACTCTCAAATTTTAACTAATTTTCCCTTCTTATTTTCTTTGCAGAGGATTTGCACGTGCACCGCCACCAGCAGTTCGCCCAAAAAGTTTCAAACCGCCATCTTCAACGCCCGCGACCAATGCTGTCAAAGGTGAGTTTAAATCACGTTCTGAAAATGACTACGATCGAAGGAGACAAACTCTCGATAAAGACTTTGATGCGTCAGGTAATCATCGTTCGTCCGCGCGAAAGAATTCATCCGAAGAAGAGGACGCTCCACCACGCCCTCCTCCACCCAAAAGCGTAACGCCATCGCCACGCCATTCCAAATCACCACAATTTACATACGCCAACGGGCATCAAGACTTTCCGCGCTCTTATTCGTTCGGCAAACGTAACGACGCCCCAATAAACAATGGAACAGAAGGGGCGGGGGCGGAGACTGTAGACTTCAAAACGAAGATGAGAATGTTTAACAAGTACAACCAGTAACGAAATGAAGAAAAGTTGGAATGTCGAGATATCAGAAAAATGAAAATTCTGCTGCGTTTAGTTCGCTTGAAGAGTAAAGAGTGTCCTAGATAATGCTTATGCTTTCCGAAAAAATAGTATTTATAATGCTGATGGTAGACTTGTTTTCGTTAAAAAAAATACCGCTAATGAACTCAATTTGAATGCTGAGATTTGTGGTAAATCTAATCGTGGGAACTGTCTGTTCATTAACTTTCCCGGTTAAACTCGCTGGTCCAAATAAGGATCAAAATAAAGTGTCTGTCAGTACATAGTATGGAGTCAGTCCACTTTAACTTGAACAGTTCCCTGGTGCTTTTATTATTCCAATTTTGGTTTCTCGAGAAGACTTAACTTTGCTCTCATCTGTTTAAAAACTCAAGAGTCAATGAAATGTATTGGGAATATTTCCCTGGTAATTTTTTACAGGTGATATTATAAAATGAATGTATTTGATTTTATAGATTTGTTTGTTTAGGTATATTATTGTTTTAGTTACTTAATGTCTGAAGGTAAGTAATGGTCATTCATTGCTTTCACTTACTATGCTGAATTTCTTTTAGAAAGTGCGTCCATGACATTCCTGCGAAATAAGTTGCATTATCCCGTCCTTCCTTTGAAGAAGCCACCTATTGTAGTTCAGCAAAATTTTTTGTGGGATGAAGTTCTCAGGGTGTTAGATGCAGGTGTGTATGACTATCGCCGTGTAGTAATAGGTATTTAATTAATTTTTAATGGAACTTTTATATGGATGAAATCGATTATATAAATATGCTAACCACACTATTGTTTTTATACTATTTTTTTGTGATTCAATTTTTTTTGGTAAAATTTCTAAAAGTTTTTCTTACGCGCTCAGCCATTTAGACATCTGTTTAGCTTTTTGTTTTTGTAAGTAGTAATTATAAAATGTTAGATAATGGTGAACGTTATTCTTCTTTGAGACAGGAGACAAACACAAAAACCTATCGGATAAAATCAAAGTTTTGAAGCAATCTTGATTTCTTGCGAAAAGCTCAATCTGATAATTTGGGTAGACATAAATTTTAAATGTTTATTAATTGCTCAATCGTTTGTAAAACGTAACAATAAAATCTCCTGTCAGCCTTTAGGTGAATTTTGTAGATATTTTATTGCAAATAATGATATCTCTATGTTTTGTACTTCTAGCTTTTGCTTTTTTCTCAATTTTCTTTTTTGTACACTACACATTTCAATATTCTTTTATTCTCTTTTCTCGATTTGGGAAGATTAACTTATGTCAAAATTATTAAAGAAACACACTTTATTGGTTATTCATCGGTTCTCATGTCAAGACTAAATAGATAGTGCGATACTTACTTTAAAGTGTTTATCTCTTTAAAATTCAAAGCAACTAATAATTTTCTACTTTCAGGTGTCTAATAAACGCCTTCTGTTTATTAGGCACCTGGGAGTAAGACCTTCTGGAATTTCTTGTTGGAGACCCCTGGAAATGTTCACCCTTTGTCCGCTTTTTCACGATTTCTAAAAGCGCTCAGTATAGAATAAATCATGAACATATAAACGACTGGACATCTATCTTTTATTGTCTCTTTGAAGCGAGCTTCGTTGCCGCCTGTATTTCAAAATTGGTATGAAAAATCCGACAATATTCCGTCATAATTTTATTTCTTTGAATTATCTAGGTAAAAGGATTGATAGAGCTTAAACATTACTCGTAATGCACAAAAAAATTATTTTCGAATTTTTCACAAGTTTGCAATATATTTTGTCAACATTTTCAACTCTAAAATGCAGAATTTCAACTGCGTGTATACTTTTGAATCCCTTTTGTCACTCCAATAATTTTTTTTATGACTTGAAAAAAATAGCTTGCCAAAGTTGAGAGCCTGTGTCATAAGAATATCGAAATTAGAATGTGACACTCTCTAAAATTATTAGACACTTTTAAGTCAAAATTTAGAAATATTAGTCGGAGTTTTGACAAGCTGACGATGATTTTGCCTCTGTTATCTTTGTTATGATATAGATAAAAGCCTTGAGAAGAGTAGAACAACAGAGACTTTTGTCGAAGTTTTGACGTTGTTAGCAAGGCATTCCCAAGAGATATACCATCAAAATTTATTGTTTCATTTGATGATTTTAACGAGGCGGCAACGAAGCTAGCAGTGTTATCTTCAAAAATACAAAGGAGATGGATGTCCAGTCGTTTATATGTTCATGAATAAATGTAGAATCTTTTGGTGCATTTGGTCAATCAGCGCAAAGGAGAGCTTTTTGTCTGTGCCCAATGCAATATATTAAAGGTGCATCCCTCAATTTCTCAAAATCTGTAAACGCGAAATCTTATAGGGTCTACCAGGAAATAACAGAGAAGGCTATTATTTCTTAGATTCTCATTTTTAAGTTAATCCATCAGGTTAAAGGGGTTTTCGAAAAGGTTCATGACCCCTTGATAGTGCAGACTCAGTATCTACAGTTAATTTCAAAATTCATTGCCGTAGAGGTTGTCATTGTCTCTTCTCATTTGAGGCTTTTCAAACCGACCGCTGTGACGGAGTGTTGGTGAGAGAGGGGACGCGATCGATAAGAGAAGTGTTGCTATTTATAAATCATACTTCATCGCAGAGTTCTCCGTCGTACCGCGTACGGGAATTTTTTAAATATCAAACAGACAATGCGCACAGAGTGTACTACGAAGCGATAAACGTGAGATACACACTCTGGTACAGAGTACCCCTTGATGGGCCCGAGTGTGATCGTGTCCATCCGATTCGATAGGAAAAGTTTTAATTCGTCATCTCCGTGTTCTATAGACCGACTATAGACTTCGAGCACCTCATTGCAATCGGCTTTTTTATGCTTACTGATAGCCAGATAACACCCCGAGTGACATTGTCTGCTTTTCTGATGCGAAACTAATTCTCTGGGCCCTGCCAAACATCAGTAACTCGAGTTACGTACACCGGGAAGGATGTGAATTGTGTCTTTCGTTTATTGAGTGTTACTCCATAACGCCCCTAGCGAGTGCCTCACTAAAAACCGAGATTTTTTATCCCGTTTCTTTCGTTAATTGCGTAGAAGAAACGCGGGTGACGTCTAGTATAGGCTTAGACGATCCTATCGTCTACACAAGATCACTACTAAAAAGGGAATAGTTTAGGAGAGGCGTGATAAATTCGGGTGGAGTAAGCAGTGGCGGAGATGTTTACAGTGTTTCTTCGAAACTCTCCCGCCGATTTTTTTCCGTATACCGCCATAACGCCATACCGCCATTTTTCCCGCCTTTCTTATCACTGTAACGGACGATAACATCGTCTAGTATAGGCTATAACCACAGATATCTGTAAAGCCCGAAGGGCTAGATTTGCGGCTTTTATCAAAAAGTGAAGCTCATCTTTGGAAGGATTTCCTACCAGAGTCACGTGACTAAAATATGCAATTTCACCGGTTTGAGAGATGTGAAATAGCGTTTGCCGCCTACGTTTTTTGATCTCGCGCTCCAAAAACAATTAAAATGCTAGATCCTATCCATCGGCACGAAATTTAAAAATTCAAATTTTTGCTTCACTTTTTTTTGCTGGAGAAAGCTTAAAGTTGCAAATCTAGCCCTTCGGGCTTAGATATCTGTGGCTATAACGCCCCAGTCACCCCTTTTTTCCTCTCTTTCCGGAGGCGTAAAAAAGCTCATTTTTGTTTCCATTCTGCAAAATACCCATAACAACTTCGGTGTAAACAATCTTGCCGCCACGGCCGAAGGAGTTGAGATTTCGCTGAAGATTTTGTCCCTGGTCTTGCTTGTCTTGGTGTTTTTATAGAAAGTTGTAAGTCTAGTTTATTATGAAAGGTATAATAGTTATTTGTAATCCTCGAGGGTTGTAAGAACAAGGGTTTATCGTCCCTTTAAATTGCTAAGAACCTATCAGTGTGGTGTATAAGGAACAGTCCAACATACCCCCTCTCCCTCGTGCCTCGACCAGTCAGGGACAGTCGCCTTATTAGGAGACGCCTCCTGATTAGGAGACCCGTCTCCTAATCAGGAGGTTCACGTCTCCTAATCAGGAGACGGGTGTAATTATCTCGTGAACGAGCAAACTGCGCATGATTTGATTGCTCCCAATGGAAAGAGCACAAAAAATTGATTCCATATGGTGATTTTCAGAAAAATCCACCGGTGGAATCAATCACAATTCTAATAATCCATAAGAACCAATCAGAAGTAAGAATCTGTCTTCTGAACAAAAGCGTCTCAAAAAGAAAAATGGCGGACATGAAAAAAATCAAGAGGGGCTTCCTTGTAGTGCTTTATATTAGGATTGTGATCGATTGCACCGAGAAATTTTGATAATTTTTTTAAAACTTTACCAATTCGAGGCTGCTCTTTCCATTAAAACTAGTTTCAAAATGCGCGGAAAAGCCTAAAGCCCTTAAAATTGAGATCAAAGTTTTATGTCTCCTAATTAGGAGACGGGTCTCCTAATCAAGCGACCCCAAGCGACCTACATGTCTCCTAATCAGGAGACGTCTCCTAATCAGGAGGCGTCTCCTTATAAGGCGACTGTCCCTGACTGTCGACCTCCCTCGCTCACAACATTCGACCAGAGTCTTTCTTCTCTAAGCAAAGGAAAGCTCTCAAGTCCATGCTTTGACCTTTTGGGGCTACTTACTTTCTAGAAATACTAAAAAATCCATGATTCCAGCGCCAGAAACATCGTTATTTAGGCCGTTTGTAAAAGAATGTTTGACTGATTTTTCATTGCGGACCATAAGCATCAAAACAAACCAGTGCAGCTGAGCTTTTGTGAAGTGAAAAAGAGGCTTAGGGCGATCAAACGTCCGTTTACCTCCCTTTTCTAAGGAAAATTTCGCCCTCTCGGACTGTTTTGTTCGAACAGAAAATATTTTTCGCCCGAACAACCAACCCACTTTTTGAGGGTTGGAATGACGGGAACCAAGGGATCTTTTAAGAACGGCCTTACGTATACCAGCTCGGCATGGCAAAATTAAATTCTGTTCACGATAAGTGTGCACTCTTTTTTCTTTTACCTATAACTTTTGACGGAATTCTTCAATCTTTATAAATTTGGTATCGTTGGAGAGTTATTTGTGAGTGGAACAATTTGAAATAAAAAAGTCTATAAAAAAATTCTAAAAACGAAGATGAAAATAAAGAAGAAAAAAATGAAGATCTTGTAGAAAAGTACTATAACTTTCATTTTCACAGGAGAGATTCTTTGATCTTAGGAGGTCATCACTGTGAAGAAATTTTACTGAAATATTTATTCAATATAAAGTTATGATACAAAGTTAATAAGTGATTGACCCAAAAAAACAGCAAAAAACAGCGTTTTTAGACGTCAACCAGCTTATAACTTTGTTTGATATCTTTTGACTGAATGATTATTTTTTAGAAATTTTTTCACAGTGATGACGTTCGATGATGAAGAATTCATTTAAGTGAAAATGATAGTTATATAGCACTTTTCTACAAGATCTTCATTCAGAATACTTTCAACACCAAAAGATTTCAGGACCCTATTTGAAACCATTTTTGAGATTTGAGCCTGAGAAAATTAGACTTTAACTCTAAATATCACGTTTTAGTAGGAAATGCAATACCATATTGGCAGACTTAGGCAAATTTCAAACCCAAACCATTTTGGTTCTCCCAGAGTATATCCAGAATACTTTCAACACCAAAAAATTTCAGGACCCTATTTGAAACCATTTTTGAGATTTTAGCCTGAGAAAATCAGACTTTAACTCTAAATATCACGTTTTAGTGGGAAATGCAATACCATAATGGCAGACTTGGGCAAATTTCTGACCCAAATCATTTTGTTTCTCCTAGAGTATTTTCAGAATACTTTCAACACCAAAAGATTTCAGGACACCATTTGAAACCATTTTTGAGATTTTAGCCTGAGAAAATTAGACTTTAACTCTAAATATCGCGTTTTAAGTGGAAATGCAATTCCATAATGGCGGACTTTGGTAAAATTCTAACCCAAACCATTTTGATTCTCCCAGGGTATTTTCAGAATACTTCCAAGATCCAAAGATTTCAGGACATCATTTGAAATCATTTTAGAGATTTTAGCCCAAGAAAACCAAGTTTTAGCTTGAAATATTGGCATTTAGCATGAAAACTCAATTTCTAGGGCGCCATTATCGATTTATAGGAAATTTTTGAAAACTCAAGTTTGATTTTTCCTGGAGCTTTCTCTGAAGTGTTTTTTAATTACTGAAAATTTCAAGTGTGTACCTTAAAAAGTTTAAAAGTTGTGAGTCCTCAAAAATGCTGCTTTCATGTATTTTGCTACCCAGAATCGGAGAAAATCAGCCTTTTTAGCTTGAAATTGAAACATTGAGCAATCTCGCTGGGGTTATTTTGTCTTTTTATGTTGAATATTAGTACAAGACACCATTTAGAAACCATTTTGACCCTTTACTGGGCTTTCATAGTCTTAAAATGGGCAAAAAATGCCATTTTACTCATTTTTCGCTTTAGTCCGAATCAAAGACCCCCCTGGGGAATGCTGGATTTTTGACCTAGGAGGTTTAAAATTGCGCAAAATGTCTTACAATAGATTACATTTTTACAAAAAAATATTACACTTTGAATTTTTTGACATCATGCTAAAAATGGTAGTTGACGATCTACCCTAACTGATTGAAAAAGGATTATTCCTCTGTGACCACTAAGCCAAGAAAACCAGTTTCAACCTTTCAATCAATTCCAGCTGATAAAAAGGGTGTCGAAATTAGAGAAGGGATGTCGACATTAGACCAAGTAACGGTAATTACCGTACTTTGTATCCAACAACATAAGGCGACATACCTGTTGTCTAATCTGTCATAGCAGCTATCTGGAGAATTAGACAAGGTATTTCGGCATTAGATGTTATGGTAAACAGTGCATAACAATTAGTGTGTCTCAAATACATATGATAGATAATCTAATATGATAGATGATCTAAAAAGCTTTTATGTTACAAAATAGTACAAAAATTGGCTAATTTGAAGGTTTGAGCCTTAGAAACCTGGTTGCTTATGAAAATTTGTATTTTTTGATAGTTTATACCAGGCAAATTGGGGGTCTGGGGGCAAAGCCCCCATAAAATTTTGCTTTTTTTGTAAAATAAAGTGCTACAATATAACAAGACTACTCAAATGTTAAAAAAAAATCAAACAAAACTACTCAATATAGAGCAAACTAGGAAACTCATCGTTGGCTGTAATATGAAAAAAATAAAGATAAAATCGAAAACTCATTTTACCGAAGAAAATATAACAAAACTACTCAAATGTTGTGTTAAATAAATCAAACAAAACTACTCAATATAGAGTAAACTAGGAAAATCTAGCATTTGCTGCAAAATTGAGAAGAAAATCGAAAACTCTTTTTATGACCAAAAAATATAAAGACTAAAATATATGAGAAACTTTTACAAACGGCATGCTACTCTACGCATGGCAGTTTCAGTGCCTTCTCCAACTAGCCAGCGTTTCAAAATTTCATCAAAGTCTGCTTTGTTTTGTTTGTTTTGTGGCGATCTCCTCCTCTTTTTGATGGAGTTTGACCTTTTGACTTGATTCAAATAAATCTTTGTTGCTCAGAGCAATTTTTTTGACCTTGTGGCGATCTCCTCCTCTTTTTGATGGAGTTTGACCTTTTGACTTGATTCAAATAAATCTTTGTTGCTCAGAGCAATTTTTTTGAAATACTTGTACTGGACAATCAAGTTTGGCTCATTCAATGCTGGCTGAACATATTCTTTGCCATCAGCTAACAAAGATGGAGAACCCTAACCACTTCTTTCCGTGCTCTATCAATAAGTTTACATCATCTGGCAAAGAGTAAACGAGTAAACATGTACACAAGATTACAAAACTTTTTCAGAGCAGAATTTTTTTTCGTGAAGATTGAGTTTCATAACTCAATTTAAGATTGAGTTTCTGAGAAAACCCCTGGAAATATGTCTGTATACGTAAAATGCTGCATTATTTTATTTTTGTTTTTTGAAACTACAAAGACAAGATACATAAAGAAAATCAAAAAACCAAGCAAAACACCATAAATAAAAGTTTTGTATTTCTGCTTAAAAAAGAGAAATCTAAAAATGTAAGAAGAAATATTTTGTGGCCGGCTGGGTGACTATCTTGATGGTCAATATCTCTATCTCTTGTGAAAATTACGAGTAAAAAACTCCAGTAGTTCCTGCTGAGTTCTGCCAGGTGGTCAATGTACGTATTTTACAAACCGGTCAGCAAAGTACCAAATAATCATGGGAACAAATTTTTTCTGTAACTAGTCTCTTTTATTTGACAAATCAGCCTTCTGGGACAAATTTCAGTTCAAATAGAACAAGTCAATACATTATTTTGGTCAAGTTTCCATTCTGGTCTGTAAGATACCAACCAGACAGGTAGCCGGAACAAAATTTTGTAAATCCTCTTCAATTATCCATATCTACCACTGGTCAAAATTTCAAGGTCAAAGCACATTGTCAATCTTGAGGTTCTAGGATGCTTCCCATAGTAAAAAAAAATCTAGGAAATATCTATATAAGAATTTACAAGCAGCAGAGTGAATACTAAGTAGCTGAATCAGAGAAACACTTTTTTTCCAAGGTGTCACTCACATTGTCGATTCTTCCCAAAACTAATATGAAGTCAATTTAACTGTATGAGACTAAGTCTAGGACGGAAACCTGCATTTTAAACCTGTTCAGCTTTTAGGGGATACTTTGCGTACTTGCTCAGGAAATCTGTTGAATTATTCGAAGCTGTAGAATATTTTAAATGATTAAACACCCCCTTGAAAATGGATCACTCTGGCTCTCTGATTTCTTCCATTCAAAATATTGTTTCAAATAAGACCGATGAACTTGGCCAAGATTTTGAGAAACTTAGTATAGATTTTGTTCCATATTGCATATATATATTTTTAAACTTTACTTTCAGGTCTTCCTTTGAGGTATCTACACACTGTAAACCATGTTCAAAGATGAAAATCTTGAATCCATCAATATTAAATCGGACACACTTTCTGAAAAATATGTCCGAGATCAATCTTGTCAAACCAAACCGATTGAATTAAAGAATCAATACAGTCAAGCTATTCTTAGACTCTCTGTTGATGTCCAAACAGAGCTCAGTCATACACCAGCTTCTGTAACTCGACTGAGAGTTGATAACTCAAAAAAGTTGGAAACTTTTATGTTGACAGTTTATCCTCTAGTTAGTGAACAATTAACTGCAAATGTTCGAAGTCATGCTTTTGATGATTATGAGTTAGATGAACTAAATATATCAGAAAATATTGAATGCAAAGTAACACTTACTTGTCCAGAACAAAAGGAAGAAGACAAATTAGACATCACATGTTTGTCATGGAATAGTATAGGATCAATTGTTGCTTCGGCTTTGGGAAAATTCGAACATGATACATGGTGTACTCATCCTGCACAAATCCATATTTGGAATGTCAATAAACAAGAAAATTCAACACCCAATAAAACTATTGATGCAGATAATTGTGTGACAGCAATTGCTTTTCACCCAAGTGATCCTCCGATTCTGGTCAGTGGAGATTTTTCGGGTAAAATTCATGTGTGGGATTTAAGTAAGGAAGATAATATTCTGGTTGCATTCTCAGGTAAAGAGACCGAGACACACCATGAAGCTGTTAATCAACTTGTATGGATCCCTTCTACGGGCTCAGTCTTGAACTTTATCAGCACAGGATCAGATGGTAACATCTTTTTATGGATGTATAACAAGCTCAAACAACATCTTGGATTGATCAGTACCTTTCAACTCTCCAGTGATGTCATTCCTCGAAATGTGAGAAAAAGTAGCATGAGAAGTGGTACTGCCCTTGGTATTACGTGTGCTTCTTTAACATCTAATCAAAACAAAGACATTTTGGTTGGTACTGAAAATGGTGGCGTGTTTTGCTGTAAAGAAAAAACTAATGGTGGTGGATACACTATTATTGCATTTGGTAGTCATGAAGCAACTGTCAATTCTATTGACTCATCACAAGCAATGAAAACATTTTTTCTGACTTGTTCGTTAGATATGTGTATTCATGTTTATCAGGAATCGCAATCAACACCTCTGCATAAAGTGGATCCAATGTCAGGATATTTGTTTGCAGTTCAATGGTCTCCTACCAAGCATGTATTTTACGTCTCAACAGCAGCAAGTAATATTCTGGTCTATCAGATAGAAGACGATGAAGTTCATTTGAAAAATACCATCAACGTTGGAAATAAAAAGGTTTGCATCAACTCACTAGCTGTAAACAAGGAGGACAAGATAGCATCTGCTGATTCTAATACTACCATCAAAATATGGGAATTCAAAAATGATTGATTGACACAGCACGTATTTAATGCAACCACTATTTTTAATCTTTTTTATAACAAATTGAGAGCTTTTTCAACATTTTAAAGCCATAATTCTTCAAATCCGACCCTCAAATTCCTTTTTGGACCAAATACAATGATTATAGTTCTGCTACTATAATAAAAAAAGAAAATTTTGATTTATTTGTAAGAAGATTTTTAGAAAATTATTTATTGTTATGTTATTATAAATATGGAATTTATTTGATCAGATTTTTATTTCTTACACACACCTGCATAGAATGCACAGTATTATTTCGAGAACTTTGTTATAGTGGAAACTACTGTTACTTATGATGTACACTTTACAAAAGTGTTTTGACTTTACAAGCTGTGAAACTTTTTGGATAAATTTTAAAATATCTTAAGTTCTAGCACATTATGTTGTGTAGAAATGTCGATTTTTGCCATCACTAAATTCTGTGGAATATCATTTCATAGTATTTAGTCTTTTAGCTTACCATTTAAATGTGATGTGTGTTAGTATTTCATTTGAATTATGTTTTGTTTTTAAATTTGAATTTTAGAAAAAAAGAAGAAATCTTTAAAGTGTCCTTGTTTCGCGTTGTAGGAATGAAGAGTGACTTCAAATATTTTTCAGACGAAAAATGCTCTGATCTCTGTTTATCCAGATTTTTGTGATTCTTTTGCGATTCTTCTATTTTTTATCTACATTTTAGAATTCAAAGAAAGACTGCTTTTAAGTTTGTCCGTTCATTCTTTAGACAAAAAAATAAACAAAACAAAAACAGTTAAAAAGCAAAGTAAAGATGGGACAAGATTATTATGCAATACTCTATTTGACACGAAGTGCCACTGATGCTGACATCAAAAAAGCGTAAGTTACGCTCATAGCCACATTAGAGGGAATCGTCTTTCACTTTCATTTACATTTTAACGATACGGAGATATGTTGTACTATTCGACATTTTAATTTCTCTATTTTTGTTTGATTTATCCGTTCCCCTCTAGACATAGTTTGATCTCTAGCTTTATTTCAACAAAATCACCATGCTTTACGTTTCAGCTACCGTAAGTTAGCCCTGAAGTATCATCCACAGAGGAACTTGGAGCCTGGGGCCGACCATCATTTCAAGCAAGTGGCTGAAGCATATGATATACTCAGCAATTGTAAGATTTTTTTTCTTCAAAATTTTGCTGACGTTGGATTTTATGTTAAATGTTTTTTGAGGCGTTGAATGCTATATTTTAGATTTGCATTTTTAAGGTGTCACGTATTACGTAAGTGTTCAAGGGATGATAGTCAGAGCTGATTATCAAAAATGAAACGAATGTTTTTCATAGAAAACTTGTACTTGTAGCTTCTTTCGGTAATTTTGATTTTTTTCTCAAATTTGTTTTAGCAAGTGTTCATAGCTGGTGATCAGTAAATATCACGAAATTTCGATATGTTCCAAAAATATTTCCCTTCATTCAATTGCAGGTCAAAGAAGAGCTTTGTATGACCAGTTTGGTGAAGAAGGTTTAAAGAATGGAGTTCCTACAACAACTGAAGGTTCGATTTTCTCTACTAGTTTTCATCTTCGTTTATCTGTATTAAGATCTACAATCTCCGAGCAGATTCTGATTACACCGCGCTGGCACGTATTCACTCTAAAGGATGTCTCCGTATTGGAATGAATCTGCCCAGTTTGGCACACCACTTTGATCTTTTTCATCAAAATTTGGGGTGAATATTAAATGAGCTTTTGACCGCGCTGATTGGCTAAAGCAAAACAATTGCACCGAAATCAACCGTCAGTTAAGTACATTAAAATATACATTAGAATCCGGTCGCTTTCGCTTTCGTTTTCAAGTAAAAGGCAACGCGGTTTTGAACGTTTTGGCTGAACAGCCAGGTCAGATCGTCACATTCGCTTTATCCCTTCAGGACAGGGCGTGGCACGCGCAGAATGGATGATCTGTTATGAGATTAAAATATATCATGCCTCGTTATATCATGATCCCTTTCCATTCGATAGTAACGGTGATGTTTAAAGTTATCTTTGTCACAACAACCAACCTTTTTAAAAGCTTCATGAATTATTCTTCTTCTATTAATTTCAGGCGAATATACGAAAGGGTACGTTTTTCATGGCGATCCCGATCGAGTGTTTAAAGAATTCTTCGGCGGAGACAACCCTTACTCAGGTAAAGCTCAATTGATTCCAATGTTTCCTTTGAATCAAAAGATTAAGGTCTTGACCTTTCTTTATTGTCCCCCAAAACAGTATTGAGTCTTGAATTAACCCTTGATAGTTAAATGCTCAAAAGTACAATTGACGACGTTTAATTTGCTCTTTGTTACTTTGAAGTCGGTTGAAACGAAAACATTCCTATTTTTATTAGAGTTATACGAAGTCAGTCCACATGAGATTGATATGGGTTTCGGAGGGATTAATGGGCGTGGCCGACAGAAACAAGATCCAACAATCGAACGAGATCTGTTCTTAACATTGGAAGAAGTTTTCAAAGGATGCACAAAGAAAATGAAAATCTCAAGAAGAGTAGGACCCTTTGAAATTTTTATTGCGTCCCGGTATTTCGCGCTGACCTCAAAGTTTATGAATTTAAAAGTAGTAACAGCTGCACAAAGTTCTTCGTTTGTACGACTTGCAATCCCACATTCTTTGTGTTAATTGCACGTTAATTAATTACTTACGATATCAAAAGAAAGGTAATAACTATCACGGTTTTTCAATCATTTCGAAATGAACTGTGGAATTGGAACTCGTAATATTTTCTAGTTGGAATAAATATGACGTGTGCGACGCGGAGCGCTATATTACAGTAGACTCAGTTTATTCGATATTCTTTTATTCGAATCGTTCCATAAAAGTTATTCCCCGTAAAGGAGAAACCCTCTTAATATACTTTCTGTATTTCGAGTTTCCTTAATTCGAGCTAATATGCTCTATTCGAGTTCGAATTAGCGAGAGTCAAGTATACTTTATAGACTTATAGAGATTCTAATGACGCCATTATCAAGGCTCGCAAAAGGTCTCCGGCATATTTTCATGGTGACATTATATATAACATCTTGAATAAATGGAAGGAAGAGCGAGGAGGAAGTTATTCTTAATGATTTCTTTGCGAATTTTTCACCAGGTTATGAACGAAGATGGCCACACATCAAGCGTCCGCGATAAAATTCTCACCATCAATGTAAAACCAGGCTGGAGGTCTGGAACGAGAATCACATTCCCAAAAGAAGGCGACCAAGGACCAAATAACATTCCTGGTAAACTCTCTAGATTTAAAACTTAAATCTGATTGGTTAATTAGCTTCACATGACGGTTGATACTTTCTCAGAGGGTTTATAATCTATTCGATGATATTTTAGGGAAATTGATTTTGTAGATTTTTAGGGTTATGAATTAAAAGTATACAAAACTTTAAATGTTTTGACTAGAATCCCTGATCGCTCAAGAAGTTATTAGCATGACTCATAAGTAGTCCTCATTCTCTATTAGTTCCACTGGCATCTTATCACTTCACTAACTGTGTTTTTTTTTCAGCGGACATCGTATTCGTAGTGAAAGACAAACCTCATCAGATTTTCAAACGAGAAGATGACGATATTGTTTACACAGCCAATGTTCCTCTCGAAAAAGTAAGCTTTTTTAATCAAGTCGACTGTTTCCGTAATGAGTGCTCTCTAAGACTAATTTAGGCTTTACAGATCAACAAGCCCAGGTTTTTGGGGTCAAACATTCTATCTTTTGACGTCACTTTAAACTTTCGAAGCTCTTGCATAGCGAAATAATCGAATTTACGTCAAAATACTTGAAATGCTATATTTTTTCGACAATCATCATGGCGGAACTCACCAAGAAACAAAACAATATTTCTCATTACAGTTTTTGGTTTTCGGCGGGGTACTGGGTAATGTTGCATGAGCAGATTCGTCTTTACACAGTGAGTTGGATTCTATACTAAGCCTTGTACAAAACTATACAGTTTTCAATGTTCTTTTCAGGCGTTAGTTGGATGTATCGTGGACGTACCAACATTGGATAACAGAATCATCAGCATCCCTGTCAACGATATCGTGCAGTAAGTTTCATCTACTTCATCCGAGCTTTACAGTGTGTCCCAAAAAACACGGATAAATTTTTATATAACGTAAAATCCTCATAATTCATGCCAAATTTTATGACTTGTACACGTAATATTTCAATCTCAAAAACCTATTCAATCATCTTGGGAATTGAATATCTATTGATTGAACAGAAAATTGTAATCTTATTAATTTCGCCTTAGCGAAAGTATTACGATAGGCATTCAGCGGCGGTGTCATCGGACGAAAAATTAGAAAACGAAAGTACTTGATACGGTGGACGAACTCACTAAATTTAATTTACAAATTACACGCTCGTATAACCACGGACGATTTTCGCGCGTTTTCTTTGGATTACGTCATATATCTTTGTGTCTTTAGCTTCACAGTTTTGATTTTTTCTTTTTTTTTCTTATAAGCATATACTTTATAAGAATCAAATCAATAACTCATTATATACGGGGATATACCTTTCGGTAATTATTTCTTACAAAGTAGACAAGGGATGGCGCACAATATAAGCATATTTATTTTTCTTATAAGCATATACTTTATAAGAATCAAATCAATAACTCATTATATACGGGGATATACCTTTCGGTAATTATTTCTTACAAAGTAAGCAAGGGATGGCCCACAATATAAGCATATTTATTTTTCTTATAAGCATATACTTTATAAGAATCAAATCAATAACTCTTGATAGACGGTGATATACCTTTCGGTTAATTAGTTCTTACAAATTAAACGAGGGACGGCGAACATTATGAGCATATTTATTTCTCTTATAAGCATATACTTTACAAGAATCAAATCAATAACTCTTGATAGACGGTGATATACCTTTCGGTGATTAGTTCTTACAAAGTAAACAAGCGATGGCAAACAATATAAGCATATTACATTATTATTATCCGGTTGTGAGGCGGCAGTCCATGCTATGCGAACCTTATTCGAAGAAGAAAATTGCGATGGAATCTTGTTGGTTGATGCTGACAACGCTTTCAATCGAATAAATCGACGAGTCATGATTCACAACATTCAAATTGTTTGTCCTGAGATTGCTACCTTCATCAGCAACACATACTCGTCACGTGCAAGGCTCTTTGTCAGTGGTGGATTTGAAATCAGTTCATCAGAAGGTACAACCCTAGGAGATCCTGTGGCCATGCCTCTCTACGCTTTAGCACTCGTCCCCTTGTTGGAAAACATCGACTCAAACAACATCAACCAAGTCGCATATGCTGATGACCTAAGTGCTACTGGTCAACTGAAGTTTCTTCTAAGATGGTGGGTAAAGCTTCAAAACGTTGGTCCACATCTTGGCTACTTTCCAAAAAGCTCGAAATCATGGCTAGTAGTAAAGCCAGACAAGTATGAGCTCGCAAAAGTCATATTTGAAGGTACGGGTATCAATATCACGAAAGAAGGAAAACGCCATTTGGGTGCAGCAGTTGGAACAGACGAATTTAAGGTCGAATACGTCACAGATTTCGTGAACGACTGGGTTTCACAGCTCAAACTACTTTCTGAGATTGCGAAAGCGTATCCTCAATCTGCATATTGTGCATTCACCGCTGGTTTCGTGCACAAATTCAACTACCTCATTCGAACCATTCCCGACGTGAAAACACTTCTTCAACCAGTAGAAGATGTAATTCGACACCACTTCATCCCTGCATTGTGCGACGGCAGAACCTGTAACGACCATGAACGTCAATTGCTGTCTCTACCAGTGAAGTTGGGTGGATTAGGTATCATTGACGTCACGGAGAGTTGTAGAATCGAATTCCAGCAATCTATCAAACACACGCAAGATCTTGTTCGAAAGATCATTAACCAGAACGTTGATATGGTTGCAGGTAACTCGAATGATCTACCTGATTCACCACCTGATTCCAAGACTTCATTCAATGAACGAAAGCTGAACGAATTGAAAACGAGATCTTCACCAAACGAATTGAAGGCCATCGACATCGCATGTTCACATGGTGCATCCGCGTGGTTATCATCGCTGCCAATAAAATCTGAAGAATTCTCCATGACGAAAAGAGAATTTTTCGACGCAATTTTCTTACGCTATGGTTGGGATATGAAAAACCTACCAACCGATTGTGTTTGTGGATGCAAGTTCAACGTGAACCATGCCCTTCAATGTAAGGTGGGAGGATTTATCCATATGCGCCATAATGAGTTGGTCAATATTACGGCCAACTTATCATCCATCGTATGCAAAGATGTGGAGAAAGAGCCGGTTCTCCAGAAGAAATTCGATCGTGATCCTGAACTTCGAGCTGACATAATGCTAAGAGGATTTTGGCAACGGCAACAGAAGGCATTTCTTGACGTAAGGGTCTTTTCCCCTTTTGCCAGAAGTTACCAAAGCCAAAATCTTGCTAGCACTATGAAGCAGATGGAGAAAGAGAAGAAACGCAAATATGTGAAACGAGTGCTTGACCAGGAAAATGGAACTTTTACTCCTCTTGTCTTCTCTTCCAATGGTGGAATGAGTAAAGAGACGAAGCGTTTTTATGGGAGATTAAGCGAACTCATCGCCGAGAAGAATAAATCTTCTTTATCAGAGACTTCATTTTTTATAAAAAGAAAAATTTCTTTCAGTTTAGTAAAATCAAGTGTGGTGTGTCTGCGAGGCTCGAGGTCCTGGAGACGCTCTTCGCCTTTCAGTAACACGACAGCTGATGCAGAGGCCATAAATAGTTTTTCTTCAATTTCATGAGTATATTTTTTTTTCAGGTTATTTTTTTAGGTTATATATAGGAAGTGTGTTGTTTTTAGATTTATTTCATTTTGAGTTATCTAAACTTTGTTTAGTTTATGGCATGCCGGGACTGCCTCCGTGCGTAGAAAAAAAAAAAAAATATATAAGCATATTTATTTTTCTTATAAGCATATACTTTATAAGAATCAAATCAATAACTCTTGATAGACGGTGATATACCTTTCGGTAATTAATTCTTAGAATGTAAACAAGGGATGGCGCACAATGTGAGCTTATTTATTTTTCTTATAAGTATATACTTTATAAGAAATTCAATCAATAACTCTTGATAGACGGTGATATACCTTTCGGTAATTAGTTTTTACAAAGTAAACGAGGGACGGCGAACATTAAGAGCATATTTATTTTTCTTATAAGCATATACTTTATAAGAATCAAATCAATAACTCTTGATAGACGGTGATATACCTTTCGGTAATTAGTTTTAACAAAGTGAACAAGCGATGGCACACAATATGAGTATTTTTATTTTTCTTATAAGCATTTACTTTATAAGAATCAAATCAATAACTCTCGATAGACGGTGATATACCTTTCGGTAATTAGTTCTTGCAAAGTAAATAAGGGACGGCGTACATTATAAGCATATTTATTTTTCTTATAAGCATATACTTTATAAGAATCAAATCAATAACTCTTGATAGACGGTGATATACCTTTCGGTAATTAGTTCTTACAAGGTAAACAAGGGACGGCATACAATTTGAGCATATTCATTTTTCTTATAAGCATTTACTTTATAAGAATCAAATCAATAGCTCTTGATAGATGGTGATAAACCTTTCGGTAATTAGTTCTTACAAAGTAAACAAGGGATGGGGCACAATTTGAGCATATTCATTTTTCTTATAAGCATATACTTTATAAGAGTTTTTAAAAATTAAACAACAATTGTTCTTAAATCGGTCTTGATTTTTTTAGCAATTTTAAGCCTTGTTGTACGTGTAAAATTGTTTCATTAAGGCTCGATGTAAAGTATATTTCAGATTAGCTTCAATCTCTACTGTTTGTTTTTTCCATGCAGTTCAAATTCTAGGCGAAATTTTCGACTTCAAGTCGTCTTGTTTCAGTTATTCCAAGCCCAGTGAGTTTAGATAATGAGTTTAGATGATTTTACTTTACGTAGAAATCTCTGTTCTCATTTTTGGAACACACTGTATGATGAAAGACCTGCTTTTTCCTGAAACACAAAACCCCTTTCTCGCTTTCTTTTATATGACTTTCTGTTTATCTTCCTATTCAACTTTTCAGTCCTGGTTATTTGAAACGAGTTGGCAATGAAGGGATGCCCATCTCCAAAACACCCAACAAGCGAGGTGACCTCGTCATCGCTTTCGATATCTCCTTCCCCAAACATCTATCAACCGAACAAAAATCGCTTATCTCTCAAGCACTCACCTGACGATAGATAACATTGTAGGAATCTATAGCTGTAAATATGTTTTCTGATTTTTTTTGATTGAATGTTGTACATATTTAAATAAATTTTTGTTTGATTTTTATAATGATGATTGTAATTATGATTATATTGGACTGATTTTAATCATGGATTTAACCTTTTCATGTCGTAACCCTCCTTCTACCTCTACCGTTCATACGATTTCGATTCTGTTTCAACAATTGAAAGAAGGCATACGTTTCAAATTTTAATTTTAAGCCTGCATGGTTTTTCTTTTAAAATCCGAAAACTGCTAAAAGTTCTCTTGTTTCAGTCACGAACCTTTTTCAATCAATCTTGGAGGTAATTACAGTACTGAACTTTATTCTCCAATAATATATGGTCGACTGAAAATTTCGACATTTTCTCATCGGGGTTATTTTCAAAAAGTTTTTTCAAAATATATTTTCTTCGCCGAAAATAAGGTCCTCAAAGATGAAATACTCTTCTTCTCAAAAGTCTTCATTTTCTTTTTCATCAAATTTTTTTATTGCGACTTTTAAATCTTCAGATTTAGAAATAGTTGGCTTAACAGAAAATGTATAACACATGCCATTGTTTTGTTGGTTAGACAGAAATCTATATTTTGTACATGGCAAATATAAAAAATTCACTCTGGTCAGAGCCCTTAATTTGGCGGATGGCGTGAAAATAATTTGACGGGAATTTGATTTGACGGATGAAGGACATTTTTCTCCAAAAAAACGCCATTAAATAAGAAAGAACCTGTTTTAAGGTTTGAAATAGACCTTTTCATGAATTACGTCACGAACATCACTTGACTTGACTCGTATTCATACAATTTCCATATACATACATACAAAAATTTTCTTTCCGCCAAAATTTCTTCTCTAAAGGTTATCTGCAGCGGTGACAAATTAGGCTTAACTTTTACAAGGATTCGAATTAATTTGCAGTTTGGTGCTTGTTGAAAACATATTGTGGAGTTGAATATTATCGAGAAACGTTTTTCATTTTTGACAGATTGCTCTCCATACATGTTTGTTTTTTTATAAGCAAGTGTCTGCCTCTCTATCAGTCTCGCATTATGCTTAGCATTCTATTGTTCTTAAACAATAGAGCTATTGTTTAGGTACCAAAAACTGAGCCTGCATATGCTTATAAACGTTATGTTTATAGAAAAAAAACATGTACTTTTATTGTAAGGTAGTAGTAACAAATTTCGAGAGGTAAATCACTTGAAAAAAGGTGTACAGTATGTAGCCCCCAAAACATTTATCCAAATTGAAATCTTTCTAGGGAATTCAGAAAATAGGGAACGTTAAAAATTTTTCTTGTGAATTAGGCCTCAACATGTCTAGTTTCTTTCCCCAAAAGATAATTTTCTTAGAATGAAGGTTTTTGTATGATTTTTTTCAGTCAAAGCTGAGTCACATTTTTCTAATGGCCCCCAAAACGGAGGCTTAGTTTTTTTTCGTTTTTTAGCACCGACATCAAGTTACTATCAACAGGTATGAAGGCAATGCTTTTCAAAATTTACTTTTCTCTTTATCT
Organism: Clytia hemisphaerica; assembly: GCF_902728285.1. Classification (NCBI taxonomy): domain Eukaryota; kingdom Metazoa; phylum Cnidaria; class Hydrozoa; order Leptothecata; family Clytiidae; genus Clytia; species Clytia hemisphaerica. The sequence goes on along the minus strand of NW_027103582.1, from coordinate 259,877 downwards.
TCATACTTCAAATGGTTGTCAAAACGGAGGTCAGTGGCCCCCAAACGTCGATTCAATACACTCTTCTCGAGATGCATAGATTTATTGTTGTCCTCGTTTTCAAAATTAATTCAAAAAAAATTCATACCAAAACAATAAGTGTTTCAGGCCTGGCTGAGTGCAAAATCCCGTGCAAAATACTAGCAGTCTCTAATGTTAATTTTACCGTGAAATATTTCGAATTTTCTGAAAAACTTTGAATTACTGAGTTGGTATGTTGGTATATGTTATACTTTCAAGAGTTACCCAGTTTTTAAGGGCTAACTTCCAATCTTGTTTGACCTTTGACAGTTTCAGTCCAAATAAAGGGATTTTCGAAACTTACTTTTGAGAAAAAAGGAAGAAGAAAATTAGCCATATTAAAAATGACATTTTGGTATTTTTCTTTTTTCGGACTCAAGAGAAACAAGCAACATGCTGAATGGACCTACCTAATGATTAACATCAGATGAAAATAAGAAAAAAGTGACAATAATTGTACAAAAATTCAGAATGGAAAAATAAAGCTTGTGTGTTGAATAATGTAAAATAGTAAAATGGAATTTCCCCAAATACGAAAGTCACTTAAACCATTCAGGCCCAAAAAACCCTATTTTTAAGCAGTTTTTGGCCCAAATTTGCCCAAAAAAAATTTCTTTAAAAATCTGGCTCCGTCACATTTTGGGCATTGCCATTTTGCATCACTGTGCAAAAATTCAGAAAAAAATTATGAGTCAACATTGAGAAAAGCTATATTTTCTTATTTGGTTAAAGGGAATTTCCCCAAAATACGAAAATCCGTTTTTTAAGGCGAATAAGAATTTTCCGGTAAAAACCACTTCAGCCATTCTTTAGAGAATTTTGCCCTCCATCTTTGTACAAAAAATCAGAAAAAAGTAATGACAGGATTTTGCACAAAGTCCAAAAATCCCTATTTTTAGGGAGTTTTTGGCCCAAATTTGCCCAAATATTTTTTTTTTCGAAAATCGGGCTCAGACTGGTAACAGACGGACGAACGGACGGACACAGGTTAATTTATAGGACCTCCACCGGTTTACCCGGAGGTAGGTCCAAAAAAGCTTTCCCAGGTTTTAAAGTACAAACATCGCTCATTAAGGCAAAACCTCCGTTTTGGGGGCCATATACTTTACGAAATTTTCTGACTTTTCAAGACTTTTATTTAACTTTTTTTTTTTGACTTTATTTATTTTGTTACTTTTTGTGATTCACTCTTCGACAAATTTAACACCATAGATAAGTGGTAATTTTAATTTTAATTATCTACAACCAAATAATAGCCAAAATAAAAGCCCCCCCTCCTCCATTGAAATATTCAACAAAAAGATAACTCTCGCTAAATTACACCCGATAATTGGCAAACTGGCTGATCTCGTTAAGTGTCCAAATTACAAACATACTGTGAAAATATCGAGTTATACATACGAGTCATTCTTCTTTAAATTTCTGCCAAAATTTACAAATTGTTAAAAAATAATTTATTACATGAAAATATAATTTAAAAAACCTAAAAACATTTGTACAAGTTAACCATTTCACTGTGAAATTACAAACAAATAAGTGAGCTTAGAAATTTTGTTTCATTGTCGTGGTCTTTTGTTTTTATTGTTCGCAGTGGCGGGTACGAAAGGAGATACTAATGACAAGATTTTGCGATTAGAATTATTGACATTGAAGCCTAGTTTAAAGTCTTCCCAGAATTCGATACACATTGGTTTAATCATCATTCCAAATTACTTTTTGTGTTGCCATGGTGAGTTCGTTTGCTTCTGCAGTGAACTTGGTGAATGTCTTCACACCGTCGGTCCTTTCGTTTTCATGTAGCGCATCTTGAGGCTGCAAGTTCATCTTTTGGCCGTAAACGCATAACAATTTGATCTCCATTGGACCAAGTTTGTAGTCACCCTGAAAAAATATGAAAAACATTCAAACACAATAAAAGGGAAAACTGAAACTTTCTGACCAGAACCCAAAAAAAACCAGTCGACTGCAATAGAGGGGTAAAGCTGGCAGATTTCACGAGCACAAATATATTTAAATAATTCACAGAAAAAAGTAAACAACGAACCTCTCTTGGAAGATCATCGAATTCAGTCAAGTAATCATCCATCAACATCAAAGCATCTTTCTCATTATTGTTATCGACGACGTCATCAGAATGCTCTGCAATGACTTCTTCGTACTCGCCTCCGTCATCTTCGTGGTTGTACGAAACGAGCGCACGCGTATTTGTCGGCTCATCTTCGTCCATGAGATCATCTTTTTGTTGTGCTTCTTTACAAGCCAAGAAGAATCGTCTGCCGAAGAAACAAATATTAGTTATCAACTAGTTTTCCGACTTTTCCCGAATGTTTTTCTCGTCCGATTCAATTACTGTTTTTTATTGCAGTTTAGACACTAATGTCGCTGAATCATGAAATGCAGAATCATGAAATGCAGAATCTAAACCTACTTTAGCACAACGATATCAAAGATTTACAATTTAAAAAAAAATGGCCCTGGTTATTTCTTCTTGGCAGGAGAAAGAACTTAAAAGTCCAAAGAAGGAGGAAAATCCATAGTTGGCCTCACTTGGTGTAGCTTCAAGTCACAATTTTCTTTTTTTGGACTTTAAAGAAAATACTCAAAAGTTCTCAGACATTTCTTACTTGGTTTGAACGACTTCAGTCATTTGTTTATCAAAGAGGTCAGCCATGATGCCAATATTGTGTTGTTCCAGAATTTCGACTTCTTTCTCCACAACTTTGATGTGGCTTCGATGCAGATCAACCTGAGAAGAAACGGATACAACGATGATACGGTTCAAAAACATACAGTGAGATGGTCTAATGTCGACATCACTCATCTAATTCCGACACCCTTTTTAGAGATTGGAAACTAAGAAGATCGGAATCGCTAGTGGAAAATAAATTCCTTTACTTAGCAGTCCGAGAGGAAAAAATCTTTTGTCCATCAGTGCTTCCAACCTTCCTACTATTCCTATCTCTAAAGACAGGTGTCGGAATTAGAAGAGGGATGTCGACATTAGACCAACTTACGGTACAAGTTGTTCCCGATTGTTTCTGGTTGTTACGCATATAAATGAATAGTAAATAGGGAGAGTTTCTCAACGAAGAACCATCTGAATTAGGAGGTCTTAAGCACCCTGGAATACATGAATTTTCTATTAGAAGATTCATGTAAAATAGCCACGAAAAAACTTTGATTAAAGCTCTGATTGGCTAAAAATTGCACACTTAAACATATTTTTTTCAAAATGTCCGAAGTATAAGGCAATCTTAGCATGTCTCAGCCAATCAGAGCTTTTCTCGACGTTTTTTTGTAACAAATCCCAAGTTCAAATAATACGGAAATTGAAAGTGATCGAAAAGACATTTCTCCAAGAAAGGGAGTACCTCTTTATGGAGCCATTTATTATCGAGAAATTCCGTTTCTGTGCTGCTGTCCAGATTCTGTATGGCAAGCTGAAACACAAAATGCCATTATTCGTTCAATAAAACAATTCTTTTTCTTCACACGCTTAGCGATCCAATTGCAGAATTCCAACGATGGGGGGAAGGATTATGGTTCAGGTCATCTCAGATGGGTACAATTGTCTGCCAAAAATTCCTGAAAATTCCTGAAAATCTCTTCCCATTCTTTTCCAAAATGAGAGGCAGCTGAAAAATCTTTAAAAATTACGTTTCTTAATCTCACCTCGGAAACTAACTTCTTTTGCTGATTGATGCCATCAGCATTTTTCTTCACGATATCATGTTTAGCGGTGGTCAAACTCTTGTCAAAGAATTCGGTCATTTCGGCGTAAGATCGCTCCATGTCTTTCATTTCTTTGTTTAAAAGCTCAATGTGGGTGCTATCAACATTTTGACCATGTTCCTAAAAAGGGGAAAGCTTGACTTCAGTCTTTGTTTTTGGTACATTCGGATGGCTCAACATTCCTATATCGGAACAAAAGTGACCAGTTTCCAGTTTGACCGGAAAAGATAGCGCTTCATTTAAACCCTAACATAAATTTTGCTAACTTGCTTCTATATTTCAAGAAAATTTCCATTCTTTGCCTTTCCTTTTATGGTATTATTTCAATTAAAAACTTGCATTAAAGATGTTGTAGGCGAATTTTGATAACATTTTGTTTGTTCTTAAGACTTTTTTACCTGATAATGTTTGACTTCTTCTAAAGATTTGCTGTGCGTTTGAATTTCGTCTTCCAAAGAAGAAATCCTTTTATTCAATTCTATGAGAAGAAATGAAAAATAAAATGGTTAGCATTTTGTATCAAATCAGGAAATAACACCTCACTTAGCGACTTCGATACACGTCTTTTCTATAATAACAAACTATATAAGAACATAATGGCCAAAACATTAAGAACAAGTCAAGAACATTTTAAGGCTTTGTAGGCTCTAAAATACCCGGTTTCTTAGGAAAGTGGCCAAAGCTCACAAAGTGGTGAAAAGAACAGGTTAAGAAATTTTTTAGGCTTATAACTCACACTCAAGTTAAGAACATCCAAAGGCTTCAAAAATTTTAGATGTTTTTATAAAAAACGTGTATTCTATCAGGATACAACTAATTTTCTTTTTGATATAGTGTGCTCGAGAAAAAAAGACTTACTCAATTAACCCCTATTCGGCCTAGGGGGGGGGGCTGTTTCTGTTCGGAAGTCAAATTATTGGTAATAGCTCCTGAAATAATAGAGCTATTGCCATGAAATTTTCTGTAAATTCCTAACTTTTATTTAGCTTCAAAATAAAAAAAATTTGACACCTAAAAATTTTCACACCTTGAGTATGATGACATTTCTGACAGTAAGGTGTCACAAAAATTGACACTTTTCCAATACAAATTTATTTTTTATGTCATATACATCGTTTAATCTGTAATATATTTAATATTTAGGATAAAATAAGCATTTTAAACTCAGGCAACTTTTTTTCTAAAGCCTTTGTTAAAGTACAATAGCTATTTATCAGAACAAAGGAAATTTGCGGTTTTTGCTCACTTTGGACACTTTGGGCATGATGAGTGACGTCATCAAAAAAATTTTTTGTCCAAAGTTACCTTATGTGACAAGAATCTTGTGTGCCAAATTTCATCCAAAAAGACCCACTAGATCAAAAGTTGAGGGGTGGTACAGCAGAGGAATGCAAAGAGATGGAAAAACAGCTTCTTGAAAATAATGGAAAAACGGCTCGTCATATACCAGGTCTCTTGCCCTTAAGGGAGTTTATGTCGAGTAAATAGGTTTCTTTTGTTGTCACTATAAAAAATCTGCATAATTAGCGTGTTGGGACAAAATTCTTTTGTTTCAAGCCTGATTATGCGCAAACTTTTAGGGCTTATATTTTGGGAACACCTCTCCTATACGAAAAGGTACCTATATCTTCTTGCTCAGAATTTCCTAGCGATTCTACTGATATAACCGCATCATGACTGCACCATAATATGGAAAGCTAGAGCTCGAGAAAATCATAACTTCATCTTGATTTTACTCGACTTTTGACAGTTTTACAAGCCCCCCCCCAGCGGTTTGCGTGAATGCGTTAATGGGCATTTTCGGTTGCGTGAACGCGTGAAAATTGAAAAAAAAATGCGTGAATTGAAAAAACTTGCGTGAACGTGAAAATCCACATTTTGACTGCGTGAATGCGGGAATCTGGGCTATTTTGTGCGTGAATTCGTGAATTTTCCCTTTTTTCCACCGATCATGTGCAGTTTTCCCAATTTTGCAATGTTTCCCGAAACTTTTCCGATTTTCTGAAAAATTGGGTTATTGTGTGATACTCGAGGAAAATTTGCGTGAATGCGCGAATTTCGAAGAAAATTGCGTGATTGCGTGAATTAAGGGTCCGCTGGGGGGCCTCTTACAATAAACCAATTTAATATCAATGCGTTAAGAATTTCTTTTGCTATACATTGGTAAAAATATTGCCCCTTATTCTTTAAAATTGAACTAGTAATCGCAAAAAAGGAAAAACAAATTTTCATTTTTATCGTTAAATCATGTAGAAACCGTCCGATTTGTATGGCGAGCCGTCTTTTCTGGACTTTCATTTAATGACCTAATCAACGTTTATACAATAGAATTTTCAATAGAAGTGATCGTTGAACTTTGAGTAATCAGAAAAGCTGTTCTTCCATCTCTTTACATTCCTCTGGGTACAGGAAAAGCCCCCCCCTAGTTCTGAACTGCCCCTTAAAGCCTAGGTTGAATATGGTTAAGGGACAGCCACTGATAAAAAAAATCTCCTGAGTATGTATCTTTTAATTGATTGCTTAATTGGGTTTTTGGATTTTCCCCAAAAATAACAAAGCTGAGCAAATCAGACTTTTTGAGAGGAAAATCAAAGTTATGGCTGGCAATCAAAACAAGGGGATCTTATTTGAAGTTTGCCAGAAAAGGTTGGCTGAAACATTTCTCCAACCTGTACGAGGCGCTGATAAGGAAAATATTAGAGCGACTAACCATCGACCAGTTGTTCTTCCACTCTGATACTGGTCAACTTCAGATGAAGAGCATTCTCCACATCTTGGTAAGGGACCTTCTCTTTGCTGTCCTCAATCCTAGCAATGTTATGTGCTTGTTCTAAGACATTCTTCACTTGTCGGTCTTGCTCTTGTGTCAAGAAGTCATTCTTCTGTCGTTGACGGTCATTTCGAAACTTCAAATCATCAATGTCCTCCTTCAAATCATTGACCTGTGCAAGCTTCAGCTCCAATCTACATTTGAAAAAGGAAATAAGCGTCAATCACAATCTGTGTTGCAAAGTGAATAATAATAAATGTCTTCAGATGATTAAGAATATAGCAACTTCCTATAGGGCAAGGAGCCAGTTTATTAATATCTTATAAAAATAATCAAGTATTTAACGCAGGAAAAATGAGTACAAAAATCAATTAACGCCAAAGACGGGGTTTTTGAAAATTACCTCGGCTCAAATTTTATCAAACGGTTGTAATTAACGCAAGGGTAGCCAATTCGCGTTATTAACTTGAGTAGTTATATAAGTGTAATAAGGTAAAGCATAATTTAGGTGAAATATCATAAAAATTGGCTATTTCTTTAAGCAACAACTTTCCATTTCTAATTTTTATAGAATCTTTCTACCAAAAGTTTTTTTTTTACGAAAAGATTTGAACTTACTGGTGCATGAGAACAGCTTCATTGAAAGTCAAAACATTAGCTGGATCTTTCTTTGCACTTGATTTTCCTTTCTTGCCTTTTTTGCCACCTCCTTTCTTCTTCGGCCCCATTTTTTGTCAATATGTCTCCCTTACTACATTCTTTTACTTTTTGTTTTGTTTAGTCTAATAAAAGAAAAATAAGGAACAGATAATTTCTTCAATGAAGAAGAATCATCAAACAGAATGACCTGATACCGGCATTCCAAAAGTTAACAAACTAACACTTTGATTGCAGTGTTAGAACCAGGTGAAGTTGAACAAATTCCATATTGGTGTTGATTGGTCCGCAGAAATTGTAGAAAAAAGGACGACGAAGAAAGTACACGCTATAATATTTATTTTGAAAATATAAAGAAATTTACATTTGAAAGCATGATTAAAGTCTCAACAAAAAATACAATGGAACACCTTTTGATTGCAAACATTTTTTCAAAATTAAGATTTTTACTTGAAGGTTTCACCTCTTGAAAAGCGTTGACATCAAACTTCACAGTTGAAATACCAAACAACATTTTATAACAAATCATATATTATAAAATACAACTAAAAAGCTATACTAAAATAAAACCTTATAAATAGGACTCCCTCCAACCTAGAAAGTGTCACACTTTTAGGAATGTCTTATATTCTATAGTAAGACAAATAGCAATTTTATCTTAACTCTTGTCAAAATAAAACTTAGGCCTGTGAGGGAAAGAGGAAATCAGGAGTTTCAACTTGACGATACCACTAGAATGCATTCTGAAAACCTTCTCGCGCTCATGGTTGGCTTGACAGAAAGTTTCTGTGTCTCATAAATTAAATAATTGTTGTTAAAATCATTTACAAAAGATTATCTGCCCTCTTATTATATCTCCATAGATCTTAAAGACATCAAATGGCCAAACCGAATACTGAAACAATACAATACATTGTTTTGTTCTCCCATCTTACTGTGCAACTACCTAAAACACAAAAAAAGGAAATCATTTGTAATCAATCCGCGTCAAAAAACTAGCAGGTACCAGCAAGGTTCCACTTAAATTTGGAAGTAAAAACAATATACCTTATTACACGAAAAATACTAGGCAAGTATTCAATGGCCTTGAAATCAACACACACAAAATTAACGCAAATTTTATTTACTTTTTCAAGGACACCACGGCTAGTTTTAATTAAGGGGGTTTTTATTAATACGAAACTTTTCAATTTGTGTTAATAAAATGACTAGTAATATTTGTGTAATAACATAATCAGTATACTATTTTTTGAGTTGAAGAAACTGATCAATATTTTTCTAACATACCGTCTGAAGAGTTATCCCAGTAACAAGAACTTGCTGTATGAAGGCCAGCACCATTCTTTTGCATGATAACGCAAGTGACTAGTAAAAAAATTGAAAACAAACCCAAATCAATGTTAAAGTCTTTTTCCTAATACAGTGAGAAGATAGCTATTTGGTTATTAAAATGTATTCACAAATACAATTGAAATACATTTGTTAAAGAAAGCTGTAATTTCACGAAAAGATAACTTTTAACATAGCCCCTTGTTTTTGCATCATATTGCAACATAATCGCAAGTGATTTGAAGTGAAGTATGAAAGACTCTACACAAATTATATAAGTTTGGGAAATTTTCTTTCTTACCAATGTATTTGAAAGGTTTTCCTAATTTTGTGAGTTGATTTAAACAAGTTTCTACAACACTAGAAGTCCATTGATTGACTTTGTTGTGCTGGTATGCATTTCCACCAATCGATCCTTCAATAGACTGAAATCAAAATGAAATTTGGTGTATAAAAGTAAGAAATGAGGTCAAGTATTTCAAAAAATGCCCAAAAATCTCGAACTTGTGTTGTGCGCAGATTTGTAATACTTGCGCAGATTTGTAATACCTGCGCAGAATTGTAATAAACTTTGTGCAAATTTGTAATACTTGAGCTGCGTAGAAATGTAATACTTCTCTGCGCAGATTTGTAATTTGGAATTGATATTTTCATTGGTAACCAAATTCTATTCTGCGAACAAAATGCATTAAAAAATACTTATAAAATAATACCCAAATAAAGTTGTGATTATTGAGCACATCGAATAAGTAATCAATTAATATTTCTTTACTAAGCAGTGCTTTTATAAAAAATTTATCTGGTAATATAAAAATTGTTTATGACAATAGCGCGGACATAATTTTTTAAAAGAACTGCTTTTATAAGAAACTAATCAATAACTCGTAAAATAAAAATTATTTCTTGTCGGTTATTGTTTATTTCGAAGTAAACAAGGTACGAAGAATAACATGAACATATTTATTTTTTATAAGCACTGCTTTTATAAGAAACTAATCAATAACTCGTAAAGTAAAAATTATTTCTTGTCGGCAACTGTTTATTTCAAAGTAAACAAGTTACGGAGAATAAACGTGGACATATTTATTTTTATAAGCACTTTGTTATGAAAAAACAATTAATGATATAAAAATATTTTTGTCAACATTTTATCATTTCAAGAGGTAGTTGATACTTATTTATTCCCAATCCCATGTTTGTATTGAAAGAACCAACTGCCAAAAGCCAATTTTCATTAGATTAAAATATATTGATTCGTTTCTTATAAAGTTAATTTTCATACAAAAGATATACAACCTTTGTGCGATTTTCTGATTATTTTCTAAGTCTTTTTTTCGAAACTTTTCTTCGTGGGAAACATATGTCCTCGAAGTAAAAATCTAAATTAAAAATTAAAAATCTGCACAGAGTAGTATTACATTTCTGCGCAGCTCAAGTATTACAAATTTGCGCAAAGTTTATTACAAATCTACGCAGGTATTACAAATCTGCGTAGGTATTACAAATCTGCGCACAACAACTTAGTTTAAACATAAAAGTGGGTAGTCATATGATAGCAAACTGGTTATATTTATATTATTTATATTATATATTCTAAATATTCAATTTTTTGATATTTACCTCCTTGATAATATTGCTTACTTCTTCCACAACAAAAGCAGTCTAAAAAATAAACAATATTTATATTCTTTGAGATTGACTTCATTCTATAATAACAGTTCTATAATAACTATATTATAACAGTTTTATTTAAACAAAGAGGCCCAAAAATGCCAAAGTAAAGAACAATTAAAAAACAATACCAAGTGTTGAGTGGCTGAATTTAAGCTGATCAAGGGCCAGATTAGTAAAATACCCTAGTATCAAACCTAACTTAATAACTTAATTTTGCCCTAGAAATAAGAATAAGATACAAACAATATTAGCCTCAAGGGAGTGCCTAAAATAAGGTGAGCTTCATCAAAAATTTTCTTATAAAAGAGAAATGTTTTTTGAAAATTATAGCCTGCTGTCCACTAGGCTATTTTTAGCTATCGCAAAACGATTAACTATAAATAACACTGTCTATCGCGAAATAAACCTGTGTATCGCGTTATTTTATTTTGCGATAGGGAGTGAAAAAGTTTTCACTCAAGATTTTTATCCAATCGCAAAACAACATTTCGCGATAGTTTTTAACAATAGAACCACCTGCATTTCTTTTATTTCAATGTTTACATAAGAACAAATTATACGCGAGGGAAGAAAAAATGAGAGAAATTCATTTTGCGATAAGAACATCTTCATATCATGAGAGCATTTTTGACTTTTGGTGTGTGATCTTGTGTGATTGTATTTTGAGTCAACATGCCAAGAGGGAAAAATAATTTAGAAGAAGATGAAAAACTATCTGAAGCCGTCAGAAATTACAAATGTTTGTATGACAAGTCGCGTCCCGACCACAAAAATAAACCATTGAAGCAGAAATGTTGGAGTGAAATCGAAAAATATCTTGGAATGGAAGAAGGTAAGTATAATCCACCGATTTCCCTGGTTTTTATCAGACAATTTATTTTACTTTATGCCGATATTGTAAAGATTTCCTTTACCCAGACTTTACGTTTCTTCTTCACTTTTGCTGACTTCCGTTGCCTATGTTTTAAAAGCAAGCAAGAAAGAAGCGCCAACTGTAGCTCTTCCTCCTCTCTCATCTTGAAGTTTTGAGGAAATAATTTTTATTTCACGATTACACTGTTTTATAGTGGACATGTAAAATCTAAAAATAACTTCAGACATGCGATAACATTTCGCGATAACTAAAAATAACACTAGTGGACAGCAGGCTTATATGAATCCCAGGACAAAAAGGTCATTTTTCAAAAAACTATTTATACAATATAGCCCAACTCTTAATACAAAATTTATGGGAAACGCATATTTGGACTTTGCAAATTAGTTTCTTGAATTTTGCAAAAAAAGCCCCACATAGAAGATCTTTCAAATTCAGTATGTGAATAGAGCAGCAAAAAATGCAACTTTTATATTTTTCCTTTTTTTTGCAAAAGTACCAGAAATGGAAATAAAGGGATAATGATAATTGAATACTATCCACTGATGATCTGTGGCACTATCATAAAGCTAGAATCGCTTTGAATACTCTTCGCTTGAGAAAATGAATGACAGATTAAAAATTTTTACCCATGAGGGAATTTGCAGGTTTCTGCTGGGGTGGCTTTTTTCAGCTCGGCTGAATCCTCAAACTGCGCAAAATAGTATAGCTGTGGCAGACCATTTAGACAGCCCTTGAATTTCAAGTAGACATAAGTCGGCACATAAGTTCCAACTGAATGCGGCCGAAGGCATGTTTTTAGGTTGGCAATGCCAATCTGAGCTTTATTATAGATCGACAAAGTTGTTTGAAGGCTACAGCAATGTTTTTTTTCTATTTGAAAGCTAAAATGTTCGGTTCAAAGTTTGGCTTTGCCAGGGTTCAGACAGACCTTCGAAAATAAAATTCCCTGAGTTTCCCTGAATTTTAATCAATTTTCAAAGGTTTTTTCCCTGAGAAATTCCTCATTTTAGCTATTTTTTCCCTATTTTTTCCCTGAGTATCAAGCAAACCATAAAAACTAAGCAGAGTCAAAAGAGATGTATCTTTAAACAAAAGGCACACAAATCAAATGGTAAACCTAAGGTAAAAATTAAAGCTACAAATACTGCATATGAATAAACACTTTAAAACTAAAAAAACTTTTAAATCTGTTTTTTCCATTCATTCTTCAAAAAATAAAATTCCCTGAGTTTCCCTGAGCAGACTGGGAAAAAAATAATTTTTCCCTGGGTTTCCCTGAGTTTCCCTGATTTTTCTGAAAATTTATCATATTTCCAGGTTTTCCAGGTTTTCCAGGGTCTGTCTGAACCCTGCTTGCTGACCAAAAATACACTTATGGTCTGCTGCCGAGAGAATTGATGATTATGGTTAGTAATGAACTGCCAATCATACAACCCTTTGGTTGGCTTTTAAGTAGGCACTGTCGAATGCCCACCTGAAATTTGAGGGCTGTTTAGATGCAAGTTATTGGAATGTTTACAAGGTTCTTGATAGAAAATCCTTTGTTTGATTGTCAAATGATAACAGTGCACTTTATAGTTTTGATTCCCCTTGAAGAATCATATTCCGGTTTTTATGTTACTGGATGCTGTTTTAGAGCTTTAAAGCTAGCCTGCCTGTTATAAGTATTAAGTATAGACTGATTCGACAAAATCCAGTTAGGGACTATCTTCAATCAAACCTCAAGCAAGCCGCCTGTTCCTAACCGACAAAAATTTCACCCACGAAACGAAAAAATATGCGCAGGTTCAAGCGAGCTATCATTATCAAGATGTTACTAAACCATCCTGTATATATTCTTTCTACCATTTCTTAGAAAAAATGGCTGATTGTGGGTGAAAATGACGTCACACCGAATCGGTCAATTGGAAGTTCCTGATTCCCAGTTTTGAGCAAAATGGTGCCCAGCATATTAAAATATATTCAGCACGAGAGGCTCTATTTAATTTTAGCATATTGATATTAAATAGCTTATTTTTTATCTCTTTTTAATACATACCTCAAGTTAGTCTAATGTCAACATTCCACTTCTAATTTTGACACCCTTCTTTAGAGATAGGAATAATAGGAAGGTCGGAATCACTGATGGACAAAATATATTTTTCTCTCTGATAGCTAAGCAAAATATGTAGTTACAATCAGCGTTTCCAACCTTCCTATTATTCCTATCTTTAAAGAAGGGTGTTGTAATTGGGTGAGGAATGTTGACATTAGACCAACTTACGGTACCAGTAATAGAATCTATCTTTTTGAGCATTTCAATCATACCATACAGTATAGACCTAATTCTAGATTGAAGTTTTTCACCCACGCGGGAGCTCGCGGGCGTTCTGCGAGGGTTCTCAGCTCAATCCTTGGACCGCGCTAAAAATGGTAGACTGAGCTGTGATAGATCATTTCGATGGAAGTTGTTGGAATGTTTACAAGGCTCTTGACAGAAAATTGTTTGTTTTATTGTCAATGATGACAGTGTGGTTATTAATTTTGTTAGATCTGACAAATTGATGTTTGTAAGTGCACTTTACCGTAAGTTGGTCTAATATCGACATCCCTTGTCTAATTCCGACACCCTTCTTTAGAGACAGGAATAATATAAAAGCTTGAATCACTAATTGAAAAAGCATTATTCCTCTCTGACCACTAAGCAAAGAAAAACAGTTTTAACCTCTCTATCAATTTCAGCCGATAAAAAGGGTGTCGGAATTAGAGGAGGGGTGTCGACATTAGACCAAGTTACAGTATAGTTTTGATTCCCATTAAAGAATCATATTCTGGTTTTCATGTTATTAGATGCTGCTTTAGAGCTTTAGAGCTAGCCTGCCATAACATTGTGTAATGCCAACATACCTTGTCTAATCTGGTCTAATCAGCTTTTTAGGCTTGAAAAAAAAAAACATCATCGTTTTGGAGAACGCGACAATCTTTAGAATAACTAATTACTCCAGAGGAATTTTTTTAAATGATGACATCATATAATTGATTTGTCTTTTCTAACACAGCTGTTACCTAGGTACAAGATAATTTCTGTTTTACTGGCTGGAAGTAGTTTGTTAAATATTAAATAGACCGTCACATTCTCCCAAATGACTATCCATTTTGGAGGGCACTTTTCAACTATCATAAATTTTTTGGGACGCCCATAGACAGTCAGGAACAGTCGCCTTATTAGGAGACGCCTCCTGCTGATTAGGAGACATGTAGGTTGCTTGGGGTTGCTTGATTAGGAGACCCGTCTCCTAATTAGGAGACATAAAACTTTGATCTCAATTTTAAGGGCTTTAGGCTTTTCCGCGCATTTTGAAACTAGTTTTAATGGAAAGAGCAGCCTCGAATTGGTAAAGTTTTAAAAAAATTATTAAGAGACGTGAACCTCCTGATTAGGAGACGGGTCTCCTAATCAGGAGGCGTCTCCTAATAAGGCGACTGTTCCTGACTGATAGAGTCATAGCTGTCAACTTTGCCTCACAAAAAAATGTGGAGAGCTTTAAGTCAGAAAGATTTTCCCAATAAAACCAATTTTTCCAAGTTGGAAAATCAGGGAATCAGGGAATTTCCCGTCCCAATTTTCCAAAATCAGAAAATTTTTGGAAATGCAGGAGATGTGGGAGAAAAACCTGAAAATGTGGAAGATTTGGCTGAATTTTTTTCACACGGGAGAAATTGTTGTCACGCAGAGGAGTCTCCCACATTGAGACTCAATGTGGGAGAGTTGACAGCTATTATGATAGAGCCCACAAAAGTTTACAAACGTAAGCATTCAGAGTGGATTTTGCATCCTTTCCAGACCGGCCTGATTTGACACACTAGGGTTTTTGAAAATTACTGTAAAATCGAAAGAGAAAGTCGTGTATTTTTAAATACGCCGTTCCTTAACTCAAATTAAATGACTTTGGAGGTTCGGTGAAATGGTGTCAGAATTGCTGTCCCATGTTTTGTCAGATAGTCCCAAGTTAGAGAGCAGTTGACACGCCTGACGGTAGCTAGCTAAAGTTCCCTTATAGTCAGGGAGCAGAGCGCCAAAAAAATCAAATAACACTCGGGACTTTTTGAAACTTTCAGGGATGGTTAAGTAGGCCTAAAGGGTCACAAAACCGTTTACTTGCCTTTCTGAATTTACTTGTGGGGCCTTGCACGGACAAAAGTTTACTGTATGGCTAATCCCAGGGGGGACATATTTGACCCCCCTGATATCTTGGGATCGCCAAATGCTATTGATTCCAAATTTTGACCACTAAAAGACCTTCATAAAACAAAATGATTGTATTGTATTTTGGTCTAGTCACGTGACCTTAGAGGGTATTTTACAGACCAATACTTTTGCACTCTTTTCACTTTAGAATTCTTTGACCGTAACGGTTTTACCAATGAAATTGTAACAAACATATTAAATCTAATATTTTATGTGTCTTGGTCAAGGGAGTTGATGAATATCGATGGAGAAAAGTTTATTTTTTACCCTGTCGATCGGTCTGTAAAATTACTTAACTTTTAAAGGGAATGTTCTATGTGTTATAAAGTATACGGATGAACTGCAATATATAGAAAGGTAAAGGAAAACATCCCTGTATTTAGCGATATATTTTGTCCTGAAAACTCTAACTCGAATTCATAAGTGCTCTTTCAAAACTACCATGATAAGATTTAAAATATTGACCTGTAAGAGGTGCTGAGGAAATGCTGAAACACATTCAAAATGAGCCGCTATCACTCCACTGTCACCTCTATACGTAATTTTCCATCATGTATCATAAGCCAGTGAAGTGTATTCTTGAACAAGACAGCTAATTCTGCTTTGATTTAACTAAGCAGGGACCACGGCAGTATGGAAGGGGCAGCCTGGCTTTGCCCGACCACATTTTTTCAAAGCAAAAGGAAAATTTACTAATCAATCCAAATTCTGCTTTAATAAACAGGCCCGGAGGAACGACCGTAAATATGTTGCGGCTGAAAACATATTAAATGAGTTAAATTTCACCAGACCAGGATATGGAGAAAATAGTGCATTTTGCTGAAAAGAAGCGAGGCTAAAGTGAAGCCTCCTCTGCCTGCTTCCACCGGGCCTGAATAGTCTTGAAAAAGATCTATTTTAGTTAATCAAGATTGATTGCAGGGTTTAGATTATAATTTTTTTCCATCTGTACCTCCTTAGTCGAGGCCCCCCCCCCAGCGGACCCAAATTTCACGCATTCACGCAAAAATTTTTCGCAATTCACGCTATTTTTGTACAAAAAATAGCTTAAACATTATCAAAAATAGGTCAAACAAACTCGAGTATGACACCATGATGCTTAGCTCAGGGGTAAGGAGGCGCAACCATGGTTTACGCAGAGAGGAAATTTTTGCATTTCTTTCACTTGCGTTTGTCTAAAAATGCTCTCTTTAACACCATTGAAAAAGAATGTAGTCTAAATTCGATAGAGGCAAGGTACAATCGCTTGATAATAGCTTGTAAAATGAGGTAAAAGAATGAACATTTGTTGCGAATGAAGCGATCAAAGAAATTTAAAAAGAAAGGTTTTAATCAGGGCTCGCGAATTAATTTCCTAACGTGGAGGGGCCAAAAACATAGTGACTATAAAGGAAGCGCAACCATGTTTTGGGCCGACAGAAGAAAATTTATATTTTAACCCTCTGATGTGCTTAAATACAAACTCCATTTCAGACTAGTTTTGCCAAGAAATCAGGTTATCGAAAGTCTACATCATGGGTAAAAATTTCTTTGAAATAAGTTTCATTTTATTTGCAAAAACGTGGTGAAGCCATGGCTGCCTCCTGCCCGCAGTGGCTCTGGCCCTGGCTGGCCCTGACCCTCGATTACTCATCATGCATAACCATGGTTTTATCTTAAACAAACACTTTCAAGGGGGCAAAGAAAGAGAGCGCATCTAAATCATGAATCGTTTTATAAAATAGAGAATTTGAAAGTTCCTGATTTTTTTGTGCACCTTCACCTGGCATCCCTTGAATTTGGGATAGGTGCGCACCTTGGGGTTTTCTACAAACTGTGTAAAGGAAAAATTCACGCGTTCACGCAAAAAACAGGGCAGATTCACGCATTCACGCAATAGAAATATGGATTTTCACATTCACGCAAGTTTTTTCAATTCACGTATTCACACAACCAAAAAAGCCCATTCACGCATTCACGCAAACCGCTGGGGGGCCCTTAGTCACTATACTCTATCACTTTCAAAGTTGAGCCGCAGACTAATAATCTAAGTTCTTGAAAATAAAATCTTGTTGGCAGGAATTTAATTTGACCCTTTACTAAGTCAGTAAATTCGAGTAAATTCGTAAATCGCCAGACGCCACTTTCTGGATATGAATATTATGTTCCAGCCAAGGGTGCCTTTTTTGAGACAAAAGAGGGTTGAAAAAATCCAAAAATTATATTTGAGTCCCATGGACTGGAAATTTCTACTTTTTGCTGCTTGAAAGATCAAAATTTGGTCAAATTATCCCCTATAAGCCTCATAAAATTCACAAAATGTCCTTTATTTTCTCTTTTTCAGTCCCTCTAAGAAAGTACTAAGTAAGGTCTATCCTACGACAAAATCTTTTTAAATATGTCCCGTTGGTCTATCTCTTTATCTAGTCAAATAAAAAGGCCAGGGCCCAGGCCTAATATGCATTTTGTTACATGCTTTCTTTTTATAAGAACCAGCTTTTTTCGTGATTTTTAACTGGGAATGTACGTAAGATCCGTAAGATATTTGTCAATAATATGAAAAGGCTCTCCATAATCTCCCCAACAAGTAACAACATACTCTTCGCCGATTTTGAGATTAAAGGTCTGGCTGGAACCTTATTGTTCTTCTTTTTTCTCAGGTTTCGGCCGCCGGGGGTACTAGGGTTGGCGGATTGATGAGAGGGGTATGTGTGCGGACCGGACCTCCGATGAAAACCAACCGACCCTTAGAGAGACCAAATTTTAGTGAAAAAGTGACCCTTAGAGAGACTTTTTTGGAAAATTTTTTCCGATTTTCGAAAAACTTCCTTCCCTCTTAGAGAGACTTTTTTACAATTTTTCCTGTTAAAGTTAAATTTTTTTTCTAAAACTCATGCGAATGTTCCGACCCTTAGGCCTTAGAGAGACTACTTTGAAATTTTCTGATTTATATAACCTTTAGAAAGACTTTGGAAGGTGAAAAAAACCGACCCAAGGTCCGCCCATACCCAGCATCCATTTTTGCTTAAGTACCCTCGGGTTTCGGCCTAAGTGATAGAGCCTTGTGTTCTAATAAAAAAACATGTGTAAGCATACGTGAGCCTGCTGTGGTGCAATACACATTGCACATGGTAGAAAGGTTTCCCGCGCTTTTCTCGCGTACTTTTAATCTTTGTTATTTACGAAATGCAATGGAATGTATTCATTTATAAAAGTTATAGACGGGGGTTTGTATACAAATTATTCTTTCACTGAAAGATCAAAGAATCTTTTTTATCTCAATTTTGTTAAAGTAAACAGAAATGTAAATAAATCTTATAAAACAGGTGAATATACAAAAGATACAAAAAGATGATGATTCTCTCATTTCTTTTATTCGTTTCATTTTGTATGAACCCCCTGAAAAGATTCAAATATTTTGAACGCTGTGTTATGAGAAAGAAAGATGGCAACAAAAAACTGAACTTTTTTGTAACTGAAAAATGAAATGTGTTTTGATTGATTTCAAAGCCCACAAGTAAATTCAAGATGGCAAGTAAAGTGTTTTGAGCTCTATGGAACATAAGCTTTCATTTCATGTAAGTTTTAAAAAGTCCCACCAAAATACAACTTTTGACATTTTTTTTGGCGCTCTGCTCCCTGACTATTAAAGCTTATCAAAAACCTTCCTAGACATGTTGATAAATTAGAGTTAAATAATGATTTGAAAAAAATAATTGAAGAAAGTGGTTATACCTCTTCAGATCCTTGAAAATCATCCATGGTTGGTAGCTAATATTTATTTGGTTAAAAAAGTTGACAAGAAAAATTATTTTCTGTGATTTTGCCTCTGCGATCCCTTCTCGTCCGGATACGTCAAAATATGACGGGCATTCCACAAATAGCCGTATTCCGGGTGCAATAAATTTACAGACCAAGAGACATTTTGAAGTTTAAATATTAATTATTAATTTTCTATATTTAGGGTAAAACAAAAATTTCCAAACAATTTTTTATGTAATTCTGTATATTTATATCATTACTTTGTTACTTTTATCGCTAAAACTTTCAAAAAGTTTAAACTTTGTTGGATTACAAAATAGACTACATGTAAACAAATCCAAGCGGCTTATAAACAAATATGGTAGACCAGCTACGACAGAAAAAATGTCCTTCCGGCTCGGCTGCTTTTATGGATATGGCAATTTATAGCAATGCAGTCGTACAGCCATATCGTGGTCGTGCAACAGCTATATGCACGATGTTTTTTTCAAATTAAAAGGTATATATTTTTCTTTCTTTAACTTGTCAAAATTCAGACAGTCCTACTAAACGAACAGAATCGGTGATGCATGTAGTAGCGCTACGTGTGTGTGGAATTTCGAAATGACAACTATTTTACATGTGTTGGCTTCATAGAATTATTCGGAAATGGTCAGAGAAATATAAATAGAATCTGACGAGGCATAGATGATGGCAGAGATACTGCAAGTTTTTCTTAACAGATGGAACAAGAAGAAAATTTTCTGTATCTGTCTCACAGCTGTGACTGAGCTAGAGGTTTACATATATATTATCGTGCACAAATAGAACAGAAAATAACCACTGGCTTACCGATGCGTCGCAACAATTTTGTGTTTTAGTAGATAATAAGATGTTCCTGGTGCAATACATTGTGATGTGTTGTGAGTCTTTTGTCTGTTCTTTTTGCTGTTCACTAGAAATAAAAAATGATAAGATGAAAATGATCAAACATGTGCAAACTTAGAGTCTAAAAGTCTTGGTCCTTAAGTCTATTCTATTCTCCTTGACAAGGAACAGTGGAGTCTCCATAAATCGAACAAACACGGGTAAAGTTGTGAAAGATTCGAGCAAAAGAAACATCACTGTGATTTTCATTCAAATAAGAGCTTTTACCGAAATTATTCACACTCAAAATGAATTTAAAGTTTCCAAAAAGTAAGTAGACCTCATTCGTCAAAGCCACCCTATAACTATTCAACTTAGACTTTTGAAGGTGCTTGAGACTTAAGATATCAAGACTCTGTTACCCAGCCCTTTAACACATTTTCGTCTCGATTAGCCCTTAGTAAACAAAAGAAGAAAAGGGGCTGGCTAGAGTCGTATTTTTTTCTCGAGTTATGACCGTTACGCGGTTTTGGCAACAAGTGAACCTTGAGTGTCAACCAAACATTTTGACAGATCTTTTTTCGTATCACATCTTTAGAGGAAAGGAGGTCAGAAAAGTTCAGTCACATTGTTTACATCAAGATAGTTGGTTGGCCCAGAAAAATAAACATGAACAGAAGACTGACAGTAAAATTGAATTGTTCGCAAATTCAACGAATTTTTGCGGTTATAATTACGAACATTTTGCGTCAATTATTCAAATCTCATCAATTTAAAAAATAAAATTTCTTCCTCTCAAACAACACTTATTTCCAAAAGACTTAGCCGTAAAAAAACTACCAGTAAACGTCTTATCTAACTCAATCCAAAGAGCAAAGACTCGAGCCTAAGAAAGTTGATCAGAAATTAACTAGTGTTTTTACGGACCATCCAAATCTCACTTTCTATAAATAAACCATGTTACCATCGCACAGTTACGAAAATTGCTAACACACAAAAATAAAAAATTTCCGCTTTCGTTGATGGTTCGTTAAGCCAAATTTCACGCGACAAGGTAAACAAACTCCACTGCTTTACCTGGATTTTTGGCACATACAATCTCGAAAATAGAAATTAATTAGGGTTATTTTTAAAATCAATCATATACATTAGAATTGTTTTGGCGCTGATACTTTTGTAATTTGTGTCACGTAATCCATTAGTAATGGCAGCCGGATAAAGCCTGAAAAAGTACTAGCTTCAAAATGACGGCGAACTTAAAACTGTATCTAATGACGATGAGAGGACGATGAGAAAAACTTGCGAACGGAAGTATTTGATAGTCAATACAACAACTGGCAAAATGACAGGTCAACCACTCCGAGGTTGACATCTTAACTTGTTCAACATGACATTTTTTCTTTCAAATAACTTCCATCAAATCATCTCGTTAAGTCGTATTGAGTGTTGAACCATTTTGGAGGGGGGAAGATTCTTTGAAATCGCATTTAGGAATTCATTAGCTTCCCAGCCTTGCTGACAACCAACAAGGAAATGTAGAAACAGTGACAGCTTTAGAGAGAAATTTGTAAGAAATTCAAAATACAAAATATTTTCATTCAAGCGATAGTTTCCTATGCAGTAGATAGAGTATCCCTCCTATAAAAACCTCCATAAATAGATTGTCTCCTTAACTCAACAAATTATCTTTCCTACAAGTTATGGAAAGTTAAAAATCCACAAACTCTAAACTCTAAACCACCTGGTACCACCATAACCTTAACATATTCCTTCCCGACCATCTAGAAGGTTTGTTTCGAGGAAAGGTATTTATGTAGCAAACATTCAAATTTCCCACGGATGTGAAGCAGCAGCACACTTTAACGATAATGAAACGATAATGACAATATGAGAAGAACCATAATGGTGGCCATCATAATGAGAATGTCAAGAAATGAGTAGTGTGATGACATAATAGTAATTAATCAATGACTGACTGATGCTTTATGCAAGGAAGTGGTAAATAGAAGAGACACATCAAACTCCGAAATAAGTGCAGCTTTAAGAACATTTTATGTCAAGCGAGACAAACTTCTATATCTACCAGTTGAGAGAGAGAGAGTTCTACAGAGATAACTAATTTGCGAATTCATTGAAACATTGAGTGAGTGAATGAGTACTCTTGATTATAAGCTTAAGTCTCGATTTCAAAATTGACTGATTATGATCAGACGTACTTAAACATCAACTAAGCTCTCCTATTTGCAGGTTGCTCGAATCAATCTGTCACAACATTTTTGCCTCAGCTAATTTTCGATACACCTAGGTCACACAAAACATAGCACGAAAGTTTTATACAGCTCGAATTCAGTTTTACTTCTGAGTGCGAACTTTATTATTAAATCGCCAATTTATGGGGTAAGATTTGCCCAGAGTACCGATGCGTACACATGAAAGAATTTTACAAGTACCACAAATAACTCGAAATACTTGAAAGGTAATTAATGATACTAATTAAGTAAATTAATTGCGAAATTTTAATTACATCATCATATCTCATACTCGATTAGCTGAATTAGATCTACCCGTTAATCAATCAAAAGTCCAGCCCAAAAAAAAGTTATAATGTCTTCTTGCCATTGACTACACATAAACAAAGCAGGAGGCCTGGAACAGAATCTCAAAACCAATAACTGCTAATACTAATAGGATAAAATTTCGCGGGGATTAAATTCGCGTTCAGAAAGCAACGAAATCGTCAAAATATTGTCTCTCAACAGTGACATCCGCGAAATTAAGTCCCCGCAAAATCTCAAAATTTCGCGGATGAGCCCAAGCGCGAATCTATAATCCCCGCGAAAATTTATCCTATCAAAGTAGTCTAATACTCATTTGAAATTTCCAAAGTTTAAGAAGTGTCACAATATAAAGCTCCCATCGGAAAAAGTAATGATGTAACAACGAGACGAGCAAAATGTGAACCAGTCGACTATCTCGCACTCACTGTAGTCATTTATTTTGTAAGCAAACTGGAGGTTTGTTTCTTTTACCCATAGTTCATCATCAAAATGTCACGTGTGCGTGTGATGGCCGACATTGCAAAAATATTGTCACTCGCTTCTCTTTCTCGCTAACTTTCTTTCGAACCTTTGTAGAAGATCTGCTCATTGAGGTAGAAAAAGCTCTCAGTTTTTAAAAAATCCCTCCAGGAAAATTAAAGTGCCTTAGCAGAGCTGAATAGTAGAAATAAATTGAATGGCTAGACACTAGTTTCACTTTATAATGCAGAAATAATCTTTGATAGTAATTAAAGAGAACGATATGAAGCAGGGATCTAGTCTACCTCAGTATTAAGATACGGAAGGAAAGAGTTTTAGAAAGTTTATTTAAACTCTGTAAATCTGATTTGATAGAGTTCAATGTGAAACGAGATTCCAAGAGGAAAGCTGTCTAATAAGAAAATGAATTGGAAATTAAAACAGTCTTACAAAATCAATTATCAACTAACTATATATAGAGAAAACAGAACATGAAAATCATGAACATTAAGTAAAATGTCCCATGGCACGAGAAGTTTACAATTGCTTTCGTTACTGTACTCCCGAGGGTAATCACTCATTTCCTTAGTTTAGCACGAAGCTGACCAAGGACCAGCCTGGACACAATTGTAGATAACTGTTTGCCATATGGCGTACACCCCTGTCAACCAGCCATCAATTCAAGTTAACTGCGGTCGGTTGACGTCAAACCTGTGTAAACTTTAGTGGTAAATGCAATGCAATGACTTCATTATTTGACCCTGGTAAAACTAGTCCATCCTCCTTTCGAGCACCTTTGCAGGTTGATAGTGGCATTAAACAAGCTTATGTAAATCTAGTGCAAAACATCTCAACAGAGAACTTGCTTAGCTTCAGACAAACACCTCCTTCCAGACAATACGAATCACCACATGACCACTAGGTAACAAAAATGACCAGAGAACCATCCCTTTTATAACCAAAATCAATCAATGAAGTCAAAAGACTTTTCCCACTCGCATTAGTTCACCAAATGAATAGCAGGACATGTTTTGAAGAAGAGATTTGTTGATGCTTAGATACTTTTATAAGCAAATTGAAGGATGGATGAGTAAACACTCCATTTTGATTCTCCTTTCAAAAGAGTAAGGAAAAGAGGTATTACTTTGAAAAGAATGACCTATACCACCAGATTTAACTGATGCTTAACAAATCATTTTATAGGAACATTTCATCTGATTTGAACAATTAAGAAATATGGTGTTCAGTTCCTTGTAATATTGATCTACGAAGTTTTTAAGAAAACTGTGCAAAGCAGTATGGGTAGTTTGTAACAATGACATATATTTCATGTGATCGACTTAACTAAGACATATCTCAATTATGATTGACAATCTTAACTTTGTTCTTACAAATAGTTTGTTAAATCGTGGTATTGGTATCGAATATCCTCTTAACTTGACATCACCCATTACCTTGCTAAAGAAGCATGCTGCGTTTGTTTCTGTTTTCCCACTTCCATTTTTTCTTCCCTATTTATTTTCAATTTTTTGTTCACTTCTCAATAACTTTGTCAACCCGTCTGTCTGCTTTTTAACAACGAAGTCGTTGTGATATGTCTAGACCATGGTCTTACTAAGGAAAAAGCTATTTCAGTCTCGATGGAAAGTTACCTTCAATTGCAAATAGAATTCCATTCAAGTTTTGATCAAGTTGAAATTCACCGTTAAGTTTCTTGAGGAAATTCTTTGAAGGGCATTCGACATTCTGTTTTTCGATAGGCCCCGGGTTTTTTTCATGAGAATTTGAAGTTTTTTTCGCTTTATTTCTTATTCGATTTTTAGCATGTGAAAATGTTTAAAGAATCCATAAACGAAGATTTTTCATTCAAATTAGATCTCGGAATATTCAAAAAGTAAAGAAAATTACAAAGATTTCTTCAGTGGAAGTTATATTGATGCAAGATTTTTGTAACATTTTTTTTTGATTTGCCATCAAGCAAAGAAAGTCTCGCATAAAGCGTCAACTGGCGGAATCCTGTTTTCTTTGAATTACTAATCCCTGTGTGACAGTGTATATGTCAAAACATTTGAAAATATGAAAACATGAAAACATTGCATGGAAAGTCATTTAAAAAAAAACTGGGAATAAAAATCCAATTAATAAAGTATCACTTTCAATGCTTAATGAATCATTTAGACATGATGGGAAGAATTAGACCAAAATGTAATTAAGGAATTAAGTCAAGAATTTTGTTGGAATGCTAAAAATGTCTTCTCAACAACAACCCATCCTTTGGATATGTCTGGTGAGAATAGTTCAGAGTGCTTGGGCAAGGACTCGTGTGTTCCCAAAGTGATTTTCCATTTCTCGACGCTTTCGAACAAGATTCAATATAACCTTTACTAGACGCCACGGTTTTTTTTCTACGCAAAAGAATCCGTTTTTGGTCTAGTGCTCACTAGATTCAATAAGGTGAGACAAGTTGGATCTAATTTGCTTACCTGATTTTTTCCCGACTGGACATTTCTAGAGTAGAAATATCTTTGCAATGGAAGGTGAAAAAGAATCCTGGTTATTCAAAGTTTTTATTTAAAGAATTGAATTACTAATCGGTATAGGCTAATTTGATTAGCAGTGTTCACATATTAATGTTGTGCTTATTAAAAAAAGGTTAAAATACAATACAAACACTTCCAACCTTGGAAGCTTAGCCAAGCAAATGATAGTTCATTAGACTTTAACTTCTTCCAAATAATTGAGTTTTGCATCTGACATCCTGAAATATATAAATTGATTGAAAGGACCTTCGTTTAAACAGCTAAACTCAGTCTAATTAGGGTGGGTTAATTCAAAAAGTACGTACGCTCACAAGTATGCAAAATTCTACGTGTACGTTTTGACAAGAAGAATTTTAGAGAATAAAATAACAAGTTTCGACTAATTTAATACAGTATACAATCGAAATATTTTTGGATTCTAATCCTAATCAAACATCAACAAACCAATTGAATTTCAATCGGTCGATTGCACTCATTGCACATTGGTTCGACTGGTTCAATCGTTGATTCCGTTAGATTGAGATTGTCTGGAAATGATGAAATGAAAGAACTAGAATTAGCGAATGTGATTTTTGGATTCCTCACCCTTTTTCTGATAAACATACAAAGTTTCAGCCTTCAACTATTTTTTCCTCCATTTGAATTTTCAAATGTTGCAAAAACGTTCTGCAATTTACCAATTTCCTGTCTAGCTAGCTAGCTCGCTAGCTCGTGTCCAGTGTAGCAACTCCAGAATATTTTTCAAATTTTTTAATTTTTTTTTCAAAACCTATCCTATCTTGTAGAACTTTGAAAAAGAAAGAAAATAAGGGGTCATAGGCCTTCAGAGGATAAGTGGTTGTAAAGATATTCAAATTTTAGTGTAAAAAATTTGACTAAAAATGTCAAAAAAAAGGTTAGGAAAATAGCTTGGAAAAATTCGAAAAATGTGTCAAAAAAGAAAAAAAAGAAATTTTCCAGTCATGCTTTTTCAATTTTGCATATCTCTTTTTCTAGCCTAGCTAAAGATCTGAAATTTGGAGGGAGAATTCTTTGATGGTGTTAGAATATTATTATATAAAAATATTTGTAAAATATTTAGTATATTTATCAAAATAACGAAAGATATATATTTTTTTGAAAAAAAAAGACATTGCATTGTTTTATTTTTGTTTTTGAAGAAAAGCAGCTTGGAAAAGGTGAAATGGAGGAACAAAAACTTATGAGTAAAGAATAAGTTTTTCTGAAAGGAGAAATCCCAAATGAAAAGAAAATCCATTTCGGCAGAAATAAAAACTTTTTTTTGGGACATTCCCATGCAAAAGAAGCAAAAAAGTGAAAAAAACTACATGAAAATGAAAGAACTAAAATTAGCAAATGTGATTTTTGAATTCCTCACCCTTTTTCTGATAAACATACAAAGTTTCAGCCTTCAAATACATTTTCCTCTGTTTCCAGACACATTTGTTCATCGATAGTTGCAATTTTTTTTTCTCCTGTCGGCAAACAATTTTCAAAATGTTGCAAAACGTTCGGCATTTTACCAATTTGCCGTCTAGCCCGTGTCCACAGTGTTATATACCGCTGGAAAGCTAAGATCGCGGGCATTCATTTAGTAAAAACCGGAGCGCTTTAAGGGGCGACGTCCATATTCAAAGTCACCACGCGTAACGGGAAAAGACCGTTAGTGGGTAGGTATATCGGAATGTTGAGAGTTAGCTGTGGCATTGATGACCAAAATGAAACTCCACTAAAAATTCCAAGGAAAAAATCAAAAATCGCTTATCGTAGCGCTCACTTCTTCGCTTTTTCCTTTAGCATGCTATCCAAAATCCTTTCCCTGAGCAATTTAGGGGTGGTTTCAGAGTATAACATTTTTGCTTTGGGAGTTTTAAAAACAAAGGCCGTTTAAAAATTGTGATGGAATTTGGCCGTTGTAAACCTCTGAAAATGGCGACCTTTGTAGCGGGCCGTTTGTTTTGATTTTAGCGGGAATGAAAGATTCGGTAAAATTTTGGTCAAATCATGAAGACCGTTAAGGTGGTAGGTAGGTATGTTTGAAAACTAACGGTCTTTTCTCGTTACGTGTGGCAAGATTGAATATGGACGTCGCCCCTAACATACGTAGAAAAAAGTTTGAAGGGTTCAAAGTTCACAGAAAAATGAAACATTTGGTTTTTGACGTCAACGCACACGAAAGTTGCATGACTTCTGGATGGAGTCGCTATCCAGTGTTATATACACCGCTGGAAATCTAAGATCACGCTCTTTCTTTTACTAAAAACCAGAACGCTTTAGCATACATAGAAAAAAGTTAGAAGGGTTCAAAGTTCACGGAAAAATGAAACATTTGGTTTGACTTCAACAAAAGTCAGTCAGGCACATCCTGGCAAATGAACGGGGTATTTTTCACTTGCGACCATTGGCAAATGAACGGGGTCGAAAACGAAAGTGACGTAATAGCGCCGAATACCCAGTTTAATTGAACCGGGTTGGAAATATTTTGCTTCATTTCAAAGAACTGCATAGATGAAATTTTTTTTCCATGTCAATTTTGTCTTCGAGAAACTTTTAACGAAAAAATAAAGTTCCCAGTTTTCTTCCTTTTTTCCCTTTTTCAGTTTGAAGTTCATTTTTATTCATTTTCACGCTTTTAGCCTGAGACGTCCTATCTCATTTAAACTGGGTGACGAATACCCCATGCAAATGCTCACCCCGTTCATTTGCCAGGATGTGCCTGACTGACTTTTGTTGAAGTCAAACCAAATGTTTCATTTTTCCGTGAACTTTGAACCCTTCTAACTTTTTTCTATGTATGCTAAAGCGTTCTGGTTTTTAGTAAAAGAAAGAGCGTGATCTTAGATTTCCAGCGGTGTATATAACACTGGATAGCGACTCCATCCAGAAGTCATGCAACTTTCGTGTGCGTTGACGTCAAAAACCAAATGTTTCATTTTTCTGTGAACTTTGAACCCTTCAAACTTTTTTCTACGTATGTTAGGGGCGACGTCCATATTCAATCTTGCCACACGTAACGGGAAAAGACCGTTAGTTTTCAAACATACCTACCTACCACCTTAACGGTCTTCATGATTTGACCAAAATTTTACCGAATCTTTCATTCCCGCTAAAATCAAAACAAACGGCCCGCTACAAAGGTCGCCATTTTCAGAGGTTTACAACGGCCAAATTCCATCACAATTTTTAAACGGCCTTTGTTTTTAAAACTCCCAAAGCAAAAATGTTATACTCTGAAACCACCCCTAAATTGCTCAGGGAAAGGATTTTGGATAGCATGCTAAAGGAAAAAGCGAAGAAGTGAGCGCTACGATAAGCGATTTTTGATTTTTTCCTTGGAATTTTTAGTGGAGTTTCATTTTGGTCATCAATGCCACAGCTAACTCTCAACATTCCGATATACCTACCCACTAACGGTCTTTTCCCGTTACGCGTGGTGACTTTGAATATGGACGTCGCCCCTTAAAGCGCTCCGGTTTTTACTAAATGAATGCCCGCGATCTTAGCTTTCCAGCGGTATATAACACTGTGGACACGGGCTAGACGGCAAATTGGTAAAATGCCGAACGTTTTGCAACATTTTGAAAATTGTTTGCCGACAGGAGAAAAAAAAATTGCAACTATCGATGAACAAATGTGTCTGGAAACAGAGGAAAATGTATTTGAAGGCTGAAACTTTGTATGTTTATCAGAAAAAGGGTGAGGAATTCAAAAATCACATTTGCTAATTTTAGTTCTTTCATTTTCATGTAGTTTTTTTCACTTTTTTGCTTCTTTTGCATGGGAATGTCCCAAAAAAAAGTTTTTATTTCTGCCGAAATGGATTTTCTTTTCATTTGGGATTTCTCCTTTCAGAAAAACTTATTCTTTACTCATAAGTTTTTGTTCCTCCATTTCACCTTTTCCAAGCTGCTTTTCTTCAAAAACAAAAATAAAACAATGCAATGTCTTTTTTTTCAAAAAAATATATATCTTTCGTTATTTTGATAAATATACTAAATATTTTACAAATATTTTTATATAATAATATTCTAACACCATCAAAGAATTCTCCCTCCAAATTTCAGATCTTTAGCTAGGCTAGAAAAAGAGATATGCAAAATTGAAAAAGCATGACTGGAAAATTTCTTTTTTTTCTTTTTTGACACATTTTTCGAATTTTTCCAAGCTATTTTCCTAACCTTTTTTTTGACATTTTTAGTCAAATTTTTTACACTAAAATTTGAATATCTTTACAACCACTTATCCTCTGAAGGCCTATGACCCCTTATTTTCTTTCTTTTTCAAAGTTCTACAAGATAGGATAGGTTTTGAAAAAAAAATTAAAAAATTTGAAAAATATTCTGGAGTTGCTACACTGGACACGAGCTAGCGAGCTAGCTAGCTAGACAGGAAATTGGTAAATTGCAGAACGTTTTTGCAACATTTGAAAATTCAAATGGAGGAAAAAATAGTTGAAGGCTGAAACTTTGTATGTTTATCAGAAAAAGGGTGAGGAATCCAAAAATCACATTCGCTAATTCTAGTTCTTTCATTTCATCATTTCCAGACAATCTCAATCTAACGGAATCAACGATTGAACCAGTCGAACCAATGTGCAATGAGTGCAATCGACCGATTGAAATTCAATTGGTTTGTTGATGTTTGATTAGGATTAGAATCCAAAAATATTTCGATTGTATACTGTATTAAATTAGTCGAAACTTGTTATTTTATTCTCTAAAATTCTTCTTGTCAAAACGTACACGTAGAATTTTGCATACTTGTGAGCGTACGTACTTTTTGAATTAACCCACCCTAATTAGACTGAGTTTAGCTGTTTAAACGAAGGTCCTTTCAATCAATTTATATATTTCAGGATGTCAGATGCAAAACTCAATTATTTGGAAGAAGTTAAAGTCTAATGAACTATCATTTGCTTGGCTAAGCTTCCAAGGTTGGAAGTGTTTGTATTGTATTTTAACCTTTTTTTAATAAGCACAACATTAATATGTGAACACTGCTAATCAAATTAGCCTATACCAAACCCTACTATTTTGATGGCGACGATTGTAGGGTTCGTTACATTATTAAATCTTAAAAATACCCAAGTTAAATGTTCCAAAGTTTCTGATATTTTAACCAAAAATTTCAAATCTCTTTTCAAAATTCTCTTTTCAAAATTCTCTTTCCCATAGACATATGGCATACTGAAGACAACCCTAGTCGATAAGGTTTGGCTGTGGTCAAACATCAATACAATTGAGATCAACGGCCAAACAAATTTTGGATTTGGCCGGACAAATAATTACATGTTTTTCATAAGCATCAAGTTAACCAAATTAACTAATTCAAAATTAAAAAAAAATACTCATATGTACTAGGAAAAATAATTACACCTTTTTTAAAAGCATAAGACTTAAGCATACACAGGCTCAAATTTTGCCTAAGCATATGTGACCCCCCAAGCGATTTGGAGTACAATAAAAATGAGACCGGTCTTGGTGCGGACGGATCGATAAAATGTGCGGCAAAAAAGTGGCGAAACGATGTACCGTGCGGTAAAATGATACCACTGTATCGGCCAGAAATCATCCAAAAATCTTTTCTAAAAATCCATTCAACCGCACTCGATCGGTCATTAAAGAGCACCATTTGAATAAGTGCGGTATTCAGTGCGGTGATGGTGTGGACATTTTGCCGTTCGAAACGTTTGCCGGCAAACGAGAAATCATAACAAACAGCATACATTTTACGGAATGGTTTTTTACATGACTGTTCGCCGATTTTATAACGTTCGGCAAAATAAACAAAGTTGAACTCAAGAATTTACATGTGAACATCGCAAGTTCTTTTATTGTGTCCAGAAACAAGTTGTTGTTTTGCTTGCTTGAACTCGAGGCTGAAATTCTTAGAGCAACCGAAAGAAATATAAACAAACGGCGGGGACCGCACCATCGTCCGCTTTAGTCGGCATTTTGTACACATGGACCATACGGTACTGTGCGGTCTTCTGACCGCTTTTTTCAACTTTTACACGCACAATTAACCAGTCGGAAAGCGGCACGAGCACGACCGCACCAAGACCGGTCTCGTTTTTAATGTACTCCAAATCGTTTGGAGGGTCACATATATGCTGAGCATAAATTTTTCAAAATTTCAATACATTTACCTTCCAAATTACAAAAAAAACTGCTTAATATGTAAATTGATAGAGAATGAAAAGTTTTGAGGTTCTTCTTAGGATCAAAGATTGTATCTAGGCAAAGATATCTTATTTTCTCTATTAAGGTATCCAGAGCAATGTGCAGTAGAGAGAAGATCGAGGAATTTTAGGATCAACTAGAAAATGTTTGCCAAACTAAAGGAATAATGTCAGCTGCACAAATTTTAAATTGTAATGAATTGGATTTCTGTCTACAGCACAAATCCAAAGGCAACAATTTTATAGACAAGACCATGAGGCATAATTACCATCCAACCAACAGTTCCAAGGAGCAATTGACTTCTCTAGCTTGCATATGTAAGTAAATTCTATTCCACTATTCATTCCTGTAAAAAACAATAAAACACTACTTAGAAAAAAATTGTGATATACTAAATGAGTTTATGAAAAATGTGTGATTCACATGCATGACAAGTTCAAGAAATTGCAATTTTAAGTTCTTCGGGCTTACAAATCAGATCTTCTTATCCAAAGGCCTTATGATGCGTCCAGCCTAAATAGCTTAAGGGCTGTTCATAAGGAGACCGGCTGCTCACCTAGCCGTGCCAGTCCAACTCCATATGAACAGTCCCTTAGTGTACACAAATATATAACACATTTTAACATTGTCTTTTTGTTCTACAGGTACAGATCCAGATATCAAAGTTCGACCATTCGTTTCGTACCCTGTGAAATCTGTGCAAGCTTGTAATCTTGTAGACCTGCCACCACGAACTGACACATTGTCAACAGCAAAGGGCTGGATAACAACACATTCCTTCCGATATTGGGTTGAAAGTGTTTCCGTGAAAAATATACCATCTACATGCCCTGTGTTACTGATCTTCGATGGTCACAGCACTCATATTACCTGGGAAAATACTGTGAAATAAACCTGATCGAACTGTTATATTTGCCTAGCCATGCCTCACACATTTTACAACCCCTTGATGTAGGAGTATTTGGGCTAATGAAAAACAGTCATACCAAACACTGCGATATTCGCCTGAGCTAGAATAACACAAATATCTTTAATGCTGGCAAGACCATAAAAAAGGTTATTGATAAATATGTGTTTGGGGGCCTTTTCAAAAAAGCCTACTATGGCGCTATGTCTGCAAATAACGTGCTAAGTGCATTTCAATCAACAGGCATATGGCCAATCAACTGAAACTGATTGAATTGGGATAAGTTCGCCCCAGCAGAAGCCCAGTTTAAAACCACTGCTAAACACTTTGGATTTTCCTGGACAATCTTTGATGGGAAGAATCTCCCATGGAAAAAGTAGGTGAGATTCTTTTAAAGGAGACATTCCGATATCAAATCAACGAAAACCAGGAAATTAGAGGTAAATATATATAACAGTAAATTATTTAGAATGAATTACTAGTTGAATCAAGGTTGCGTCTACAATCAGCGCCGAAATATTTGTTTAAAGTACGGTTTGAGTCTTATCATTAGACTTAAGACCTTAGGATTTCAGGATCTAAAAGCTCAAAAATGTTCCAATAAGGTTGAAAATATTGCCTGCGAGCCACTTAACCCCTCCCAAATAGAAAAATCCAATGAAACAAAATGGAAGTACTCAAACTGCAATTCTCACCCTAGCTTTAAATTCTGAAAAACGTTAAAATACCCAAAATGGCCAATATATTTCGGTGCCAATTGTAAATAACTATTGAATAGAACATTATATTTTTATGCGAAATTGGGGGATCATTATTTAAATGATCTTGGGATGGTAAAATTAAACACAAAAGAGTATGATTATCCCTTTTAAATAACCTCTTAATTTTCTTAATTTTTCTATCAAAGTTTTCAGGGCGATGTGCAAAAGACAGAAAATTGAAGAGTTTTATGATCAACTTGAAACTGTTTGTTAAACAAAACACAATCACTTGAGCTGCACAAATATTCAATTGCGATGAATCGGGTTTTTGTCTGCAGCGAAAATTCCAAGGCAACGTGTTCATCACAACTACCATGTGACCAAAAGTTCAAAGGAGCAATTGACTTCTCAAGCTTGCATCTGTAAGTAAATTCAAATCACTCCTGTAAAAACAATAAAAACAATCATAGCATAGAAAAATTGTAATCGACCCGGAATGAAATCCTATTAGGAAGATATGGTTATGGTTGTGGACTTGAAATGAAATAGAAGAAAAACTAGTTCTTTGAAGACAGACTGCAAAAGTATCTAGTTTTAAAACATAATCAAGCATTCCTAAATACTTAATGTATACACATCCTTCTCACAGACCCGGTAGGATTTTTCTATCTAGTGGGGATGAAATAACGGATTGAAACTCGATGGGATTGCTATTCCCATATTTTTATGGCTGGGGATTTCAATTCTTTTGTTTTCAAGTCAGAAAATTCCGTTGGGATGGGAAAATAGCATAATATTTTGAAGTGAGGATTGGTTTAAGTTTGATTATCATCAGTGGGGACAAAAATCGGAGGATAATTTCCCACCGGGATGATATTTTGGACAATTTTTTCCAGTGGGAAGGGTTTCAAGTGGGTCTGTGAGAAGGGGGTGTATGTATCATTCATATAAGTACTTGTCCGATTGATGCTGGAGTTTTCAATTACTCAACATAACATCCTAACTAGCAAAAGGTCTATGAGTATGTTAGAAAGCCTTTCCATTAAAATTAAACCACTATCCTTCTCTTCTTCTGGAACATTGATAAAAAAGTTGTTACAATCAACTTTGAAATTAGACGTCCAAATATCAAATCCCTGGAAATCTTTAGGTATTGATAAGTATAATGAAATTTGTGATCAAGCAATGTTTTGATAATGCAAAGTCATCAATATCTGAAATAAGAGTTTCGCATTGCGAACAAAACATTAAAGGCGCGGGGAAAAAAATACTTTACATTGCGATCTAAACATTGCTGGATCACAAATTTCGAAAACAAAAGTAAATAGGAGTAGTATTATACTTATCATTTATCAATACCTAAAAATTTCCAGGGGGTTTGATATTCTTTTTATTACGATAATTAAGCAAAATATGATGGTACGTGAACCTTTTGGAAATTCTATATTGTTCCTTTAAATAAACCATTTACGAGACTGTAAGGTCAATGATTGCTCTTTCCTTTATTTCACAAGTTACAATGTTTTATTTCAATTTTTATTCGACACCTTTCAGACTGATCTGAACAAGGTGAACAAGATGAACCAAAACAATGCAACTGATCGCCGCCATGTTGAATACGAGATGGTGTCATCATATCGTAGACGTTTTTCAAAGGGAACACGCCAAATGCTGAATGCTGGATGATCAAGAGTAAGTTCAAATATGGTTAAATCCTCACTATATTCTTTCTTATAAATCGCTTCGCTTCTTTTTATTCGCTAATACGTGCCTTAGGAAGTTCTAATCAACAAGCAGAATAGAATACGGAATAGTAGGATTTAGTTAGTTAAGAAAATAAAAGAATGCTTGCTTGTGTTTTAATTCTGTATAGAAATAAAAGGTTCCCTTATGAAGGCTATCATGTAAACCTTGGTCAGGTTTATGGTAATTATTTGATCATTTTTGAACGCCTTGCAATGGATCAGGTTTGAAAATATTTTGCTCCTCCAAAGAGGTGAGAGGATATCACCGTCCACTTCACAGCTTACCGCAATTAATGCGCTTTTTATCTGATATGAACCTTGCTTATATTTCTTGAGAATATAAAATACATCATAAATTACATCACTCTAAGCCAGACAAATTCATTTAGCAAGTAAAATATCTCTTGAGCAAGTAAAATATCTCTTGAGCAAGTAAGGCTCTTTGTTTGCTAGTTGTTCTGCTGATAGAAGTATTTATTTTACGACGTATCGAATGTTCTAGGTATCTTCTTTTAAAGAAAAAGCTAAACTCTCAGATATCAAAAAATATTTAGCCCCATACCTGGTATACAGTAGACACTCAAAGTTATTTAAACGCCAAAAAATTTCAAACTAAGCTTTTCCCTTGAGACAGCTTGCAGACCCAAAATTTCTTCAAGCAAAATCCTCTCGCTTAAACAGTAGACTCTCGCTTATTTGAACTCCTGTTATTCGAACGAAGTCCTAGTTTTGCTCATTCGAATTCCGATTAGTAATTCAATTCTTTAAATAAAAACTTTGAATAACCAGGATTCTTTTTCACCTTCCATTGCAAAGATATTTCTACTCTAGAAATATCCAGTCGGGAAAAAATCAGGTAAGCAAATTAGATCCAACTTGTCTCACCTTATTGAATCTAGTGAGCACTAGACCAAAAACGGATTCTTTTGCGTAGAAAAAAAACCGTGGCGTCTAGTAAAGGTTATATTGAATCTTGTTCGAAAGCGTCGAGAAATGGAAAATCACTTTGGGAACACACGAGTCCTTGCCCAAGCACTCTGAACTATTCTCACCAGACATATCCAAAGGATGGGTTGTTGTTGAGAAGACATTTTTAGCATTCCAACAAAATTCTTGACTTAATTCCTTAATTACATTTTGGTCTAATTCTTCCCATCATGTCTAAATGATTCATTAAGCATTGAAAGTGATACTTTATTAATTGGATTTTTATTCCCAGTTTTTTTTTAAATGACTTTCCATGCAATGTTTTCATGTTTTCATATTTTCAAATGTTTTGACATATACACTGTCACACAGGGATTAGTAATTCAAAGAAAACAGGATTCCGCCAGTTGACGCTTTATGCGAGACTTTCTTTGCTTGATGGCAAATCAAAAAAAAATGTTACAAAAATCTTGCATCAATATAACTTCCACTGAAGAAATCTTTGTAATTTTCTTTACTTTTTGAATATTCCGAGATCTAATTTGAATGAAAAATCTTCGTTTATGGATTCTTTAAACATTTTCACATGCTAAAAATCGAATAAGAAATAAAGCGAAAAAACTTCAAATTCTCATGAAAAAAACCGGGGCCTATCGAAAAACAGAATGTCGAATATTTGAGCGTCCTTCAAAGAATTTCCTCAAGAAACTTAACGGTGAATTTCAACTTGATCAAAACTTGAATGGAATTCTATTTGCAATTGAAGGTAACTTTCCATCGAGACTGAAATAGCTTTTTCCTTAGTAAGACCATGGTCTAGACATATCACAACGACTTCGTTGTTAAAAAGCAGACAGACGGGTTGACAAAGTTATTGAGAAGTGAACAAAAAATTGAAAATAAATAGGGAAGAAAAAATGGAAGTGGGAAAACAGAAACAAACGCAGCATGCTTCTTTAGCAAGGTAATGGGTGATGTCAAGTTAAGAGGATATTCGATACCAATACCACGATTTAACAAACTATTTGTAAGAACAAAGTTAAGATTGTCAATCATAATTGAGATATGTCTTAGTTAAGTTGATCACATGAAATATATGTCATTGTTACAAACTACCCATACTGCTTTGCACAGTTTTCTTAAAAACTTCGTAGATCAATATTACAAGGAACTGATCACCATAATTGTTAATTGTTCAAATCAGATGAAATGTTCTTATAAAATAATATGTTAAGCATCAGTTAAATCTGGTGGTATAGGTCATTCTTTTCAAAGTAATACCTCTTTTCCTTACTCTTTTGAAAGGAGAATCAAAATGGAGTGTTTACTCATCCATCCTTCAATTTGCTTATAAAAGTATCTAAGCATCAACAAATCTCTTCTTCAAAACATGTCCTGCTATTCATTTGGTGAACTAATGCGAGTGGGAAAAGTCTTTTGACTTCATTGATTGATTTTGGTTATAAAAGAGATGGTTGTCTGGTCATTTTTGTTAGTTAGTGGTCATGTAGTGATTCGTATTGTCTGGAAGGAGGTGTTTGTCTGAAGCTAAGCAAGTTCTCTGTTGAGATGTTTTGCACTAGATTTACCTTAGCTTGTTTAATACCAACCTGCAAAGGTGCTCGAAAGGAGGATGGACTAGTTTTACCAGGGTTAAATAATGAAGTCATTACATTGTATTTACCGCTTAAGTTTACACAGGTTTGACGTCAACCGACCCCAGTGAACTTGAATTGATGGCTGGTTGACAGTGGTGTACGCAAACAGTTATCTACAAAAGTGTCCAGGCTGGTCCTTGGTCAGCCTTGTGCTAAACTAAGGAAATGAGTGATTACCCTCGGGAGTACAATAATGATAGCAATTGTAAACTTCTCGTGCCATGGGACATTTTACTCCAAATGTTCATGATTCTCATGTTCTGTTTTCTCTATATATAGTTTGTTGATAATTGATTTTGTAAGACTGTTTTAATTTCCAATTCATTTTCTCATTAGACTGCTTTCCTCTTAGAATCTCGTTTCACATTGAACTCTATCAAATCAGATTTACAGAGTTTAAATAAACTTTCTAAAACCCTTTCCTTCCGTATCTTAATACTGAAATAGACTAGTTCCCTGCTTCATATCGTTCTCTTTAATTACTATCAAAGATTATTTCTGCATTATAAAGTGAAACTAGTGTCTAGCTATTCAATTTATTTCTACTATTCAGCTCTGCTAAGGCACTTTAACTTTTGGTATTTTCTTGGAGGGATTTTTTTAAAACTGAGAGCTTTTTCTACCTCAATGAGCAGATCTTCTACAAAGGTTTGAAAGAAAGTTAGCGAGAGAGAGAAGCGAGTGGCAATATTTTTGCAATGTCGGCCATCACACACACACGTGACATTTTGATGATGAACTATGGGTAAAGGAAACAAACCTCCAGTTTGCTTACAAAATAAATGACTACAGTGAGTGCGAGATAGTCGACTGCTTCACATTTTTACTCGTCTCGTTGTTACATCATTACTTTTTCCGATGGGAGCTTTATATTGTGACACTTCTTAAACTTTGGAAATTTCAAATGAGTATTAGACTACTTTGATAGGATAAATTTTCGCGGGGATTAGATTCGTGGTTGGGCTCATCCGCGAAATTTTAAGATTTTGCGGGGACTTAATTTCGCGGATGTCACTATTGTGAGACAATATTTTGACGATTTCGTTGCTTTCTGAACGCGAATTTAATCCCCGCGAAATTTTATCCCATTAGTATTAGCAGTTATTGGTTTTGAGATTCTGTTCCAGGCCTCCTGCTTTGTTTATGTGTAGTCAATGGCGAGAAGACATTATAACTTTTTTTTGGGCTGGACTTTTGATTGATTAACGGGTAGATCTAATTCAGCTAATCGAGTATGAGATATGATGATGTAATTAGAATTTCGCAATTAATTTACTTAATTAGTATCATTAATTACCTTTCAAGTATTTCGAGTTATTTGTGGTACTTGTAAAATTCTTTCATGTATACGTATCGGTACTTTGGGCAAATCTTACCCCATAAATTGGCGATTTAATAATAAAGTTCGCACTCAGAAGTAAAACTGAATTCGAGCTGTATAAAACTTTTGTGCTATGTTTTGTGTGACCTAGGTGTATCAAAAATTTGCTGAAGCAAAAATATTGTGACATTTTGATTCGAGCAACCTGCAAATAAGAGAGCTTAGTTGATGTTTAAGTACGTCTGATCATAATCAGTCAATTTTGAAATCGAGACTTAAGTTTATAATCAAGAGTACTCACTCACTCACTCACTCACTCACTCAATGTTTCAATGAATTTGCAAATTAGTTATCTCTGTAGAACTCTCTCTCTCAACTGGCAGATATAGAAGTTTGTCTCGCTTGACATAAAATGTTCTTAAAGCTGCACGTATTTCGGAGTTTGATGCGTCTCTTCTATTTACCACTTCCTTGTATAAAGCATCAGTCAGTCATTGATTAATTACTATTATGTCATCACACTACTCATTTCTTGACATTCTCATTATGATGGCCACCATTATGGTTCTTCTCATTATGTCATTATCGTTTCATTATCGATAAAGTGTGCTGCTTCACATCCGTGGGAAATTTGAATGTTTGCTACATAAATAGCTTTCCGTGAAACAAACCTTCCAGATGGTCGAGGTGGGATATGTTAAGGTTATGGTGATACCAGGTGGTTTAGAGTTTAGAGGTTTAGAGTTTATGGATTTCCATAACTTGTAGGAAAGATAATTCGTTGAGTTAAGGAGACATTCTATTTATGGAGGTTTTTATAGGAGGGATACTCTATCTACTGCATAGGAAACTATCGCTGGACACTTTGAATGAGAATATTTTGTATTTTGAATTTCGTACAAATTTCTTTCTAAAGCTGGCAAAGTCACAAATTTCCTTGTTGGCTGTCTGCAAGGCTGGGAAGCTAATGAATTACTAAATGCTATTTCAAAGAATCTCCCCCTCCCCCACCAAAATGGTTCAACACTTCTGCATTTCTTATTGAAACAAAAATTTCCTTCTGGATATTCTAGTTTCCTCTGATCCTCGATTGGAAAAACAAATACGACTTAACAAGATGAATTGATGGAGGTTATTTGAAAGAAAAAAATGTCATGTTGAACAAGTTAAGATGTCAACCTCGTAGTGGTTGACCTGTCATTTTGCCAGTTGTTGTATTGACTATCAAATACTTCCGTTCGCATCTCATCGACCTCTTATCCTCATTAGATACAGTTTTAAGTTCGCCATCATTTTGAAGCTACTTTTTCAGGCTTTATCCGGCTGCCATTACTAATGGATTACGTGACACGAATTACAAAAGTATCAGCGCCAAAACGATTCTAATGTATATGATTGATTTTAAAAATAACCCTAATTAATTTCTATTTTCGAGATTGTATGTGCCAAAAATCCAGGTAAAGCAGTGGAGTTTGTTTATATTGTCGCGTGAAATTTGGCTTAACGAACCATCAACGAAAGCGGAAATTTTTTATTTTTGCGTGTTAGCAATTTTCGTAACTGTGCGATGGTAACATGGTTTTATTTATAGAATATGAGAGTTGGATGGTCTGTAAAAACACTAGTTAATTCCTGATCGACTTTCTTAGGCTCGAGTCTTTGCTCTTTGGATTGAGTTAGATAAGACTGGTAGTCTTTTTACGGCTAAGTCTTTTGGAAATGAGTGTTGTTTGAGAGGAAGAAATTTTATTTTTTAAATTGATGAGAATTGAATAATTGACGCAAAATGTTCGTAATTAAAACCGCAAAAATTCGTTGAATTTGCGAACAATTCAATTTTACTGTCAGTCTTCTGTTCATGTTTATTTTTCTGGGCCAACCAACTTGATGTAAACAATGTGACTGAACTTTTCTGACCTCCTTTTCCTCTAAAGATGTGATACGAAAAAAGATCTGTCAAAATGTTTGGTTGACACTCAAGGTTCACTTGTTGCCAAAACCGCGTAACGGTCATAACTCGAGAAAAAAATACGACTCTAGCCAGCCCCTTTTCTTCTTTTGTTTACTAAGGGCTAATCGAGACGAAAATGTGTTAAAGGGCTGGGTAACAGAGTCTCAATATCTTAAGTCTCAAGCACCTTCAAAAGTCTAAGTTGAATAGTTATAGGGTGGCTTTGACGAACGAGGTCTACTTACTTTTTGGAAACTTTAAATTCATTTTGAGTGTGAATAATTTCGGTAAAAGCTCTTATTTGAATGAAAATCACAGTGATGTTTCCATAGCTCGAATCTTTCATAACTTTACCCTTGTTTGTTCGATTTATGGGGACTCCACTGTTCCTTGTCAAGGAGAATAGAATAGACTTAAAGACAAAGGATTTTGAACTCTGATGAAGTTTGCACGTGTTTGATCATTTATCTTATCATTTTTTTATTTCTAGTGAACAGCAAAAAGAACAGACAAAAGACTCTCACAACACATCACAATGTATTGCACCAGGAACATCTTATTATCCACTAAAACACAAAATTGTTGCGACGCATCGGTAAGCCAGTGGTTATTTTCTCTTCTATTTGTGCACAATAATATATGTAAACCTCTGGCTCAGTCAAA
Source organism: Clytia hemisphaerica (assembly GCF_902728285.1). Classification (NCBI taxonomy): domain Eukaryota; kingdom Metazoa; phylum Cnidaria; class Hydrozoa; order Leptothecata; family Clytiidae; genus Clytia; species Clytia hemisphaerica. The sequence goes on along the minus strand of NW_027103582.1, from coordinate 218,351 downwards.
GCTGTGAGACAGATACAGAAAGTTTTCTTCTTGTTCCATCTGTTAAGAAAAACTTGCAGTATCCCTTCCATCATCTATGCCTCGTCAGATTCTATTTATATTTCTCTGACCATTTCCGAATGATTCTATGAAGTCAACGCATATATGATAGTTGTCGTTTCGAAATTCCACACGCGTGCCTTAAAAACAAACCTTCTGGTATTTCCTATTACCTCAAACAATTTAAGGACACAAACCTCAACACAGAAGGGTCATCTTTAGGCTTTAGTAATTTAGAACTTGAAATTTGAGACGTCTCACGCTGATTTGATAATTTTTGTTGCAAGTATAAATAGTAGTACGAGCCTTTATATTTAGCTCTGTTTCCGTTTTGTGTTTATTCTTATGCAGTAACTGCCAGAAATAACGCACTCTAGACCACCTAAAATTTAACTACTTATTATATTTTTCTATTAGAACTGAGCCTCTGCTGTTCTTATTTTTTTGGCACTTTGAGCCTCAAATTGTTCTTATTTTATTCTTATTCATTGGGTGCAGTTGAGGTATTTTAGGCTTTATACCCAATTTTTACTACTTTGACCCTTAATTGCCTGAAATTGGGTAATTCCAGGCGCAGCATTGTTCTTAAATTGTTCTTATTTTTTGGCGGTTTTGAGCCTCATTGTTCTTATGAAATTGTTCTTATATAAAAAAACTGTGTTTGATACCTCGCGTTTATTCTAGGTTATTGTATAAAGTTTGATAGGTCTTTCGTAGCAGTTTATGCACTCCTATGTAGGGCCGGGCTGGCTAAAATTTTGAATAATCTTTGGCCTGTCATTTACTGATTAGCTTTTCTATCAGAAAAACACACAAGTCGAAATTTTGTTTGTTTTTCGTTTGAACAGAGTCAACAAACTACTTCCACGCCGCTTTTTTAATGAGACTTTTTGCAACATCAACAACCCTTAATCACTTATGATTGTCATCTGTTTTGTTAAGATATGATAAAGGACCGACCATCCAAGCTCTTTCGTCAATTCATTCATGGTCTAAACAAACCTTCTCCTCGTTTTTATTTAGTCCTGCGTAAAGCCGAAACATTTTTTAGTAGGAACAAACTATTTAAGAACATAAGGCTTTAATGGCCAAAATATTAAGAACAAGTTAAGAACATTTTAAGGCTTTGCAGAATCTAGAACAGCGAATTTCATAGGAAAATGGACAAAAATACTAAAAAAATGGCGAAAATAAGAACATGTTAAGAAATTTTTTAGATTTGTTCGATTTCCAGTATCAATTATCGAGAGGAAACTTAGTGTTCTTTTGGTTGTCTTCGGCACACTTGCTCTGCTTTCAATAAACTGTATTTCAAAGCCTAGTTTTTATCGAATTATCATTTTTGAGATTTTCTGAAGAACAGGGCACAGCTCATGGTCAGGCTTGAATAATCTTTTACTATGATGTTTCTGTTTGAGATTGTGTCGTATTATTCAACAAAATAATGAACCGCATAAACTAAAGACTTTGAGTTTGCTTTTTCATCATACAAAGTGATGTTATGGCTGATTTAATCAACATTGTTTGTTTTTGCCACAAATGAGGTCATTAGAGCTTTTCGTACATGTCATCAAACTGACAGACTCTCCTATGCAATTACCCGGTAATGAAAAGATTTAAAGGCTTTTTATGAGCAAATCAAAGACTTAGTTGCAATCCTGGAAGGATAGTAACGGTATTCGGAAGGCTCTTTGGCAAAACATACTAATGGGCGTATTGTTCTAGTTTCATAACCTATTAATGCGTTAAAACGATTTAAAGATTTTGCACAAAAAGTCAAAAATTGACGATTTTTGTAACAAGTCGATCTTTATGACGGACGGATTTTTTTTTATATAATCCACCACCGCTTTCGATTCTTTCACACCGTATAAAGTTTAACACGTTTAAATAAATGAGCTTTACAGAAAGTCCTTAAGTTGACGAAAAGCTTGTGGGTTCAGACAATGGTTATTAGCTTTGACACCTTTTTTTAAAGATATTGTAAGTAAAAGTGAACAGTCTTTCCATTTTGTGAAGCGGCTTTTGCCAGTCAATATTTGAAGTGGTGTCGCATTTCAACCATCTGACGCACTTGTGTTGTCGAAAGGCTGAGAGTGGATTTTCTAACCAAAAAGAAAGTTTTGAAGTGATCCCATCTGTCAATAAGTAAAGTAAACGAGCAAAGAAGTACTCGACTGAAGTGTGAACTTATGATTGTCATTGTCTGTTGTATCTTATACCAGCTCTGTCTGGAACTGTAGCGTCTTTGTCGCTTGAGCGTAGATCAAGTTTTTCAAGAAACTAGGGTCAAAGTTTGTGAATGAAAAGTCATTATATCAATTTACTCAGATACAGATAATTTAGACGTTATTCAACTCTGGTTAAAAGTTTACAAGTATATTGAAGCAGCTTTAGCAAATTTCTTTCTCAATTCTTTTTGCTCTTATACTGTGTCTTATCATCTCTCTTACTCTATTCGTGAGAAGGTTTTTCTCGTTCGGCAACCTGACACTAGAAATACCATATCAATAACTCGATCCTTAATCAATCATCGTTTTCTTTTAACACTGATTGTCCACTACGCGTGAATTGTATAAGTCTGCTAAGCATTCAGGTATTCATTCAGAAAAATGCCTACACCAAAATTCAAGAAAATCTTAAGATATTTTTTTTCTCACAACGAGTCAAAATGTTCTGTTGGAATGCCATCTAAAAAGATTCGAGTAGAACTAATTTCGTTTTCCTCCCTCAGTTCAATATATCGTCGATAAATTTTTAGGGTCGCCACAAAGGCACTGGGCGCGTATAAATCATGTTTTTACAGACAGTAAAAAAAATAGGACCTCGTATTAACTTTACACAGCATGTCTGGCTACCGCTTAAACCCCCTGAAAAGTCACTTCCATTTCAGTGAAAATGCTGCAACTTTGACCTTGTAAGACGGGGGTAACACGGGTAGACATCAAAGGTAAAACGCCAGCGGTTGATATTTACTGCAATTTCGTAAGCAAGTTTTTTTTGAATCAATCTCTTTGAAGTTTTTTTCTTTCTTTCTTAATTTTTCCCACTGATAATGACACTTAGACTTATTCATCAATATTTTCAACTTCTCAACGTTTTGAGCTTCGCAAAATTGTTTTTATATGAAGTCAAGATGATGAGATAGCTTATGGAAACCTCAAAATGATCAATAGGGTAAGGAAGACTTTACACCTCTCCTTTTCGATGATCGAAATTTTGTGTTTGGGTGTATTTCTACTCGATAAAAGTTTAAAAAGTTGGCATTATTTTTGAAAATATATGTCCTTTGGTCTTGTTTTAAAATTTTCGTTCCTGTTAATAATTTTTGGTGAGAACACTATCTAGCGAATAAGAGGTTATCTGCATTTGTAAATCTATAAAGGGCTGCTTATTCAGCCATTGGTAAGATTTGATTATATTTTATTGATTCTTGAGTCTTGAAGTAAGAAATTGAAAACAGTTTTGGAGGATATCAATCATGATGGATTCTTGTATTTGATTCCTGACAAACGATCTGAAGTGTTTTAAAAGCTAGACTTTTTATCATCAGAGCGGAATAAAGGTCGAATTTCGAAACTAATACTGCAGTGGAGTCTCTTTAACTCGAACCTCCATAACTCGAACAAGTTTTATCATGTTCCCTTCAGTTAACAATGCCTTATAAACCTTACTCTATAATTCGGAATTTCCTTAACTCAAACAAGTTGTGCGTGCTCGAATTATGGAGACTTCACTTTACAAACGGTCGACCCTTATACTATACATGGTTAATCCATGAAAGAAAAGACAAGAAATCAAATACTTCTGATCATTCACTACTTTAGGCGCTTATGGTTTTCTCTCCCCTCGATATCAGATGAAACAGCTCCATCCACTTGAGAATAATCTTAAAAATCTACTTTGTTGATCAACGTGTCTGTCAAAAAAAGTTTCTTCTCAAGCAAAAAGAGCTTTTAGAAAGATCTCATGTAGACAGTTATAAAGTTGATGTGATACATGGAAATTGCCTTGCGTCGTTTTCGTTTCGATTGCCAATGGAGTGCATGTGTTTGAGTTGCCTTGTTCAGAAAATGAAATCGTGGTTTGACGCCGTAAAGGTATGGCCAGGATGTTGTTGTGTTAGTGCTCTAAAGAAATAAAACGAATACGGTCAATTTTCAAAGCTGCAAAATTCTGCTGAAACAACTTCATAAAATGAACGAATGAATGAATGAATGAATAAATAAATGAATGAATGAATGAATGAATGAATGAATGAATGAATGAATGAATGAATGAATGAATGAATGAATGAATGAATGAATGAATGAATGAATGAATGAATGAATGAATGAATGAATGAATGAATGAATGAATGAATGAATGCATAAATGATTTACTACGTAAGGCCACAATAAATACTGCACTTCCGTGTTTATCAACAGGAAATGTCAAATTCATTTTTTTGATAAACGAGGTGTTAAAAGTTATCTTTTTACCTCCAAGAATAGCATGATCGTTCAATTTGATAAATTACATGTCAGGGTATGTGCCTGTGAGAGGTTCTATAAATCAAGTGAATGTTGACGTTGTGTATTTGTTGACATGTATAGATGGAACGATAATACCAAATATACCAGTATTTTATGCTTAGTACTCTATCCACATTTGATACAGATAAAGCCCTTACTACATTGCATCACAATCTCTATACTATCACTAAACAACGATTTCTATTGTTTTTATTTTACAGCATTCGAAAAACCGTGTGACATTCTGTTTATTCATTATACTGATTGTCTTGGCCAAATTATGCAACACAGAAAACTTATCTCCGCAACAAAACAAACATCCGCGACGTCATGTCCGGATTGTGATACGGAACTCGCCAATCACTCGCTCAACGGATAACATACTTATGCGGTACGCCCGTGAAAGGGACCGGACGTTGGTCAGGGTGATTCGCACGAAGCGCCGCAAGCGAAACAAGGACGTTTTACACATCGCTCCCACACACATGAGAACTGTCCGGCTAAAAAGCAAAACAGGATTCTTTTTGGAGATACAACCGTCCGGAAAAGTCACCGGACATGTAAATAAAACCAAATATAGTAAGTGAATCTTTGAACTTTTTATTTTACTTACTATCTCTGGAAAGGCAACAAAATATGCTGAAATCTTAACTTTACGGCTGACTTTATAAGTTTTAACTTTAATAAATTCCAGCACTCCGTAAATTCTAATTTTCCATTAATTTTTTTAGTTTAAAAACAAATTGGTAATCTTAGTTTTTTTATGCTACGGTATGGTTCGCGGTCAGCCGAAAAGACCTAGTGATCCCAAATGATGCCAGTGGCACTTAATGGGTTAAACGACAAATGGAACGAATTCGAAACCCAAGAAAATCCTCTTTAAATCTGGGATTTTACTCCCTCGCTTTAATTGTTAAATTAAATTAAATTAAATGTACCATCGGGTCAGGTGTAATTGACTGTAAAAAAGAGAATCCTCGGATGGGACAATGCGGGCCGGATGTCCACTTGAAACAGACCTGTAGGATTAAAAAAGTCACTTCCTTGTTTACAGCCAAGATGGAGCTACAAGTGATCACACCGCACGTCAAACGTATCAAAAGTGTGGCTACTGGTCGCTATTTGGCCATCAATAGAAAAGGAAAAGTCATTTCAAAGGTAAGAAGGTTTCAATTTTATGTAATCCAACATTCCACTATTTTATAGAGTCGTGAAATTTTATAGTCAACTTTCTTTTTTTTGTAATTCGAACTTATATTGGTCCCCTCAGCTGGAAATTGTTTTAAATTACTCTCTGTATTTTGAATCTTTCCTTAACTCGAATAAAATCTGGTCCCCTTGAACATCGAATTAGAGAGAGTGTATAACGTTATGATGGCCCATCTATGACTTTAACAATTCCGAGATTAATTCAACATTTTTGCACACCCCTGCATCTTCCAAGGCTAATTGACTGATACTCATATTTTCCATACTAAACCACTAACCCCGCCACTAACTATTGTTGTTGTTCCTTTTAAATTCGCCTCAGAAATCTATCTATAGTATACGAAACAATTTGTTCTAAAAGAACTTTTTTTCGTTTCTTTCGCTTTAGGGTGTGTCGGATAACGAGACCTACTTCTTTGAAGAACTTTCTGAAAATTACGATTATCTCTATTGTTCCATAAAATATCCGAAAACAGATTCTGGATTATCCTGGTATGTAGGCTTGAAACGAAGCCGCTCAAGAAAGACTTTACAAGGGCGCGCCAAAAGAGCTTCCAGAACTCTACCCGGTGATTCAGCCACTCATTTTTCAATTTTCTTTGAGCATTAGTGTAATTTAGATAATTTACTCCCAAATTTTTTTGGGGATAAAAAAAGATAATTTGTTTTTGTTGTGTTATTTTTGGAGGCAACTTTTAAGCGAGTACAATGCAAAATTTTGTGACTTTACTGAGGCGGATTTGAAGGGAAAACAAACTAATCTTCTCGTCATTTTTTTTATGTAATACTCCATAAATAATATACCTATTGAGTTGAATTGACATGAACTTAACTTGCCTTATATTTTCAATTTAATAAATTTAATAGCATTGCTCACTTAAATTCGCATCCCAATACTTTTTGTGAGTTTTCAGCCAAAATTATGAAATTAGACGTTATATTTTTGTTATTTTTGTGTTATTACTATTTATTTTTTATGAGAAGACATTTTTTATAGATATCTAAAATCTTTGCCGGGGCGAAAAAGCGCGTATTTTTATGACAACTTTTATACAATTAATATATTTGACATTTTTGTGTTATTTTTGTTTAATGCAGTATTTTGAAAAACAAACAGTTAACAAAAAAATCATATCCATGATTTGATGTCTCTTTTAGAACAGGAATGTTGAAGGTCCGATAAATTAAGAAGTTGAGGGGAAAGTCTTTTAAAAAGGATGTTGTGCTAGATAATTTGGCCAAAATCGCAAAAAATATTACTGCTAGTGGAAATTATATGAGAAAATTGCACTGAAAAACCAACCCCACCGCTTTTTGAACTAAATACAATAGTACAATAGATTCAGCTTCCCGTTGGGATTTCGATGAAAAATTTTCACCGGAACACTCAAAACCTCATTCCAGCTTTTTATCAATTTGTGACTCGGGTGTTATTTTCAATTGTTCAAATAAAGTTTATTTATTAGAATTTTTTTTGACTCTTCCCTGACTTTTCTGTTTCAGGATCATCCGACTATGGATTCATTACTTTTCGAAGAGTTGTTGGAAAATTATTACATGACTTATTCCTCCTTGACTTATCCAAAGTCACAAAACAGACCGCATTGGTACTTGGGTATCTATTTGTATCGAAAGCATAAGTGCAAAGTACGTCGAGCCTCACGCACCATCGTTGGGGATGCAGCTACTCATTTTCACATGATACCTGTGTTTGATTTCTATTGAGTTTTTTCTTATGTTTTTTTTTTACATTTGAAGAAATCTAAAGATGGCAGGGGTTGGTCTAAAAAGCAGGGTAGCCAATTGGGGTAGCCAATTGGGCTAGGTTGTGGGGTACCTAAATATTTTACAGACCAGAATAGAAATACCAAAAATGAATGCATAGAACCACATTTTACTGACCAAGGAGCATGAACCTGATTGATACTTAGATTGATCATGTATGATTCCAAAGATAAACAAAGATATAAATTACCACGTGTTAATACACGAGGAGTAAGAAATAGAGCTTCATTATAATAGAGCTATTTCAAAAGACTTTTTGTACCTATTATAAGCTGCCATATTTAAAAATTTTGAAAGGAATTAATTGTTTGAAACATCTAAACATGATTTAAATTAAACAATACATTTAATAACAAAGGATTGTTAAGATATGACAAGATTAGAGATCATATGGCCCAAAGACTATTCCAAAGCTATTATTATCGAATTACAGCTTCACGGAAATAACAATTAAAAACATAAATAAAATCTAAATCTAAAATATTAAAAACTGTTTTGTATATATTTTTTATTCGGGTCTGTAAATTTTCAAACGAAGCCAAGAAGGAAGAAAAAATGGCGCCAGGTCTCTTGAGAAGTAACAACGTTCAGTACCTTTGGAAAAAAGGCTATTGTGGCTGAAGTTCGAAAGGAATCTTAAATTTTATTACATGGAATCATTAACAAGATGTTGTAATAGTTATTTCCACATGAAAACAGGTTTCAGATTTCAAAAGTTTAGGCAAAAAGAGGTACCCCATAACCTAGCCCAATTGGCTACCCCATTGCCTACCCTGCTTTTTAGACCAACCCAGATGGCAGCATGTGTTTTGACAATTACACGTTTTCAAGTCTTCGTTTTATGTAAAAAATATCTAGAGCAATTTAAAATTTTAACTTTATTGTTTGAATGAAAATATACGTTTGAGGAAAACTTCCCCAAAACTTACACGACTCATCGTATACCGTAAAATATTTTCATTCCTCTACTACTTAGTCCCTAGCCTATCTCTATCTCAACGCGCGATTTTTTTCTCACTCTGTTGTCGAGGAAAAAGCCGTGGTCGTCTGGTACAGGCAACTTAGTCCCAGTCCCAGTAGCCAGTACCTTCCCACAAACCAAATTTTTTCTTTGTTAAATCGCGATAAAAAAGCGGTTTTCGTCTAACAGGCTACAGTCCCAGTAGTCACATAACATAAATTGAACGGCGGTAAATAATTGAAGTCATTGCAATGTTTCACTTCGAATGTTTCAGAAATGATTCGAACATTCGATTGAAAAACATTCGAAAATTTGTCACTTTCAAAATTTAAAAACAAAGACAAGATTATTTTTTTTACTGCAGTGCATGCAGAGAGGCCAAAACATAACAGGTAACAGGAAGTAAAATGTCGACAGTTTTATTGGAAAACTGTTCCTTTGCATACAGGAAGCTCATGATTCAAACAGATTTTTACCGAATTTTGGATAACAGAATTGGCAAGGTATTACATTTGTGCTGACCTACTTTTTATTCTATTGATATATTTCCTTACTTTTAGATCCAAATAAGTGTATCAGGGGGGGTCAGGGTCAGAATTCGCCGGAAACTCGGCCGTCGAAATAGTTCCTCGGTCGGCGGAATAGTCGTCCGGCCGGCGGAAATGCTATCCGGCCGGCGGAAAATTGGCCGTCGGAATAGTCATCCGGCCGGCGGAATAGTCGTCCAGCCGCCGAAATAGTCATCCGGCCCGCGGAAAATTGGCCGTCGGAAAAGTTATCCGGTCCGCAGAAAGTGAGGTCGAGTTATTTTTTTCGAGTTATTATTTTGAGCTACGAAAAAACGAGTTATGACAACATTTCCCGTAAATTTTGGTTTAACTATGATGTCATTGTCATCATCAATAAATATCGTTGTTATCGGTTTTTTTTGCTTACTTTAATTGTTCGAGTTGTTTCCTGTTGTTAACTACTCGGTTATTTTAAATTGAATAAATTTTAGATTAGCTATTTAAAATCAATTCCCTATTAAATAATTCTACAATTCTATAACTCCTCCGTTCCCGAATACCAGATTGTTGATAAGGTTATTGTAAGTCACAAGGACGCAACAACTCGGTTTTTCATAACTAAAAAAATAATAACTCGAAAAAAATAACTCGACCTCACTTTCCGGCGGACCGAATAACTTTTCCGACGGCCAATTTTCCGCCGGCCGGATGACTTTTCCGGCGGCCGGATAACTGTTCCGACGGCTGGATGACTATTCCGACGGCCAATTTTCCGCCGGCCGGATAACATTTCCGCCGGCCGGACGACTATTCCGCCGACCGAGGGACTATTTCGACGGCCGAATTTCTGGCGAATTCTGACCCGGATCCCCCCTGATATAAGTGAAGGGGGGGGGGGTTCAAATAAACGGGGGGTTGGAAAATTTCTAAATTTTAATAAACGGGGTGGACCTAATTACCGGGGGGGGGGGGGTGTTGGAAATTGTAATTACGAAAACTCAAAAATAAGGTAAATATAGGCTAAAATCAGGCTATTTAGAGCAGAATAAGGGGGACGAGCTGGAGTTTTTACAAGATACTTCACTAATTGGTCATTTAAAGTGATTATTTTGAACCTAAGAGTATACTTTTGTTCCTTTGATAAATCAAAAGGAATAATCCGCCCATAACACAAACCCTAGGAATAGGAGCTAGAGCTTTCCAGAGGTGAATAGTATCATCTTTAGTCCCCCCGCGCTTATTATTTTTCAGCTGATTTTAAGTTAATTCGCTGAATTAGTAACACGCAAAGCTGTTCAAGACTGGTGAAAATGAATCCCAAATTTTTAGGCTTGCGAAATTAAATCCCACGACAATTAGCCCTATCTTCAAATCCTATATACTGTTGTATGATATATGAATTGATACATGATTTTTATTACTCCTAACCTGCTGAGATTAATATTAATTGCCGCAGACGAAGCGGTTGGGAAGTAAGATATAGCCTAGAAGCAACATAGAATTAACAAAAAGCGGGGTAAATTAGTCTGTGGGTTTGAGGAGAAAGCAGCATAAAAATTTGCACATTTTTTCACAAAAAATTCCTTCTATCTTAACACATTGGTTTCATGCCTTATTTTTGGATGAAAGTGAAGAGAAAAAACACTTAAAACGGTCCAAAACCCCTAGGAAGATTTGCCCATAGTCTGCGATTTTAAACTCAACGGGGAGGTGGGACTAAAAATATCCTGAAAAATAATTTTTTGGAAAGGAGGCTAATATAGCAGAATTAGGGCAGAAGACATTTTTCCGAAAAATTGTTTACTATCAGGTCAGCTGATTTTAAGTTAATTCGCTGAATTAGTAACACGCAAAGCTGTTCAAGACTGGTGAAAATGAATCCCAAATTTTTAGGCTTGCGAAATTAAATCTCACGACAATTAGCCCGATCTTCAAATCCTATATACTGTTGTACTGTAGGAGATTCGAATCTAGCCTTCAGCCTATATTCGGCCTTTGTACCTTATTGAATTTTCTAAACTCTAGTCCAAGCCCTTTGTGGTGTAGGTTGACAGGTACAGTATATAAAGTACAACGAAATAAATCACACTTCTTTGACATTGAAAGATATTTTTAATTCTTTTACTATAACGTCTGATCTATTACATATATCTCTATTTTTTTTCATTTTTTTTTTCTCATTTTCATATATACATATATACTCTTTAATATCTCTCAATTTTCTCACTTTATTTAGACTGTAAATAAATAAACTTCGCTTCAAGGGGATAGGTGAAAAGGCAGTAATGTCTTCTTCTAACTCCTGCGAATGTTTTTAGTTTAGGAATTTTTTTCCCTTATCTCTATTTTTAGCAACATTACCGTGTACAATTTTTATATCTCTTTATCAATGCAAATACTACTACGAAAAAAAAAAAAAAAAGAATCTGCGATCTCTTATCAAAGGAAGGTGCTGAGCATTGAATTTAAAGCCCAAATGGCTAGAGTAGAATCTCTAACCTTTCTCAGGCAAGAAAAAGTGAAGCCTTAAAAAATGCGCCGTATTTTTGACGACAGATTGAATCTAGCAATTCCTTTGTTTACGATTGATATTTTTTTCGAAATTTAGCAGTAAATTTTAGTTTCAATCTGTCATTTGTGTAAAAACCAGGCGAGCCGCTCAAGGCCGCGCAGCTTTGGTAGGATTTGTTGGCTTCAAATCCTACCAAGGAGATTCGATTCTAGCCCTTCGGGCTTATACTTCATTGGTGCTGAGGTACCGGGGGAGGGGGGCACTGACCTTGACGGGCGACGGCGACCTGCCGCTGGAGTTAGAAAAATGGACCCCGGCAGATATGAATGTTTGGTAAATTTGGGACCGTCGGAAGGAAAATCGAAGAAAATTTCAATTTTCACCTTGAAAAGTGGCAAAAATGAGGAAATGTAGACAAAAGATTGAAAAAAATTCTAATTTCCACGTTAAAAATTGTCCAAAATAACCAAAAGACGACCCTGTCAGGTACAAATGTTGAAAATTAGTAAATCTAGAACCCTGTCTTCAGAGCCTAAAAAAGGGACCCTAACCAGCGGCACGTCACGGTTCCCAATTTCACCTGAGTGCCTCCCCCGGGGGCTGGGATGCTTGAGTAAAAGGCATTAAATTGAAGAAAAAGCTCTCCTAATAAGGGCCCCAGTGGTTTGCGTGAATGCGTGGAAATTAAAAAAACATGCGTGAATGTGTGAATTGCAAAAAGAAATTGCGTGAATGCGTGAATTTGGAAAAATAATTTGAGTATTCGCCGGAGGGGTAGCTCTAATTAGAATGACGATTTTAATGAATTGTAATAGAGGAATTAAAATTTGTCAACTTCAAGGACCAAAAAAATTAGCCTATCTATCAAAAGTAATGAAACTAACCCATGGGAAAGGATTTTGGGAGTTCAAAATTTCGTTGAAAACATTCAATTTAAAAAAAATGCAAAATACATCTTTAAGGCCTGATTCAAATTTCACCTACATTCTCGGGGTCAGGTGCTGTACCCTAGGAGAGACTTGGATGCTCGATAAATTTTTACAAATCGTTAAGTAATGGAAAAAAAATAGTGAAGACCCGAAGCCAAAATTTCCAGGTTTTTCTCATTAAGATAAAAGCACAACTCAATCGGGATTTATGTGATTTAATCTCAAAGTCAAGTTTTATTCCTCTGAAGAAATAAATTTATTAAAATGAACATCGCAAAATAACAAAACCCAAAATAGAAAAAACAATCGAAATATAATTTATTCAGAGATTGACATATCAGTTGCAAGCATTCGTTCTTCAGCTTGCTGAATGTTTGAAAGTTCCTCCATTTTCTTACGCTTTTGCATTTCTTTGGCTTCTTTTCGTGCATTGTCACGTGCGTGGTATTCGTCAGAATGTGGATCGTTCTCGCCATCACGACAACCTTTCAACTTCTCCTCAATAAAACTCACTTCATCACGACTCGGGAACTTAAAATTAATAACGTTATTGCGAATCTCTTTAATTTTGGAAACCAATTTTGCAATGGATTGTTTTCCAGCAATCTTTCGAATATAAGTATCAAATTTCTCTCCAATGCCATAACTTAGAGCAGCTAAAGCAATTTGTGAGGGAGGGAACAAAAGCACTGCGTCAGTTAGCGAACATTTCATCAAAAATTGTTCAGTTTTTTGTCTGTAAATCTCTGGGTCATCGATCCCGATCTGTTCTTTGTTTGTCTTCAGGTCGATCATGAAACCCTCCAGTGGTCTATATGGACAATGCACCGTCAGGTGGAAATTTAGTTTCTGGAGCATTAAAAGCTCATTATCAATGATAAACATTTGTAGGCTTGGATTCGGTTGACTACATACTTGATCCATAAATTGATCGATAGACACATTGTATTCGTCAACTTTACAAGCTAGATAGATTGATAAAAAGGCCATTTCACGTGGGTGAAACTCCATCACAGATGTGTTCAGGTAGAATCTTTTGAAGTATGCCAAAGAAGTCCCTGTTACACTAAATGGCACGGGCGGTTTGAATTTGTGACAAACGTCATTAATATATTGTGAGTAGTAGATTAAGAGTAGTTTTTCTTCATGGTACTGAAGAAAGTCGTTTGATGGAGACATATTGTGCTTCTTACATCGTTTTGTAGCTGCTTCAATGTATGTTTGGTTGCTTTGTGATTGTGCTTGCGCTATGACCTCAGAATTTTCGAAAAGCCAATGCTTCTTCTGCGAGCTCCGATGAAACATTTTTTCCTGAAAGTTAAAGAAAATAAAACATGACTAAACGTGCAAATGCGATTTTTCAAAAAGTTCTTTTATCGTGATGAAGAGAACGGTTTGTGTAATTTAAGATGCGCGATCCAACGATTCACGATGCACGATGCACGATCCATGCATAATTTATGTCGATTTATGTTAATTATTCTAATTATGCACGAATAAGTTTTCATAATGCTAGCTACAAACATCCTATAACAATAACGAAAAAAAAAATTAAAAAAAGGGGAAATAATTTATCATAATCAGAATGATTAAAATAACTTATATCTTCTGTGTAGAAAAACCAAAAATTGATAGCGAGAGAAAAAAACGTTCGCTGCATGCCTCACTCGTTCTTAAAATGAAAGAAAAAGCCTTTGACGTCATAGAAAAGTTTTGGCGTGAAAAATTTATTAAAAAAAACTCATTTTTGGATTTTTGTACGTTTATTATTTTTTTAAGAACAGCGAATAAGGTAAATAAGGAATCATTGGCTACATTACTTTTGGCATGTTCTTATAAAAGCCTTTCACCAAGTGAATTGCAACTGGTGCTTTTATTTATTTGATCTTTTTCTCTGTTTGATGATCAATTCAATTCATTTGATCTTTCTCAAAAAAGGTGAGTTTATACACGCGCTCTTCATTAAAAAACGTCTTCCCTACTTTACCACAACATTGTAAATTTTTGTTTATAACCCTGTCTCAATCCAATGCATTTGGTTGGTTTAATCGGAGAAACGTCTTTTTAAAGAAAGAAAGCAAAAGGGTTACAAGATACTCAATTCAAAGCATGGGCAAAAAAGTTTATGTTTTGATTTGATTTGATTGTTGAGGCTAAAATATATACACGCATACTTTACATTGATTTTCCAGGAATACAAAAGAAGGAATTAAAATACTGTATGTGATTACTAAAACCTGTAAATGCATAATTAGAATAATTAACATAATATATGCATGGATCGTGCATCGCGCATCGTGAATCGTTGGATCGCGCATCGTAAATTACACAAACCGTGAAGAGAAAGGACAAACTTAAAATTTGGTACATAACTTAGGAATTAGTTTCAGTGATTCAAAAGTCATAAGCTTTTCGAGTTAAAATTCACACAAAATATTTCAAACGTAAAAATTGGCAAATAATTTAAACTTTTACAGACACACAGATAGCCACCAAATCCTTAGGCTTGTTTGTGCCTGTCCCCTTTGGCACAAACACTTGCACCAATCGCTTTGCAGTCTAGATTGCTAAGAGACAAAGCTAAACATTATGAAATATTCTATTTTCCATTGGGCAGTCTCTTGGTAAATTGTAACTTTTTTATAATTGAATCTATGCCATCAACAAATATCACTTTACATGTGGATTTGCTGACTTTAAAAAAGGTTATGTTCATTCAGGATTATATTTAAATTATCTGGGTCATCTGCAAAATGTTTGGACAAATAGAAAAGTTGTTCTTCTGGTTGTTTGATATGATTTGCTGAATTTGAAAAGTATATCATACTAAGCCATTTTTTGCATTCTTCAAAAAACGTCTTGGACTTGCTTCTACAGGTCATTTATTAAATGGTAATTTAAAGTACAGTCTAAAATATGAATATTTTTATGAAGTAATTTTTTTCAACAAGTCAAATAAATGAAAGAACTTGGTGGAACTTAAAGGAAACTTCTCAAAAGCCTCAAGCGGTTGTATAAAAGGAAAGTTTTTGGCACCCGTAGCCTCTCAGTGCCTTGCATAACGGGCAGCTGTAAAATCCTACCCTTCATATATTTGTTTCAATCCGTGATCCTAAGGCTTAGGTTTTTTCTTATCTTTAATTTACTGAAGAAGGCGGGAATTTGATGCAAGAGTTAGATTGTCAACAAAGTGCCGTAAAAAATCATTGAATAAAAGAAGAACTTTAAATCTTAAATATTTTCATTTTGAAGAATTGCTGCAAAAAAGTGAAACATTGAAAAGTTTTATTTGTTATTGGTTCAATCAAAATAGGGGTTTAGGAAAACTTTCTATGTTTGCTTTTTTGCACAAACCCCTGTAACTACCGTGAGTGGTCCTAAATCTGACAGCCCTGCCTAAATCCGATGGGGTCTTTCAAAGATACAAACTAAAATAAAAACAAACCTTTCTCTGTGACGCAATGAAGATAGCAAAGTGTCAACTAAACTGAGAGATTTGATACACTGAACCAATTGAACTAAATAACAATAATTGCTTCTTATACAAAACATGATTTTTTATTACAAAATTGTTAACCTTTTAAAGACGAGCAACGGATTCAGAATAATAGAGGTAATTATTTTTACAACTCATTATTTTTACAACTCACACTTTTTTGATCGCATTAATTGACATCTTGACATTATAGTCATTTTGTTAGATGTTTTTTTTCGAGAGTTCTTGCAATAGTTTATTGTTCAACTTGGAGAGGGAATGTTTGTAAACATTTTTCATTACAGTTATTTGGGGGGTTGGATTTAGGCAGGGCTGTCGGATTTAGGACAACTCACGGTACTTGTCAATGTGTTGTGTCAACTTGCTAGCACTGTATTGTTGCAGAGGGAGAAATAAAAGAGGTAAGACTAGCCTACTTTCTAATCCTGATATAGGAGTTTAAGTCTAGACTGTCTATATTATGTGCTATGCTACAACTGTGCCGATACCCCAGACAGTCCAAGGATTTTCACATTTATTTTGAAATTTAGTGCCCCGGATGCCCCTGGACTTTGTTTGTTGCATTGTTTGCACAATGTACGTAAAGATAGAGAAATATGTCTTACCGTAAGTTGGTCTAATATTGACATCCCTTCTTCTTTAGAGACAGGAATAATATGAAAGTTTAAATCACTGATTGAAAAAGGATTGTTCCTCTCTGACCACTAAGCAAAGAAAAACAGTTCCAACCTTTCTATCAATTTCAGCTGATAAAAAGGGTGTCTGAATTAGAGGTGGGATGTTGAAATTAGACCAAGTTACGGTACTGGCCGCGGGACGTACTCAAACACGGGAAGACATAGTGGCCTCTACTACGCAGTGGACATCTAGGTAAGGTGATCGTGTGGTAAATTTGGATGGCCCCACAGCGTGCCTCTATGGATGCGCATGGTGGTGTACAAGTCACATGTTTGGGGAAAATAGTTTCTTTTTCATCCCCAGACATTTACCACGGACTGTCCAGAGTATAGCAGTTCGGGAAATTGCATAGATCCGCAACGTTGCGTAATTTCACATTTTTTGCGTTGTCATATTCCGCAGCGCTGTGAAATTCCGCGGCGCTGTGAAATTCCGCAGCTTTATCGCGGAGGGCCTGGACCGGGGTCCCAAAATAATGTCCAGACGTAATTAATCGAACCAATCAAACGGTATTTTTAATCGAACTTTGTCGAACTTAATTGAACTTTGTTGGCCGATTAATGTTCGACTAAATTCGGTTTCGAACTTTAATCAAATACTCACAAATTTCTCAAAATACAAAGTTCGATTAAGTTCGATTGCTGAAATGAAACTTTTTTTAAAGAGACCTCGACAGTTCGATTAGTTCGATTATATTAATCAAACTTAATCGAACTTTATCAAGTTTAATCAAACAAAAATTTGAGAAAACCCGAGCAACTGAAGGCCGCTCCACTTGCGCGTAATTCGATCACACTTTTTGCCGGCCTTTGACGACACTTAGAGGAACTTTGAAGCACCCCCGCTGGTGCAGGCGTGTACCCTCACATCCCCCTGACCAGTGGGCACCAATCGGACCCCCTGGACCTTAATTTTGCCTAATTTATCTGCTTCTATTTGCGAAAATTGGTCATCATAGTAGTTGCGGTGTTCATAATCGCACACTTCCATTGGGGGGATGTTGCAAAAATTGCAGTGCACGATGAGGGAATCATTGCAAAAAAAAGCAACAACAACCCTGCCTATGCCCCGGACAGTCCGGGGTTTTTTTGATGCGTGCCCGGGGTCCGTATTATTTGTTTTTGAGAGACTACCCCGGACGCCCCAGACAGCCCGCGCGGTCGCTTTTTATAGAATCGCTGACCGCGCGGGCTTTTTTCTAATTCATTGAAATATTCTTCCGTGGACAAACGCCGTCTTCCAAAAGATCTTGTAATGTCCTGATTTTGGCGTTTCGTGTGTGAGGCCTGTATTTGAACCTTAAATCTCAAGCGTGGTTTGTTCAGCAATCAAATTCTAAAATCTAACCGAAAGCTGAAAAATGGATATGGCGCGCCAAAGCGGAAATAAATACTATCTTTTTAAAACAATACTATCTTCGTTTAAAACATACTATCTTTTTTTTTAAACATACTATCTTCGTTTAAAACATACTATCTTTTTTAAAACATACTATTTTTTGCTTAAAAAATACTATTTTTGTTTAAAACATAGTATCTTTAAAAAATAATACTATTTTTACTATCTTTCATACTATCTTTTTAAAACAATACTATCTTTGTTGTAAACATACTATCTTCGTTTAAAAAATACTATCTTTTAAAAAATACTATCTTTTTAAAAAATACTATCTTTTTTCGAATATAGGTTGCCTCGATTATTCAAATTTGTGTAATTTTCATTTTGAGGGGCGTGTAATGGGCGTTGGTTTTTCGTGTTTATTTTATATGGCCTCATCCGCCCACATGCAGGACCAACATAACAAGATGGCTTCCGGCTCCCTACAAGATCTGACCTGACTGACAGTAAAATGGCTACTCGTGGCAGACCATTGAAAGATATCAACGAAGACCAAGTCCTTGCACTAAAAACAATAGGGTTCAAATGGAAGGAAATTGCTGATCTTATTGGACCATCCAGCAAGCATGGTCCCGCCGTCCCACCATGCGCGGGTCATGCATGCAAACTTTAAAATGAGCGAGGCAAGACGTGCCAACCTCGTTTCCAGACTGTTTTCGAAAAGATAGTATGTTTTAAAATAGATAGTATTGTTTAAAAAAAGATAGTATCATTACAAAAGATAGTATGTTTTTAAACGAAGATACCGTAGAGTCGTCTAATCTCGACATACGTCTTGCAATCTCGACACCGGATCTGTAAAATAATCAAAACAAACCTTGAATGAAATTCTTGGTATCATTCTTATCGAACAAGTTCATCCATCAAACTAGAAGTTCAGTAAACATTGCCATCCTTTCAATTAAAAAAAAACAGCCAAATTATAAGCAGTTTTACACAACACACGAAACGCATGCAAACTTCCTCGTAACTTTCTCGTGTCCATCATTAAAATTTTACAACTTTATTACGCTTCAAGTCACGTGATAAAAATAATTCGCGCGCTTAGTCGACCTGGTTTCCATCTCCTTTTTATTTATTGCAAGCACACGCTCTAGGCGCTAGGAGGCCGCGTTAAACTTCTAGACGCCGCACCTAGCACACCCGGTCCCTTTTCAAATTCATAAGGAAACCGGGTTCTTTTAATTATTTTCGGTTCACGGTAAAAAGGTCTACTAAAAAATTCCTCGCGTGCAAAATGTTGTTGTGATTTCGGCATCTTCGTTGAAAGCATGCTAATTAGTTTTTTAGTGATTACTACATCGTTAAAGTGTTCTTTTCAAATATAAGTAATAACAGTTCACATTTCTCATATTATATTAACAATCTGTGACGTGGATAGAGAGAGAGAACAATTTAGTGATTGATTGATAACTTTGGTATGTATTTGTTTATGTTTGATTTTTTATTTCGAAGACCAGCCTACAGCTATGTCGAGATTGCAAGACGTATGTCGATATTAAACGACTCTACGGTAGTATGTTTTAAACGAGAATAGTATTTTTTCAAACGAGAATAGTATTTTTTCAAACGGAAATAGTATTTTTTCAACGAAAATAGTATTTTTTGAACGAAAATAGTATGTTTTAATCGAAAACAGTATTTTTTAAAAAAGATAGTATGTTTTAAACGAAGATAGTATTGTTTTAAAGAGATAGTATTTATTTCCGCTTTGGCGCGCCATAAATGGATCCTGATCAGACAGAGAAAGGTAAGTAAAGTTAGTTTTTTTATTTCTAATTAATTTATTAACCTTGCCTAGTTTATAAAAAAAATCTCTCACTTTTTTTGAATTTCACTGTATTTGATATACGTCCGGGGTAAATTTATGGCGCAAAAATTGGAGCCCCGGACGTAGGTCCGGGGAAAAAGTTATTTTTTTCAGACCCCAGACATTTGCCCCGGACGGTCCGGGGCATAGGCAGGGTCGTAAGCAACATTGCGGAATTTTGCAACGTTGCCGGATCTATGCAATTTCCCGAACTGATAGGCATGGACTCAGCCCAGCTCATCCTCCTCCTCCTGCTAGAATATAAATGTATTTTGCGTGGATTGAGAGCTTTCCTTTGGGTTGGCAGCTATGAGCAATGAAAAAATAAAACTTTTAAACCAGGTTACTAATAAAAAAAATTTGAAAAACCTTACCCAGTAAATGATAAATTGGTTCGTCAGCAAGAATTCTGCATGATTTTCAGTGTTTGTGTTTTATGTTGAACCCGACTGTCTCGGTTCGTTCACTTTCGATTTCTTAAGGCCTTCTTTTCCCGATTTTCTAAATATTTTGTTCCGATTTTGAATTCGACCAATCAGATTTGAGTATTCCATTCCCAAATATCCCCGATATTTTGTAAGGACTTGGCGCTAGTTTACACATCCTCGCAATTTTTGTCTTTCGTATCGCCCCTCAAAAAATGGCGACTGACAGACTAGGAAACTACATAGATCCCAGAATGTATTCCACTGGGATAACAGGAGATTTACTCTTCAGAGGTCCAGGTTTATTCCAAAATGTCCAGTTCATTCCAGAGCGCATCACGCAGTTTTCAATCTCACCGGTAATTTTTTTCATTTCTCGGAAATTTAATAACAACCATAAGGTACATTTTACACTAGGTCCTTGTTTAAATTTTTACTGAAATGTAAACAAAAGGATTGACAAAAAGCTGTTGCATCCTATAAGTCATGAGAATCATACCATGATTGATACTGCCTACATCTTATATCAGGAAATGTACCATGTAAAGTAGGTTTCTTTCATCATTTTAAAGCTTTTCCATAGATTTTTGGATTAAAAATTTGTCCTTTTAATATCTGGATAGCAAAAGGGTGGTGCTGGTGGATTCGGTTAGTCCCATTCCCAAAATACCTAGGCGCTCTAGGCTAAAAAGGTAATTCCTGATATGGCCCTCCCCCAACTTAGGACTACCAGTCCTTCTAATCTAATAACATGGGAAAGCATCCATTTCACCAGCTTTGGCAAAAAGGTTTTTTACTTGCTGTCTTTTGATAAAGATTTTTTCTTCTCTGATCGCTAAAGCAAGTCGAGATTAGAAGAGGCATGTCCATATATCACCGTAAGTTGGTCTAATGTTAACATCCCTCTTCTAATTTCAACACCCTTCTTCTTTAGATATAGGATAATGGGAACGTCAGAATCACTGATGAAACACAATTCCAGTTGGGTGTTTTAGATAAAAACAGCAATTATTGCTTTGTTACGGCAATTATTTCCCAAAAACGTCATTTTTTTCTACGATGAAATGCTTAATCAGCAGAAAAGTAGAAAAAGTAAATAAACTGAAATTGCCATTTTCGGCAATTATTGCAGTTTACTTACTTGTGATACTTGTGTAGTGAGCATCCTGCTTCAGTTAAGGTTCTTGGTGAACCACGCCTCCGTGTGATCAATCTGTCGAGAGAAAAAGAATCTCAGCAGATATTTTGCATGTCAATTATTGAATTTGAATTAGCTCTCCTGCACCCAGTATATCCATGGATCTGGGGTTCATCTGGGATAGACTTAATTAAGGTGTGTGTCCAGGGCTCTTTTGAATTTATCTATAGAAATGTTTTTGAGGTTTCTGATGCTCTTTGGCATAACATCAAAAAGTTTGTTGATGTCTCTAAATTTTGATGTTTGGTTCTTTGGAATTGACAGTGTACACATCCGGCCCAGCCTGGGGTTTTCAGTGGTTTTGATACCATTTACAGTAGGTACAATCTTTTCCATCACCTTCCAGACATACATTATTCTCTAGCGTTCTCTTCGCCTTTGAAGTGAGTAAATTTTAGACACTCCCAATAATTGTTTGGGGTGCCATTTATCTTTCGTAAGAAGGACTTTTGAATATCTTCAAGTCTCTGAATGAGACCAACTGCATTTGGGCTCCACAGAACGGAGCAATATTCTAATATTGGTATCACCAATTATTTATATAATACGATCATACAATTTAAAGATCGTGAAGAAAAAGTTCTCAGGATCCAAGATGTTAAAGGGGAATTAATATGTGTGATTTTCAATGAAACTTATGATTATATTCTTAAAGAGCTCATTAACATGATTACAAAAATATATAATTCATAGTTGTTTACTTTTTCTATACCGAATAATAGACAATTAAAAATTCCCTTATATAACCATGGCAACAAAATTTGTGACGTATGATGCGCGTGAGTGGGTTGTCAGATTTTCAAAAAAGAGAGAGAAATGAAAGAGAGCAAAAAGGAGTATTTTTAGTTTTTGACGTGAAAAGAGTTTTCTGAGATTGTGAAAAGTACGAAAAACATGTCTGGATCCAGTGATTCTTCGTCTACAAACAGTAGCTCTGACGAGTATTCTAATAATTATGATTCTTGCGAAAAACTCCTTTTAAGCTTCTTCTCTTTTTTACTACTGCAGACTTTTAAAACATTATGTTTATTCATCCGCACAATCTACGTCACAAAATAGAGGGAGGGTGTAATTTTCTCCTTCTTAGAGTTAGAGCCGAAAAAGAGCAATCTTTAAAGCTAAATAATCAAGTAAATAAACAAGATTTTTAATTAGTTCTTTTTTTATTAAACTCCATTTTTGATTTTCTTCCTGTCCAGGCAAAAAATTGGAATGCCGAATCTCAAACATTAATTCTCCTTTAAGTTTTTAGCCTTTTCGATTACTGCAGTAACTTGCTTCTGAAATGTGCAATTACTGTCCATCAGGATTCCAAGGTCTTTCACAACATCTTTGTTTTCAATCTCAACACCAGACGGTGATGTATAGCTTGTTTGAGTCTTGATCTCATGGTTCTTTCCATAGCGCAAGAGTTCAAATTTTATATCATTTAGCTTCATATTGTTGTCATCCGTCCATTTATATATTCTATCAAGATCGTTTTGAAGTAGGACAGCATCTTCTAGAGTTTTGACTTCCTTTGTGGCACGAGTGTCATCAGCAAAGGATTTAAGAAAGCTGTGCACCACTTCCTTGTCAATATCCCCAATCAATATGAGGAAAATCAAAGGTCCCAAAACACTACCTTGAGGGACTCCTGAAATGACCTGTTGTGATTCAGAAGTGACACCATTCACTAGCACTGATTGTTTTCTCTCTGTTAGGAAGGACTTTAGCCACCGTAACAATTTTCCATCTATTCCTAGTTTCTTTATTTTTCGTAGGACAATTGAATGGTCTACTTTGTCAAAAGCCTTTGAAAAATCTAGGTACACAACATCCGCATTAGCATCTTTGTCCAATATATTTAGTATCAGGTCATAGTTTTCGGCAATTATTGCCGTTTTTGGAAAGAGAGTTAAAATTGTTATTGAGCACATAGTATCGGGTGCGCCACAAAAAAGTTTCCCTCTTAAAAACAAATTTTCTCGAAATCTAGAAATTTTAAAAGAACCATATATACGTACCTATCCCATTGGAGAGAACAAAGATAAACTTAAATTTTGATGAGTCATTGTTTAAATTCAGTTCATTAGATTAAAAGTTATGGTCAATTGAATAAAATAATAACTTTCTGAAAGTGGTCAAAAGTGTAAAAAATCAACCTTTCAAATTAAACAGAAGCATAATTGCATGATGCATCTTTATTTTCGTTTCAGTCATTAAAAATTATAATTAGCTGTCTAAATGACCTCTTGTCATATTAAAGAAGGATGAATTTCAATAAAAGGAAGAACATTTGTCGAAAAAAGCCAAAAAAAATTTTAATTGACTTTAAGGTTGTTTTTTAAAATTGAAGATTGTGATCAATTCCAGCTGTGGAATTTTCTAAAAATCACCATGGAAATCCAGTTTTTTGTGCTCTTTCCAATGGTATAGACGAGAGAGTGCCCTTTTTCCTAGTTTGGGAAATATTCCCACTACTTCCTAAATAGGAAGTATCAAATAATAGAAATTTTGAATTCTTACTTGAACAAGGTATACGGCTTGTTTAAGGTATTACTCCTGACTGGTTTTGGGAGCGGTAAGGATTTTCAGATTTTTTGAAAAGGTGGGGGTTGGGTTAGTGAGAAATTTCAGGAGAGATGTTTCCCAGTATGACAGTTATTGCATTATAAAAAATGGCAGATTGACTAGGAAAAGGTCTGTAACACAAATTATGCATAATGAGCCTTAATGTTTTTTATGCTAAAGTATTTAATTATTCAACAATGTAAGTTGGTCTAGCCTTCTGATTTCATATTTATTTTTCAAAATATATATAACACTCAATCAATGACTCTGACCTTCATTATTCCATCAAAATTTGTGTTGTTGAAGAGTGTTGATGACATCAGATATTTTTTGTCCTTTTGTGTCAGTGTGGCAACTTTTCTTTCTCCAGCTGAGATAAAAACACACTTTTTCGTCTTAGCAGTAAGAGGATTTTCAATTAAATAACCTATATTTTTGTCAATATTCACAAAACCTGTGGTATCGGTGTATTTTTCAGCCGAATAGAAATCGGAATGATGTAGGGTGTAATAGGAACCTCCTAATTTAGGAGTTTATTAAATAATTGGTCGTTGGTAATGCTATTATTTCTGAATCACAATAGTTTAGAAAAAAAGAATAAATTGCTAGAGTACTGCATTGTGAAAATCACAAAAAAAACGAAAAACAAAACTGAGGCAGAATCCCTCATTTGTTTACTCTAGGGGTCAGAAAACTAGTATCTGTAAACATTTTTCATGAATGTTACCCTGGGTTCTTTGTGCTGATGCAATTGAACAATCTTAAACCTGACTCATCTTAGAAAAATAACCAAAAGAAGTGAATATTAAGTCCTCAAAATCATTCTAGAATAAAAACCCTGTATTATCCTTTATTGGTTTTCATAAAATTATAGTTAAAGTTTGACACGCTTGAAAAATATTTTGTATTTTGTATTTTCAGGATGGGATTCGTTATTACAAAGTAACATGGCAAGAAGCATGGTTACCTGAACACCAGCTTATCCAACACCAAACACTGATCGAAGCATACTGGCGCACACAGAATGATCTAACAAATGCAAACAATGCAGGGGAGAGCTCACATACAATCACCTCAAATGCAAATAAGGTTCAGATTGCTGTTTCCAACATCTCCAAATCAACCAATGCTCCCTTCTACGGCAATCTGAATTTGACAGAACTGACAGCAGCTGCCACAACCAATGCCAGCAATGCAGGCGATGCACCAGAAACACAATCTACACCCGCTACAATCAAAATAAAGGCCAAAAATACAACATCTTCTGCTAAAACACCGACAGACTCTACCGTAGAAGCAACGGATGAAAGCGCAGTAACAGCTGCAGCACACACTATATTAGCACAAGTGATGAAGGATAGTGAAGTGGAGAAAGCAGTCGAAGGTGAGGAGGGACAAGATGAGAACACTTACATCGAAATCCCTTTGAATGTCGTTCTTGAAGCCACCATTGAAGCCGAAAACGCCGCTACAAACGAAAGCACGCCCAAAGTTGAACTAAAACCACATCAGGCGGCCTGGCGAAAGAAAGCCAACAGTTCTTCATTACAATTGGATGGTTTTGATTTGGTAAACATTGAAAACTCCAACGCTAGCATGGAAGAATTGGAAGCAAACGCACGTGAAACGTTGAGCTCGTTCCGTCGTAAAAGAGTTCGCTTCCCTAACGGAACATCCAAACTTCCACAAGAATGTTTCTTCTGTTTGAAGAAGTTGTCTAACCGAAAGAAGCTTCGTGAACATCAGTTCAGTGTTCATTTCAAAAACGTTGGTGAATTTATGTGTGGAATTTGTAAACAAAGATTTGTGTTCGGGCGTCAGTTGAAAGCGCACATGTTGGTTCACTCAGATAACCGCAACTATCAATGTCAGTATTGTGGCCTGACTTGTAAACGACGCTCACATCTTCACAAACATGTTCAAACACACAACCAAGAGCGAAACTATCGTTGTGATGTGTGCCATACGAACTTCAAAGTACAAGCAGAACTGAAAGATCATTGTATGTCTGATCACAAAAATCAGACCAATCAGTGTAACGTTTGTAAACAAACCCTACACACCCCATTCTCTGTTTACATCCACAGCATGCGTCATTCGGGAACACGTGATCACATCTGCGAAACGTGTGGCGCATCCTTCAAACGCAAACAACATCTCATCGCCCACCGAAACACACATGCAGAACTACGCGAGAAAATAAAATGTCCGGCCTGCGATAAGGAAGTTCCGGATCGGAAGTATCTCAGAAGACATATGGAACAGATGCACAAAGAATTGGCAGCAGACTATCGATATGATTACATTTGTGAACTATGTGGAAAAGATTTCGCATACAAGGTATAAAATAATTTGAAGTTTTTGATGAAAAAGGCTCTAGAGAAAACTCCCAAACAAACAACTTATTATCGTTTTTATTAAATTCTTCAGTAGGGCCATACTGCTCTCGTGTCTTCTTATAGCGAGGCCCATGATTTTGAACCAGTTCATGTCAGATGCAAATTTCTGACAAAATGATTTCAAATGTCATTTTATCATGATTTTCTTTCTTATTTTGCTTAATTCAGGGTCGACTGGACGAACACATGAAGACTCATGCTAATGAAACGGACGAAGACCGACACTCCCGAGTCAAGAAAAAACGAGTAGATTCTCTCTCTGATGAAGCTCTCGACCAGATCAGCGATCAAGCCATTAAATACGTTGATCCCAAAACGCAAGAAGTCAAACTACGTTGCAAGTTGTGTCGAAAACGTGAATTCCGAATGATATCAAGCTTTGAGAAACACATCCAGGATCACAAGGCGGGGCGTGTGCAAATGGCCGCCCCGGACGCCATCGACTGTGAACAATGTGATCGCTCCTTCAACAGCGCGAAACGTCTCGAACGCCACATGCTGACTCATCAAAACAAACAAGAATTCGAATGCACGCGCTGTGAACAATCTTTTAGCGCGCGCAGTATTCTGCAAGCTCACTTGCGAAAATGTGCCATTCCAACGAACAAAGGTGCAGAAAAGCGAAAAGCTACTTTGAAAGCCAAAGAAGAAATGATGCGACAGTTGAAAAATCTTTCTGATGACGAATTAGATGATGATGTCGTAATGGATGAGGAAGATGATGACGTCATCAAGGAAGGAGAAGAAGTTGTTCAAACGGAATCCGCCGTAGCGCATGCGCATGAAGAGGAAACCGATGAACCCATGGTTGCTATGCAACACGAAGGTGAGACGCTGACCATCAACACGGAGGAGGAAGAAGAGAATGAGTTAAGGTTCGTCGAGCAAACTGAGATGGAGGTCGTCAACGCCAACGATGAAACATCCGTCCAAGCAGAAACCGCTCTCGTCGCACTGCAAGTCATTCAAGCAAACCAACAAGAAGCTGCTAGCCTGCAAGAAATCATCAACAATCCTCAATCGAATGCCACGCTTTCCTACGTCATGGAATGCGTCAGTCAGGCGGTCGCTAACGAACAGGTTTTAGCATCAGGTGAGGAAGGGTTAGTCGTTGGAGGAGAGGGAGCTCAATTGACAGGTTCTATGGAAATACAATCGCATCAGATCATCAGTGTTAGCGTGCAAGCACAAGATGAAACAGACACGAACATCACGCAGGACGTGGAAGGGTTCATTCAACAGGACGTCAGTGATCCAAACCCCGAAAATGAATAAACAAAAACTCTTTGTTTTATTATTCACTTATTCATTCAATCGAGTCTATCAAAAAGTTCTTTATTTTCTTTCCACGCTATTAACTTTGAATGGCTTCGATAGTTTATCTTTCATCACGAAGGGATCGTTATTCCATGCCAAGTTACTTAACTGATGGTCATTTCTTAAAATGATTACTGATTGAACATTTATTTGATTTTAGTTTGTAAATATTTTTTGAGTGAAGTTGTGTTGTAAATTTCTTTTAAAACTTTCAAGAGCAAATCTCTTCATCTAAATTTAATATAAACCATCATTTTCTGGGAAAATATTTTTGAACGTTCCCTCTTTTGTCTTAATTCTGCATATTACCCTCCTAAAAATTTATTCCAGCCCCCCCCCCGCTTATTAAGTTTTGTGTTTTTTTCCAACCCCCTGCTTATTCCAATCCCCCTGCTATTAGGTACCCGAGAGTAAGTGTTAACATGGTTGCATCATACTTGCAAGTGAGCCCCAAGGGATTAAGGCGGAGTCAAAATGCTTGTAACGTTACAAATCATTTCTAGAAACTCATTTTGTGCTCAAATGAAGGGTATACTAGTAATAAGATTCAGTCTAGGCAAGAAGGTAATAAAGATACAGATGGAGAGAAAACTTCTCGGTAATGACCTAAATGGTCGTTGAAATCTTTTATAAATCTATTCAAAGCGGCCTTTCTTTGATGTACCATCATTGGAAGCAAAAAACATCAATTTATAACTTTATAAGAACAGAAAGAGGCTGGTCCATTGATTTTGAAAAAACTTAATTTTGCGAGAAATCTTAGTTAAAATGCGAGTCGAAATAGTTTCAACTGATATAAGGATAAAAGAATTTATCGTCCACCTCTAAGCAAAACGCACTGTCGAATATTTTTAGATATCCGATAGTAAAATATCTTAGTCTCTTTTGTAGCAGCGAGCATAAAGCTTCGCTTCGTCGAATATCATCCAGCTCGACTGAATAATTTTCGATATCCGATTTTTCTTGTCGAATATCTTAGTAGGGGGAATTTTGTTCGATTTTTTGGAATCGCTTGACTATTTTGTTAGAAGCACTTGTTATACATTTTTGGAAAGCTAAGGGGTAGGGGAATGGAAATTAATATGTTTCCAATTTTTTTTCGGGCACTTTGGTGTGATTTTCGGACAAATATGACGGTCTCAGGCAAAAATCATAGGGTTAAAAATTAATGAAAATTTTAGCTGGAGAAAACGGAGACCTGTTGTATATTTTTGGAAAGCTCTCAAAAAAATAAGATTAGAGATATATTGCAAGTATAGGTGATTTCTGTACCTAACTCGAGATATTAACCCTTGAAAACCGTGTTTTTCAGCCAGAAACAGCTATTTTGTCCAGTTTTTGCGCTTTTTGAAGCTCAATATCCCGAGTTAGGTAATGAAATCACTTATACTTGCAATATATCTCTAATCCTAATTTTTTGAGAGCTTTCCAAAAATACACAACAGGTCTCCATTTTCTCGAGCTAAAATTTTCATTAATTTTTAACCCTATGATTTTTGCCTGAGACCGTCATATTTGTCCGAAAATCACACCAAAGTGCCCGAAAAAAAATTGGAAACATATTAATTTCGATTCCCCTACCCCTTAGCTTCCCAAAAATGTATAACAAGTGCTTCTAACAAAACAGTCGAGCGATTTTACAAAATGCCCTCTACTATCTGCTTAATATTAATTTCATAAGGATATATTTTTGGGCTGGCATTTTGTGAACATTGAGAGTCGCATCACATTATCTTTGAAAGTTTCTTATCTTAAAATCTTCAGGTCTAAGTGGGCAGCGGTTTTCATAATCTGACAAAATGATCGATACAAGGCTCCTAATCGTAACACATAATTCTTTTTTAAATCTATCGATAAAAATGTAATGTCTTTTCATTCATCTTAAATATTCCCACGAGTATACCCAAAATTAATCATCTTATTCCCAAAGCAACCAAACAGCTGTTTGCTTCCGATGACAAATCAGAATAGAACAAAAGGCATTGACTCTCCATCTATCTTTATTACCTTCATGGTCTAGGTAGACTAGAGTCTACTTTTGGCTGAACTTTGCTTTTTGATAATTTTTTTATGACACTGAGTCCAGTGAAGTAGACTAGGAGCATTTGGCGAGTTCGCCATTTTGGAAAAAAATATTTGAAATCCAAATAACAAAAAAGCTACTCGAAATTGAAAAATATAATTAAGCATGAGAAACAAACATCAATAACAGATTTTGAATCACTTGTTTTCAAATAAAAACATTGCTTTGTTCTTTTTTTACTTGGCAAAAACGAAGAAAATCTGGCGGACTGTTTTACAGTCCGCCTAGGCAAAAGCATATTACCATATACTACCGGGCCACTTAATCGTGCCATCCAGTCTATAAAAAAAGCTTTAAGTGGACCCCGGGCTATGGTCTAGGCAGATGTTTTCCTTACTAAGAAATTTTGCTCACATTAAAGGAAGAAATTTTGGCTGGAAGATAATTTGGCAGATTTGGCGAATTTGGCCAAAACCCGCCAAATTTAAATTTTTCCGTCATTCACCAAATTAAATTCCCGCCATCTAAATTTCTCTATTTACTTCCCCAAGTGTGTGCTATTTCAAGCTTTAAAACAGGTTTTTCCTTTTATTAATGGCGTTTTTTGGACAAAAATGTCCTTCATCCGCCAAATTAGAATCTCGCCAAAATTTCTTTCTTTAATGTAATCCGCAAAAAACCTCGATTTTGCGTAGATTTTTGCTATTTTGATGACGTCATAAAAAATTAAATTCCAATAACTTTTGATTTAAGTATCGAAATTAATTGACTATTCTTTGACACGAATCGCCACCACGAACGAAAAATGCTTGGCCTAGTCGGTCAGTTTCAACCAATCACGTTGCGTATTTCACTAGCCTACCAAATATTCTGTTCGTCGCGGCGAATTCCTCCCTACACTTAACCCCGCTATAGACGATATCGGCTTAACGTGAAAACTCAGATTTGACCCCCGAGAATTGCCCACAATGCTTTGCGCGGAAAAAAGTTCACTGTAAAATTCTTTCCGCACAAAGCATTCTGGGCAATTCTCGTGGGTCAAATCTGAGTTTACATGTGAAGCCGATATCGTCTATTAACAAAAGTTTAGGTTTAAGAAAATTGTTGTTGTCGTAGAGGACTACTGCGACTACTTCAGTCGGACAAAGCTAGTAGAAACGTGAGATGCACTCTAGAACAGTCTGGAAGGGGGTATACTAGGTTATGTGAGGTGACAGGTACGTCCGATGTCAAGGAACTTTGAGAGAATTGACGTTTTTGAGACCCTTTAAGAGATTTGTCTGAAAATTTTGGGCAAGTTTCCCAAATGTTTTCGAAAAATCTTGACCCTTTGGAGAGGGAAAATTCCCCATTTTACTGATTTTGGAACCCTCTGAGAGACTATTTTGAATTTGTCCCCCCATGAGGGACTTTAGTGGAATAATTTTCTATACAAGGTCTCAAAAGCCTCCTTAATGGTCGTAAGGGGCTTAATTTTCCGAAATGCTAATTTGATTCGTTGGGAAGCTCTCTCTAATGCCTCAATCAATGCGCCAAACGAATTTAACGCCAAAAATAGTGAAAAGACTTTTTCATCAGTTAATGTCACCGCTTTTGTTGGATGCGAATAAGACCATTCTAGCCTTGAATAAGGACCGTTAGAAGAGAACTGACATTTACAGACATCAGGGAACTTCACGTTGAGGCCCTCAGCGGTTATCTTTACAGAAGGAAAGCTAAATGTCATATCCTCAGAGGTTAGCGTTGAATGAACATTTTTTGTGAATATTATACGTGAAAATCGAAAAAGTTGCTTAATTGCGTGAATTTTGGGTCCCCTGGCGGCCTCGATGATGAAGAAATCAGATCAAAATAAGAAATTCATTGAATTGGTGAGTGATCTTCAGAAAAATAGCAATCAGGATGAAATCATGAAAATATAAACAGGACAAATCATAAAATAAATTTACAGAAATTTCTCATGCATTAAATTGAATACTAATGTACAGTCGCAAAATTCAATATTAAAACGAACTAAGTAAGGCAAAGGAGATAGATTAGGTAAAAACTCGCGATAAAATAAAAAAAGTAGTGTACTGTATATTATATTAGAGTATAAAAATGTTTTAAAAATATTCTTAGTGTACTAGAGCGGTTATTTCGCATTGCGCGGGTGGCAAGGGATGGACTTAATGTGCTAATCACGTAACCATTGACGACGAATTCAAATTATAAAGGTAAAGAAAGATACACTGTTCACGAGATCTCATTTGAAGGTGAAGGCAGTGGCTTTATCCCAACGGGGAAAGAAGTTTTACACATCGGAAAGTGAAACTGCGCATAAAGCAAAGTAAACATACTTAGATAAAGAGCCTGAAAGCCACAGGAGTATTTCTACCCTATGTAGTTTTGTAAAAGCAAAGTTAAAATCTGTATATATAGTTTTTACGAGTGTGTTACAACACACATTTCGTGTTCTCTTACACGCAGTACGGTGCAAGTGATTCTATTGCTGTTCTCACAAAACTGTGGTTTTAACTATTTGTCAAACGAATCATAAAAAGACGTCAGCGAAACCAAAAAGCATTTGAAAATAGGTTCATTTGTCGCCCATTATTTTTCTTTGCGATCTTTCTACAAAACAACGCTTGCTGGAACACTTACTGGAACAAAGTGGGACTCTTTAGGTACTTCCTATGTTGTGTAACGTTTATGTAGCCATTAAAAGGACCCATTATCTGTCTTTGAGTGCGTCAGGGAAAGCAAATTGCGAACCGCTTCCCACCAATTTTCGAGCACCTTTAATTCATTCATTCTCGAAAGTCGTTGATTAAGAAATGAAATACGAAACGAGCTTTCTTTTGAGCGATTTGAGACACGGCTCGTTTTGATAAGTTCTTGCCGTGCTCTAAGGGTGGTCGCAAAAGGATAGATCCGAATACCGTTGCTAAAAAAGAACAGAACAGTACAGTAGTAGTATAAGCGAATCTCCTCTCCCTTTGTGTTTAGAAAAACAAAGGCGGATCCTCTATCGGTGCAGTGAGTGCAAGAAATAGATCACAACAAATTGGAACCAGCTTCAAAAGTATTAATACCAATAAATAAGGACGAAAATTCAACTCACCTAGCATTCTTGCATCCAATTTATTATCTAAACTATGACGTAATAGTTCCCTTAAGAATGACGTCAGATATCGGAAGACGTTGGCGTGGCATTCAGGTAGTTGTGTGATGATCTAGGGAAGAGAAAGATGACAAACTGAAATAGAAGTTGTTTCTCTAGACTACGTCAAATCGCTGTCGTTTAGATTTTACTAAACTAATTAAGTCCTGGAAATTTTTAAAGTGCCTAGCTAATGTTCTTTCCCTTACTGGTAGGGTTTTCAAATCATTACACAATCAGTCTCGATGCATTTTACACATTACCAAAAAAATTTCATGTAAAAACTGACTGAAGGAACAAAAGCCAGATGTCCGTACCTGTTTGCAGAGCACGTAATTATTGGACGCGTCGTGACATCGCTGATGAAATTTGTATGGGATGACTGGTTCAGGTAAGGCTTCCAAAAACAAAAGGAGAGCTTCACCAATGGAATAAAGGCTACCAGCTGCCATTGTCAAATGTTGCATAAGTTAAAGAAAATAAAGTGGAAACTGAAATAAGAGAAATGCATGAAAGAAAAATTCACTCAAATTCAACAAGAACTTGACAAGCTAGATGCTGAATAGACCTACCTGATGATGAAAGTTAGATAGCAATGCGAGAAAAATGAAAAAAAAATCAGTCAGAAAATAGAGCGTTTAGCGAAAATGCATAACGCAATAAATTCATGATTGATTGTTGATGGGGGGACATAGAAGGGTTGTAGGGAAAAGATAAATAGAAAGTTCTGGTCGCAAAAATCAGTTTTATTGACAATTGAATCATGCTTGATGGTGAGCATTGTTATCAATAATGTTTTTGTGTAAAAAACATAGAAATGAATATAAGGAAAAAATCCAATGAAAATCTGCAAACACGGCGATTTCCGGCATTTTCAACCGGGAAAAATTTTTTCTCAAAAATCGAACTCGGCCATGTTTTGGCATTTTGTTAATATGCATCTTTGAGCAAAAAAATCGGTATGCCTTCATATTTCCGGTTTTTTCGGCCGGAAAAAAATGTTTTTCGAAAATCGGGCTCCGTCACATTTTAGGCATTGCCATTTTGAATCATTGTGCAAAAAATCAAAAAAAAATGATGAGTCAGCATTGAGAAAAGCTATCTTTTCTTATTTGGTTAAAGGGAATTTCCCCAAAATACGAAAATCCGTTTTTTAAGGCGAATAAGAATTTTCCGGGAAAAACCACTTCAGCCATTCTTTAGAGAATCTTGCCCTCCATCTTTGTACAAAAAATCAGAAAAAAGTAATGACAGGATTTTGCACAAAGTCCAAAAAACCCTATTTTTAGGCAGTTTTTGGCCCAAATTTGCCCAAATATATTTTTTTTCGAAAATCGGGCTCCGTCACATTTTAGGCATTACCATTTTGCATCATTGTGCCAAAAATAAGGAAAAACTAATGAGCCAATCTCGAGAAAAGTTGGTAACGAACTAACGGACGAACAGAGGTTAATTTATAGGACCTCCACCGGGGTAGGTCCAAAAAGAACTGGGGCTGATTGACAATCTTTTTCTCTTTAAACACGATACAAGCGTTTTTTAAAGACCATCTTATAAGAACACGAGGCTCAAAATTAGCATAGAACAATTAAAGAACAATCCCGAGCCTTAGATTTTAGAAATTAATAAGAAAGCAATGATTTAAACAGATTTCAAATCCATTTTTAGATTTTAAGTAAAGAAACTGAGCGCATCAAGAACATAAGAACATTTAAACCTGAAAGTCTGAAATAATTAAGTACAGCAAAGCCTGAGCCAAAGTTTACTGGTTTTTATAAAAAAATGCAATTATATCTTCGGTTGTATTTCAGAAAGTTGGTTTGAAAAGATACGAATTTTCCCACCGACACCGTTATCCAAATGATGACGTATTCGAACGATTTCGACATCCGTCCCTGACTGTAGCAAAATATTCTCCTGCAAAAAGAAAACAAACTCGAAGTAAGTACGAATGTGCTGAAAGTAATAATAACTAGAGGTGCTTGGTAATTTTACAATGTTTTCGAGTAAGCAGCATTGGGGTGCTATGTCAAAAAGTATAAGTATAAACTACAGGAACCCAGGGAGATTTAACAAGGTTTTCGAGCTTATGAAATTTTGAAAATTCAGTTGACCCGATTGGACTATAGTTTTCATCGTACCACTTTCATTCCATGCTTGTGAATGTGATCAACCAGTAACCACAATTCTTTCGGTAGGTCCAACGGTTCTGTTTGATCAAAGCCTTGGATGTCGATTTTGTCGAAAGTGGATGCTTTGTTTTCCTGTAAAAATCATAAGGAAAATAGTTGAATGGATACTACAAAACTTTAGAATTGACCTTATTTTCGTTGACGAAAACATATAGACCGTTCATTTTTATTTATGGAAAATGGTTAATTTTGCCGAGTTATAGAGGTTCGAGTTAAGGTGACTGTTCAAGGAAGCTTTACAAAAAAAGGTAACATCTTACTAATCGAATAAGTGAATCCATCGGCACTTGACGAATGGGACCATAAATCCGCGCCAAAGCTTCCAAGGAAGATCCAAAGACGCTGGGCAAGTAAGTACCATTGATCGGAACCTGATGTTGTTCGCACGAGTCAGAGTTAAGGGAAAGTGAATGAGTATAATGAGATGGTTCAATGGGTGAAAAGATTCAAGCCTTTTTTTCAGAATAGCATAACTATGAACTATATAAAATGGAATTCAAGAGAATTTAATTAGGGAATGAAAAGATACGAAGAAATCTTTCCCATCCACAAGATGGAGGACCAAGATTTCGTCCAGTTTACAATTGCCGATTGTTACCATGGGAGCGGATAATTTGTCAACAGAAATCGTCAGCTCGATTTCGAAGAAGTCACCTAAAAATAAACAACAAGATCGCATAAAAGTAATTTAGTTAGTTAGCTGTTCAGGGCATTTATGTTATTCAAAATATACGAAATAAACTTGAGAGCTTTTTACCTGGGTAGATGAAGCCACATTGAGGGTTGATTTTGAGCCATGGTTTACAAACTTCTGTTTCGTCTAGCTTCGGAATAAACTCGAATTCTACTGGACTCTGAAAGGAGAGGTTGCGAGTAGTTTTCAGGCGTTTTTTTAGAAAGAATGGTGAAAGTATTCAATGTTGTCAACTTAACAAATCAGTTTGCTTGTTTCAAAAAATTTTGTGCTTCGTATAAATTTGAACTGATCACTAAAGCTTTTTTCACATGCATGTAAAATTTTACTTTAGACCTTACAGAAAAAGGCCGTCTTTTGGGAATTTCCCCGACATTATGTAGAGTTTTTGTTGATTTAAAGAGGGTCTTACGTGACTTTTCCTTCCGTTCAAAACTTTTTGAACGTAAGCAAACTCTACATAAGGCCTTAAAACACTACGTAAGCTTAGGGAAATTCCCCACTCTTCAAGGTTACAAGTAAAATTTTCATTATTTAAGACGTTGAAGGGTGGGGAATTTCCCTAAATTTACGTAG
Organism: Clytia hemisphaerica; assembly: GCF_902728285.1. NCBI lineage: Eukaryota > Metazoa > Cnidaria > Hydrozoa > Leptothecata > Clytiidae > Clytia > Clytia hemisphaerica. The sequence goes on along the minus strand of NW_027103582.1, from coordinate 181,992 downwards.
TATTTTAAGGCCCTATGTAGAGCTTGCTTTGAACGGAAGGAAAAGTCACGTAAGACCCTATTAATCAACAAAAACTCTACATGATGTCGGAGAAATTCCCAAAAGACAGCTAAAAGTTTAATTAGTTAATCTTTAGTTAAATTACGAATGAATTTCCGTAAGGTCTAAAATAAAATTTTACGTACATGTGAAAAAAGCTTAATAAAGGATAAGGAACCTGCAACAAGGTTTAAGATGTTTTTTTACCTGGCCACAATTGATGATGGGTAACGTGTGTGTTTTCTCCTCCATAAAAGTAATGTCTCCAAATTGGAACTGTAGACAAAACAAGAAGACAAGAAGACTGAGAAAATTGATAAATAAAAGCAATGGCATAAGTCTGCAACAGCCAAGATTTTTTTCAAACTAGTTTATTTTCTTCCAAATCTATAAATATTAAATACCCTTTTCAAAAAAAGGGCGAATTAAATGAAAGGTTTCTGTAAATGATGAGCTCACTTCATGTTTGTCGAGTTTGACTTGTGGGAGAGAATCATTTTCTCGTTTGTCCAGTTTGCGAACAATTTCTTCGAAGACACGTCGTTCTTTTGCTTTATCCACAACTTTGATCTGCAAATTGATAAGAGAATTTCAAGGAGGTCAGTTTCACCAGATAACAAACTGCGCGTTACTTTTAGTAAAGAGATTTATTAAAGGACCTTGTTTTAGCCCGGCGAACGGAGAATTTCACTGGCCTCGTTTCCGTATTTGCCGGAGCTGATTTATCATTACCGAGTTTATGTATGTGTGTTTTTCAGCGACGGAGACAATAAGGTTCTAATTTGGCTGGATCATGACCAACTGAGGACGACGGTAAATCAGCACTTTTACCGTCCTCGCTTTTGCGGGTCAGAACTGCGGGTTTTTCCAAATCGCTTCAGTCACTTTACCGTCCTCAAAAGTACAAATTCAAATTCACCAGCAAAGGAAAAACAAAACGAGACTAGTCAAACCAAACTTTCAGAGGTGAAATAATGATGAAAAAGAACCCTCCACTTACACCAACACTGAAAAGACCACTGACGGGTTTATGATCACTCAGTTTCAACAGTGGATGACTTCGGTAGGCTAATTGTTGGATATTCTTTCCTTTCCATAACACGCGATCACACCAGGCGGGCGCGCGGCCTTTCTCGCTGAAAAAAGAATCAAATTATCAAGCAGGGTTGATGGAAAGTGAATTATGAACAAGGTAGGAGCACCCGAGCAGTGACTTCATTTGTTTGATTGAGATTCAAACGCTTGCTTCTTCGGATGTTTATTATATTTTTGGGCTCCATAACTGTTCTTGCTTAAACCATTTCTTAGTATTTTTATGCAATTCCCTAAGAAATCGGGTTTTTTATAGTCCGCAAAGCCTTAAAATATTGTCAATTTAAAAAAAAATATTTTTGCCATCGAAGCCTCGTGTTCTTATAAAAATCGTGTATTTTACTTTATAGAATAATACTCCATACCTGGTGTCCCAATTATCAGTTCCGGGATCGTATTTATAAGTAGGCGAAAAATTCAACGGCCCTTCGTCGAAACCGTTGAAACATTTTTCGAGTTTTCTTTGTTTTTGCAGCTGAAAAAAAGGGAAATTATGTGAAATAAATTTCCTCGAGAACAAGAAGGTAAAACAAAATTCAGTGGTCAAAGCAAGGTTTTTCGTCTGAGACGGTAAATGATTTTTACAAAGCAAATTAGCACATATTCTTGTAATCTTGGTAAATTAGGCGGAATTTTGGAACGGAAAAGCCTCTTTATACTGCTTTATATACATTACAAGACGGAACTCCGTCTGAGAAGGAAAAAAATTAACCCTGACCATTCTCAAGACTCACCAACAAAGTCGAAAATGTCATAAAGGCCATCTTAAAAATTGGTACAACTTACTTGGTCGTAAGCAAGCAATTTTTCAAAGTTTTGTTTTTCGATCAATCCTTTTACTTGATCAGGCTCAAGGTCATCAAACCGGTAATTCAAATCACCAAGCCAAAAGATCATGCTGAAAAATGTGGGAATAATTTGTATTTACTGTAAAGATATCAAAAGGCGAAGAAATGCGTGTACACGAATGAATGTTTAAATGTGAATGAGTGAAATTGAGTGAAGGCAGAGGAACTTGAACAAATTGTCTAGGGTAAATTAGCTCTACTTCAATACGCTCCTTGGAAAGCTATCACTTTTTAACACATAACCTGACGGTGAAAACACCGATACAACCAGTCGAGCCTTTTAACTAGTCAAAGAAATACTCACTCGTGGTCACCTATACTCAATGGTGGTTGAAACAAAGTGAATTTCAATTTCGAATAAACTTCTCGGTAGTCCTGAAAAAGAAATCGTAATCAAAATTTTCAACAAAACAAGTGATGCCTTTACAGACCTACCTGATTATAAAATGATTGAAATTTGTCACGAACGAACGGACGAACACAGGTAAATTTATAGGACCTCCAGGTAGGTCCAAAAGAAAACAAAGAACCTTATAAAATACTATGTATAATAGAATATAGTAAGTAAGTCTGCGACCGCAGTTGGAAGCGACCCGAAGGCTCCTCTTTCGATAGCTATCTACCCGAAGGTATGGGTGGGCGCCACTTTTTCTCCCTGGATTTCTCCACTTCCACTTCTCTTAATTACTGGGCATCAAGCAGATAGGCATCAAGTTGCATTTTGAGAACCTTTGGTATGACCCGACTGGGGGTTGAACCCACAACCTTGCGAACCGTAGCCGGATGCTCTACCACTGCACTACGAAATAATAGAGTGCTGTCAAACTAATCATAACCATAAAGAGTGTAAGGAAATAAATCACCTGGTTTCGTCGTTCAAATTCAGCGAGGTGAGCAGCTAGATGAGAATTGACGAAACAGATAGAGCTGTTATGTAATTGGAAACGCACCGAAACACCTCCTTTGTTGCCCTGGAAACAAAGAGGGAAAACATTGACGGTTTCGCTATTAGGATGATGATATTGATTTATCGCGTTTTAAATCTAGCTTTAAAAAAAACCGTAAATAACAGCGTTAAAAATGACCGAAAAGCTGGTATATTTATATTAGATCAGCAACATCAAGAATGGTCTTGTTTTTGCAAAAATTGTTATTCAAATGTTATTTGAAATTTAAGTGTAATTTAAATGCTATCATCCCGTTTGTGCTCTTCTACCCCGGTGGAGTAAGGGTCAAAACGTTTTTGAAGACTTCCGATTTTATTAACTTTGAGTTTCAAGCGAACGAAGCCTTATGTTCTTTTATGGTTTGTTCTTAAAATCAACTCTGTACCTGACAAAGTTCTGAAAAAGAACGAAATATCGTGAACAGAGTTGATTTTACTCTTTTGTTCGTTATTTTGCAACTTGTTTTTTTTTGTTTATCTGGTTTGTTCTTGAATAAAAGAACGAGTAACACAAGAAAATGAGAGACGAGGTGAGGATAACATATTCTTACCATCATTCCCATGATACCAGTTCCATTGTGTTCCGCTTCTGCGTCGTAAACTTGTTGTTCGTGTTTTTGTTGAATGTACACCACCAACATCATGCCCACCAACCGGATCACTCGTAACTAGCCACAAAGAAAGAAGAAGGGTGTGAATTGTAATCAATTGTTATTGCATGTAAAACAAGAATAAGTAATGTATCGATAGCCCGTGTTATCTTCAGCACCATGCTAAACACTGTCAATAAAAATGGTAAACCACGTTGTTGTATTTCGCTGCAGCTCACGTTGCTAGCCCATTGCTCACTACGTTCGCTTTCCAAACCACTCTCCCGCTGCAATTTATATTTGTTATTGAAGATCTTTATAAGCACTACTCTCCCGTTCCCGTGTCTCAGGAAAGATAGACGCGTGCTAGTCTATGATAATGGCTCAAGAATATACGCCGACAGGGACTTCATTTCATTAAATTAGACAGGTCATTATCGGAAGACTGAAAACTTTCCCCACTCACCCTGAAGTAATGAGCGGACGTCGGTAGACCATTTTCAATAGCATCTAACCACGATCGTTCACGGCTGGAATCGTTGAACACCAATGCTTCGGCACTCAAATCCAATTCTTGAAATCTGAAAATATAATATCGTCAAGTGAATAATTCAGTAGATTTTTCAACAAAGATAATGTGAGATTAGCTGTTAAGGAAATGCAAAGTGTAGAATGCAAGTATTTGATACAAAAAAGTCCAAAAACACAAAGCAGCATCTTACCCTATAGCGTAAACATCGGGCGGCGTAGACACATCACGTAACCATGGCACCAGCGTTTCCGTTGCTAACTGACCATTTACGTTCCACGTACCGACGAATATCCTACACAAAAAAATTGGAGATGATTTTAACTTTGATCAAATTTAGTCTTCTTCAAGATTCGCAATAAAAAGATGAGTACACACTTTTTTTTCTACAGATAACTTTTTAATTTTTCAAAATTTTTTACGTCAATTATGTCACGAGCAACGCTTACCTCGTTTTCAAAATATTTCTATTGTGATCTCTATTACTCTATTTACTTTATGACGGCAAAACTTCAAGAATCGAAGGATTAAATCACCTTGGTAATGATTTCAAAACGAGGCAATGGTTGCACTAAAAACGCACTCGATTATAATAATTTATGCTGTCTCAGCCTCAGATTTCAGAAGAAAAAAAACATCAAAAGCGTGTAAATTAAAGAAATTTCCATTCATTACGTCATCGGGTGTAGTTCCGTAAATTCTTTTTCACGAGCCGTTAAATGAATCTTGATGTAATTCTCACGCGCCCTCATTCCTTTAAAGATCGAAGAATTCCGGGTTCCCAAGACGGGCGGGGGTGTTTCCGGCATGTTTTCGTTACGGGCGTTGATGACGTCAAGGTTATCAATCTCATCATAAGGTTCGTCTGATGATTCATCGGAAGGTTTCGAAGAATTCCTCTCTTCATAGGTGGTTGTGGCGGTGGGCGTTGTGACGGTGGGCGTTGTGGACGAACCTTTCGTCGTCTATGAGATCATGAAATATATTGTTGGAAGTTGGAATCAATTAATAAACCAAACTAAAGTTTTTTAATACGGTGGAGTCTATTTAAACTCGAATGTCTCCTTTAATCGTACAAGTTTTCTAGTCCCTTCAGTTAACATTGCCTTACATGTTTTTTTTTTCAGAAGCAAGTGTCTGTCCCTATTCCAGGCTCGTATTATGCTTAGCATTCTATTGTTCTCAAAAAATAGAGCCATTGTTTAGATACCAAAAACTGAGCCTGCATATGCTTATAAACGTTATGCTTATAAAAGAAAAAACATGTATAAACCTGATTCCCGAGCTCGAACAAATTGTTTCCCGTACGTGTTCGAGTTATGGAGACTCCACTGTAGTAGATATAGATTGAAATAATTCAACAGTAAACCGATCACCTACCCTTTGCAATATAAGCGAAACTTTCCTCATTTCATTACTAATTTTTACTATTTGCTTCATCCCCTCATGTTAAAATTGTAAAACATCTTCCTACATACAAAGTCCATCCCAAACAAGCGAAGTTATCATAAAGCCTTGAAACAACATTAGAAATCAGAAAGGTCATTTCAAAATTAAACAATGGCTGCATGGTGCTACATAAAACAATTTTCATTATACAAAGATTCTCTTCCATTTTGTAAAACTCATTCCCTACCATTTCAATTTTAAAATAAACCATATCGAACCTTTAATTTGGGAGAAAATATTTGAACAGATTTTTCTAGGAAAGACTATTCAATCAAGATATATTTTAAAGCATGATCACAAATTATTCTGAGGATCAAAAAAGAAATTGTATTTGTTACTGGATAAATTTGGTTGATGTTTTTGGAAATATTAGAGCAAGCAGTGGTTCGCTTAATGTGTACCTTGAGTTGATTAACTTTTTTCATGAATTTTTTTTTCGCAGATTGAAGATCTAAAGTTTTCACATGTACAAAATCTCGTGGATAGGCCCTTTTTTCAGCAATTTTTTTTAATTTTCCTAGGGGTTTTGGCTAAAATACTGATTTTAAATTTTTCCAGATGACGAGATGAAGTTTTTATAAGATAATTGGCCATTTGAAGTAATAAAAAAGACGCGTTCTTTAGAAAAAGTAACAAAATTGTTTTATTACTGGTTAACGACCAACCAAATCAAATAAGAGCTTGTAAAAACTCCATCTCGTCTCAATTTTTCGCGTGGACTAAACTTCCCTTATAAGGAAATAGTCGATCAATAATTCTGGTCATCATTGAAATTGAACACAAACCTCGTTCAATTGCAACCCTTGCGTGAAAGTCCGTTCCAACCACGATTTCCCTGCCAGTGCACGATTAGACACCACTTCACGACTCCTTCGCAACAGTTCTGCACTCATCTTGTTCTCTTTCTTCACATCATTTTGTGTCAAAGGGTCAAAATCGCTCAAATCTAAAGGCTCGTTCACACCACCATCAATGGCGTCTTGTTGTTGTTTGTCGCGTTCGAGGGCGGCCGCCGTTAGAGGATCGATGAGTTTCTTTGGAGGAGCCAAAGGGTCGAAGGATAAAATATCGTCATCTGCATCGACTTTAGAGATGGAAAGTAAAAGAAAATTAAAGACGATTATTTAAAGGAATATTGAGTAGAAAATTAAACATGAAAAACATAAAATCATAATAGTTAACAACTTTAAAGTTTTTTAATAATGTTGCTCCCCTATATCTAAAGAATCACGCAAAAACGCGGTGGAAACATCGAGTAACATTTTCGGTCACACGATTCCGATCATTCTAATCGTACAATTTTGCCATTGTAAACAATATACTGCAATAAAGGAGCAAAGCACCTTACGATCGACGAACTTAAAAGGTTTACTGTACGGAACATTATAAGACTGAATTACATTACACAACATCAAAAGGTTTATTGCAAACTAGGAGACATCATTTTTAATTGATCAATAAAAGCAAAAAGAAAAGTTGAGTAAGATAGCAGGATGGTTGACATAAAAATAGGAGAGGAGCACACCAGGAGATTTACTCCAACATCAAAAAATGTTGATCAAGGACCGTCTTTTGAAAAAGACATATGGTTCTCAACCAACCAACATAACTCTCATTGACTTGAAGAACATGAAAAATGATTAGTAAAAGAAAAATAAGGGAGCAAAGAAATTGAATGAATTGAAAAGAGGAGAAAAGATGTGAATAAAAAGTATGGTTTGGGAACGAAGATTAATCATATTCTGTGGGAGCTCGATAGCTTGTAAACTCTACACTTTTTTTGATGAAACAGAAAAAGCAAAGAAAGAAAGGAAAACAAAACGTTCAAGAACTGTTATTTCCTGATCAATAATTTAAATAATTTGACAGTCTTCAGTAAAAGCCTTTATTTCCACCTTAGGAAGCTTGGATTTAGAGGCAAGAAACATCGGGCACTTTTAGTGTAAGGTGTGTTTAACAAGTTTGATAAAACGTAGGTAGAGTTTCTGTTCAGGAATTTCATGGTAATGACTCATTTGAGGAAAAATCTAATCAGTAATTCTCATGAATTTTGTTGAGTGACCTGACCCCCAAAAAACTTTTTGAGAGCAAAAGCCTGTCCACCTGTAAAAGTCATCAGAGGAAGAAAGATTGTTCCAAAGATTAAGAAAATGATTTCATATCTGAAAGATAAAAACTTTTCTTATTCAATATCTGGAAAACTATAAAAAACAAAGATAGAAAAAATAGCTAAACCAGCTATTTTTTGACAATTTTGTAGATAAGTTCATAAAGTATTCATGACTCCAAAAGAAAAAAACAGGACAAGAAAAAAGGTTAGGGTTGATCGGTCATAACAAATACAAAAATCTTAACCCAGGGAATTCGAAAATACAAACAAAAACAATAATGCACAATTTGTGAATACACTTCTCTAAAGTATGTTACCAACTATGTGTGATGAAGAAATTTTTCTTCTTCACAGAAGCTGATTTTACAAAGCATAAAACATACGAAGCAATCGTATTGTCTGTTCAAACAATCCTTTAGCTTCGACTCTAGACACAGTCGCAAAAAAGTTACAAATTTTCCTTCTAAAAGAAGTTTGCTTGTACTTTACTTTCTTTGCTTTTTCAAAAATTTCAGTCATAAATATTTCATAAATATGAGAGATACTACAAAAAAAACGTTTGAAGCTTCCAAGATTGTTTGTGTGTCAATATTATATCTTGAGGCACAGAATATGAACAATCTTTTGTTCCAAGTTATATTAACCCTTTCTAATAAGAAAATATATCCCATAAAAACAATAAACAAGTACTCAGATCAAAAACGTTTCTCATACTTACATGCTAGAGGAGTGTATTGCAAAGGATCGGTAGGATTGTTTGCTGTCTTGGCAAGTTCACTCAAAGGCCAATTCTCTGGAAAAAAAAAGTTCAAATCAATGTTAAGATAACTGAAAGTTTGGAATACGTAAGAAATTTAATGAATCCCAATTTAATAAATCAATCCTATCATAAATCTTAGGCAATACGTTGAAAGACAGAAGCTGCTTTGGTTCATCTTGAAATTTTATTTTAGACGTTTCGACCTCAACAGAGTACCATCATCAGAAAAAAGTTTTTGTTTTAGTGATAAAAATGAAATAAAAATAAAAATGAATTCCAATAAAGTCTTTAAGAATTGATGGCTACCATTTTACCTATTTTAGCATCCTCTTTAGCAGTATACTTTTTCAACCAATCATATTGTGGACTTGAAGAATTTTCTAAACAAAAAACAGGATGATTAGATGGCTTAACCCTCAGACAATGGTTATTAACGGAGACAATACTTTGAAATAATGAAAAAATTTCTATCAGTAGCGTGGTGGGTCGACCAAAATTTGGGCAATCTGGGGAGGCAATTTTCGAATGTTAGTATTTTTTGTCCCATGAGAATAAACAAGTGAGCATAAAGATTTTTGGATATTTTTCCTAAATTCGACCCCTTTTCTATGGTAAAAAGAGGAGATTTTTCGCACCCCTTGTTATTCAATGCCCCCCCCCCCCCCCGAAAAAAAATTAGCTGCACTGCCCCTTGCCCCTTGCCCCAACGCTCCTAATTTCTATACTGATAGGACATCAAATATGTACATTCAGGAAGAATCAGTCAATAAACCTAACTACGATATAAATAAAGAAGAATTGTTATACCTGAAACTAGTTGCGTAATTAACATAATGAATTTCTCTGTTGCTTCAGTATTTGTAAACTCTGCTACATATACTTTGACTCCTGACGTCAATTGCAGTTGGAATTCTGGAAATAAAAATTTATGAAATGTGATGGATTGCTGGTATTATTACATGTTTTTTATAAGCATTTTTTGGGAAAACAAGCTCAGTTATGCTATGAATATTTTGGAATCGTCTAAAAATACCAAATTTGACTGAATTTGATACCTCTTTTTTACGTGTTTTTTAAACTTTCCGAAAAGTGAATTTTGACTTTAAAAGCTCATAAGTAGAGAAGAAGTTGGTCAAATTTAAAAAGTGATAGCTCAAATTTTAAGTTAGGATATCTACTTTCTAAATATCAAAACTCTAAGCACTTTGGGACATTTGTTCGGCCTCAAGATGTCGGGAAACGTCTGAACTTTTTCGTGGGTCACCCGGTACTTATAAAAGAAAGACATGTAAATACCAAATGAAAGTGGTACGGTTATTATGGAGAAAGAAAAAAAGTGAGAAGAATCTTTAAAATATTGAACAATTGAAGTCTTGTAGATTGTAGATTGATTGTAGATTGAATTGTCATAATATTGGAGTTGAATTAATTTACCTTTGTGTGTAGCACTGACTTGTGTAGTGTTCACTAAAGAAAAAATCCAGTAAAAATTAGTAGTTTTGTGGCGTGCATTGTGACATAGTTAATTTAGATAGATAACCATAATATTAAGCAATGCACATTTCAAGGCTCTAAAGAAAAATGATACGATAAACACTTACATAGCATGAATTTGAAATTTTTATCAAAAGGAACGGCATCAATAGGGCGGACGGTAACTTCTGACGAACCAATTCCAGGATAGGAAAATATGACAAGTCTAAAATTGAAAGTGAAGGTATCAAGGTAATGAAACTATAAGGCAAGCTTATAGCCTAAAAGCTGATTTGGCTGGGAAATTTTCATTTCTTGTCTAATCATTATCATTACACTTAATGCAGTCCTTTTATGCAATTATATATTACATTAGTCCAGACTTCTGGATAAACAAACTCTGTACTATGAGCCTCAGGGCTTGAATGAGAGGGAAGTTTTTACCTTTTCTATGTTTAGTTCTTGTTTTTCTATTTGTCAAGCGGGAATTTAACTGGTAATCTAGCTGACCATTTAACTGACCATTTAGCTGGTCTGGATTGTGTCAAATTTGGTGTTATAAATAAGAGGTAAGTTGTGTTTTGAAGCTTTGTAATTTTTTATCATTGTGTTAAGAATCGATTCATAAGCTTCAAAGTCTTCAATTCCAGCTTGTTTATATTGAACAAGAAAAGTCTTTGAAAAGTTCAAAAATGATGTTTACATTTGATACAAAATGCCACTTACCCATGATTGTTAAGTGATGAACGGACAATTGCAAAAAGATGCGGTACCCTGGTCCAACCTGATACCAGACTTCCCTCTACACACTGAGATTTGGTGAGAAAGATTATATTGATATTTTCTTAATCTTCTAGCAGTAGTTGGATTTATTAAATCAGGAAATTTGAAGTCAGATAGATGTATGAGATACATTGTTGACAAAGAATTCACTTCAGAAGCAGCGGACGGAAAGATTTTTTAGAAATATGTGTTTTTATTTTCTAGGAGACCACATGTAAGACTTCACTTTTCTTATACAAATGATGTGTTCTGATTTCTAGGAATCCTTAATCGCACTATTTGTCTCCCTAAACTTATTGCTACTTTATGGTTGGATGTGTTCTAAAATCTATGAAAAACAATTTGCCAAGATATACTTGTAAGATTTTTTTCCATGAAAGATGTTTTCTGAAACTTTCTAGGGTTACTAGGCAACAATATCACGTCAATTTTCTCTTGATTATAGCCCCTGTCTCCTTCAAAGATGTGTTCTGAAGCTTTCTAGGGTTACCTAGACAACAAGAACACATTTGATGACTTGATTATACCCCTGTCTCGTCAGAACACATCATTATTTCTAGCTAATTAATTTTCAAGATCTTATCCGAATAGATCAAAATTTCTAGCTGAAACATACTCTCAGTGCACATCGGAAAAAAAGGTCGCCTCGCCCGCTTAGTAGGGGGAAATTTGTAAAATCGCTCGATTTTTTTAGTCACTCGAGATATTGAGCTTCCGAAAGCGCAAAAACTGGACAAAACAGCTGTTTCTGGCTGAAAAACACTGAAAAACACTGTTTTTAAGGATTAATATCTCGAGTTAGGTAAAGAAATCACCTATACTCGCAATACATCACTAATCTTAATTTTTTGAGAGCTTTCCAAAAATATACAACAGGTCTCCATTTTCTCAAGCTAAAATTTTCATTAATTTTTCACCCTATGATTTTTGCCTGAGACCGTCGTATTTGTCCGGAATTCACACCAAAGCGTCCGAAAAAAAATTGGCACCCAAGTTATTTTGATTCCCCTATCCCTTAGCTTTCCAAAAATGTATAACAAGTGCTTTGACTAAAAAAATCGAGCGACCTCAAAAAAACGAACAAATTTCCCCCTACTAGCTGCTTTTGGCACTTAAAATAAGCTTTAGTTTAATAAAAGGAACTTCTCCAATGCTTTTTATTAATAAAAAGAAAGTGTTATAGAAACAAGGTATGAAATAGACTTGAATAAATCAAGCTTACATTTCTACAGCTCTCATCGTTTGGAAGGAGAGGTTGGATTTTGTTCGTCAAAGCCATTTCCTAAAATTCAATAAAATGTTTCATAATATACAAGTTTATTTTCTTCTATCTGCTGATAGTGCTCGATAATATCAGAGCTTGTTCAAATTAAAAGAAAGAGACTTTGATTTATAAATCAAAGAAAAAGACTTTTGATTTATGTTTCATATATACAAATTACAAGTCCTGGACTTAAGAATGTGAAAATAAAGACAATTCTCTAGCTATTCAAAAACAAGCAGTATTGTAAAAAATACTACTATAAAAAGCTTTTTCTCAAGTTTGAGAAGATCGACCATAAAAGAGTCTCAAAATCCAACAAAAATAAAAATTAACTTAAACGTAGTGGTCTAAAGAAACGACTATTCTTTTTTAGAATCAACTTTACAATCTAGTTTTTATATTTATAAAAACTAGATTGCTGACGTGTGAAAAGGAATGTCGGCGTGAATGATCCTTTTGTTTCGATAATAACATCAAAGCGGGAACTAATTTTCTTCTCGTTTCTTTCTTTCCTTTTTCTTTCTCGTAACTTCAAGCTTTCACTCAGACTCTCTCAAGCGTGGTTAGCTCAAATGGTTAGAGCGTTTGTCTCATAAGCATGGGTTTCCGAGTTCGATCCCTCTGGGTGTCAAATTTTCCAATTCTTGATTTTGTTTTCGTGCTCATCACTTTAATTTTGAATCACATTTCATGGGAGTGAAGAGATATCGACGCGTTATGTAATGTTAATTGCTATTAGTAATTACGCGTTCAATTCGAATCTATGATCTGTTCCCTCTTAGTGAGGAGTACCCTTATAACAACCGTATTTTATAAGCACTGAATACTGAAATTCAAATGACGACCACGCAAGAAAGATAAGCAAACGATTGGATCAAGTGTCAAACCTTTTGACCCGGAAATCAATTATCATGCTCGCTCACTCGCTGGCTGAAAGTGAAAGTGAAAGTAGTGAAACTGAAACTGAAACTGTCAGTCACCAAACGCAGGCACAAACGCCTATACCCGTTCTTCTATATCTCAGCCTTGAATAATCGCTTGTGGTAAAAAAAAGATTGAAGAAAAAAAAAACTTAAAAAAGTTCTTATTAAGTGATGCTATCATAGCTTATCTAAACCTTACACAGAGAGCGGAGGTAATATATGCTAGTTACTTGTTTGATTGACCTTCATTTTAATAGAAAGAGATATCGACGCGTTATGTAATGTTAATTGCTATTAGTAATTACGCGTTCAATTCGAATCTATGATCTGTTCCCTCTTAGTGAGGAGTACCCTTATAACAACCGTATTTTATAAGCACTGAATACTGAAATTCAAATGACGACCACGCAAGAAAGATAAGCAAACGATTGGATCAAGTGTCAAACCTTTTGACCCGGAAATCAATTATCATGCTCGCTCACTCGCTGGCTGAAAGTGAAAGTGAAAGTAGTGAAACTGAAACTGAAACTGTCAGTCACCAAACGCAGGCACAAACGCCTATACCCGTTCTTCTATATCTCAGCCTTGAATAATCGCTTGTGGTAAAAAAAAGATTGAAGAAAAAAAAAACTTAAAAAAAGTTCTTATTAAGTGATGCTATCATAGCTTATCTAAACCTTACACAGAGAGCGGAGGTAATATATGCTAGTTACTTGTTTGATTGACCTTCATTTTAATAGAAAGAGAATTAAAATAAGAAATTTGAAGAATTGAAAAATTTGACACCCGGAGGGATCGAACTCGGAAACCCATGCTTATGAGACAGAAGCTCTAACCACTTGAGCTAACCACGCTTGAGAGAGTCTGAGGGAAAGCTTGAAGTTATGAGAAAGAAAAAGGAAAGAAAGAAACAAGAAGAAAATTAGTTCCCGCTTTGATGTTATTATCGAAACAAAAGGATCATTCACGCCGACATTCCTTTTCACACGTCAGCAATCTAATTCTAAAAAAGAATAGTCGTTTCTTTAGACCACTACGTTCTTAGCAAAATGTGTAGAAAAAAACTTTAAAATAATCTTGCAACAAACCTGCTTAGCAAATCAGCATGTTTGAATCTAGAAAGGAAAAAATTAAGGTCAGCAGCTGATAAAAAGTATTATTGATTTACACTTAACAGTGGTTGGATACAAATTGTTTAATAAAGAGACATCCAGACTTTCAAGTTGGTTCATACCATAAACTTTGTTTCAGTAAAATGTTGTACAATAATGAATAAATAGTGTATCTTTTTTGAGTTTCAGTAAAACATTGTAACTTTGGAGATTATTTTAATATGACCGTACTTTGACCCTTAAAAGGCTGATTTGAACTCAAATTTCTATTTTGAACTTGAATTGTTCAGTAATGGTGAACTTATTTATTCTTTTTTTTTTCTTTAGTTTTGCAGCAATTTTTCAGTTTCTTTCAGGTTCACCGTATTAGAGTAATCAATTTTTTTGTAGGGGGGTTATCCTCCTGCGTTGCAGCAAAAATATATTCAACTCAATTCAATTCAACCAAGTAAAGTCTTTAAATCTGATAGGTTGATGGGGAATGAAATTTCTAAAATGGGTTTTCCATTCCTATGTTCTGTGTCTGTTCTGATAAAGCCTCTGGAATTTATTCTGTAAGTAATAGGCACAAACAATAAAACATGTTTCATGGCTCAAAATAAAAAATTCCACTATGTCTCTGGGCCCGGTTGTTCAAAAGTCGATTAGATTAAATCCCGATTAGATTTGGATTAGCTAATCCCGCCGATTAACTTCCGTTGTTCGAACGTCAGATTAACTAATCGTGGACATTTTGCCTGTGTTTTCAAAAATCTTAATCTTGACGTCACTTTTCGAATGTTTTCAAAACATTCAAAAATCTTTTTTCATTCAAATTTCTCACTTCAATGCAGCGACTTCACTTTTTTTATAGGAAAAAGCTTCTTAATCCTCGTTAATCCTGGGTCAGAGCAGGATTATTAAAATTTGGCCAATTTAATCGGGATTTAATCCAGATTCAAGCCTAATTTTTTTTGAACAACCGACGGTTCTGCGTTAATCGGCGATAATCGAGATTTAATCGAAAATTAAGCTAATCGGCCGCTAATCCACTTTTTAACAACCGGGCCCTGGATGAAACAAAAATGATACAAAAGATGCGGCCACCTAAGTACAGATTGCGTTTATAACACTTTGTAAATTATTTATAAATATTTATATTTTTTTAAGAATTTTGTTATCTAATGAAGAATAAATTAAAATAAAGTTTGCTAAACTTTCTTGGTAGGGGAGGGGTGTGCTCAGTATCTCCCAAGACAGTGAGTAAGGGCGAGAGATTTAACAAAACTGAAAACAGATGAGCTCAGAGTAATATTCGGATAAGATCGCTGGATGCTGTTCCAATGTGTTATGCAAAACTTAGAGAAAGATTTGTTCCCAAAGGTAATGGTGTTGTAGGAGGGAACAAAAAGTAGTTTCAAACATGCTCCTCTGGTACTTTGAGTGTTATTGTCTTCAGCATCAAGCTGAATAAAAAAACTCCAGAAGGTCAAAGGGTAATTTGTTATTTAGGAATCTGTGGACAAAAGATATATTAAGGCATTTGACAAGGTCAAAAATCTTGAGAATTTTGAGGTCAGAAAAGAGTGGAGAAGAAGGGCATCGAAAATTGTTAAAAGTAATAAGACGTATGGCTTTCTTTTAAAGGATAAATATAGGCTTAGAGGTGGTATTGTCAGTAAGACCCCAGAGTTGGCAACCATATCGAAGATGGGAATGAAAAAGAGCATAATAAATGTTAACTAAGGTTTTTGTTGAAACATAGTGCCTGAGCTTAGATATAATACCATTTGCTCTGGCAAGTTTAGCTCATAAAGATGTGGTGTGGGCTTTCCAGTTGAGGTGCATGTCAATCAAAACGCCAAGATATTTGATATTTGAACTTTGAAAAAAAATTTTCTTACCTCCAATTTTAAGAAAAGGGACAAAAGGAAGAATTTTTCGACAGTGTCTGAAAATTAAAAATTCTGTTTTTCCAGCATTAAGGGATATTTTATTGGCTTTGAGCCAAGTTTGGAGGGATCTTAGGTCACGATTGACTCTGTTGCAAAGGGAAAGAAGATCATCATTAAAATGTAAAATGTGGGTATCATCGGCGAAATGAAAAGTTTCACTTGAAAAGATTGCATTGTGAAGATCATTAATATAGATTAAAAATAAGAGAGGTCCTAGAACAGAGCCTTGTGGAACACCATGAGGGATTATTTTAATAGAAGATTTATTAGATGAAATAGAGACAAACTGGGATCTGTTAGATAAATATGATCTGAACCAGTCATTAGCCTTTCCTCTAACCCCATAGTGGTCGAGTTTTGAAATTAGAATAGAATGATCAATCAACAGTATCGAAAGCCTTTTGCAAATCAACAAAAACACCACACACAAAGTTACCATCATCAAGAGATTTCCGAATACGTTCAACAATATTAAGTAAGGTATGGATGGTTGAGTGAGATCTACGAAAACCAAACTGGCGCTCAAAAAATACTCGATGAGAATCTAAGAAAGTAATTAGACGAGAATACATAAGTTTCTCAAGAATTTTCTCTATGTTGGAAAGGAGAGATATAGGGCGATAATTGGATATTTCAAGTGGAGAGCCTTTGTTTTTGAAAACGGGAATAACTTTCGAGAGTTTAAGCATTGTGGGAAAACAACCAGATTCAAATGAAAGGTTAAAAAGAAAAGAAAGGGGTCCAGAGAGATCAAACTTTAGAAGACGAAGAATTTTTGGGGAAATGCTATAAGGGCCAGATGATTTGTTAAAGGATAAAGAATTAATTGTTAGTAAAACTTCAGCAGGGTTAACACGATCAAGAAAAATACCTATTTGTCCGGGGGGCCAAAAGTCACCCTGTCCGGGGGGTAAATCACTAAAAATTGTTATATCATCCACCCCCATGTACAATTTTTTTCTGGAAGAGCCCATTGCTATTATTATTATTTTTATGTTGGTGATGATGGGGATAGGTCATTGTTAATCTAGTGTTGATACAGCAATGTTGGTTCTGGTGAATCCAATGTTGGCAGTAATGTTGGTCCGTGTGAAACTAATGTTATCTAAGGGTCTGTTGATGATTGTGAATCTGATGTCTGTTCAGGTGATGGTTTGGTGCATCTGATGTTGGGCGTTTATTCAATTTTTTTTATTTTAGGAGGGGCTTTTATTTGAGGACGCGTAATAAAAGAAGGGGGCGTTTATTAAATTATTTTAGTCTAAGGTCGAATATTTAGAGCAAATATACCCTCTGTTTTAGTTCTTTATCAGGATTTTAGTGCCAAATTTCTTTGTTTTAACAACTGAAATTGCATTGAAAACTGCTCTGGTTACAAGAAATGACAAAATCTTCCTTTTCAAACCCAATCAACACTGGTATTGAAGTATTTAAAGTCACAAGGTTCAAATAAACGCCCCTCCCCTAGCGTTTATTAAATAATTTTCCTTTTAGGAGGGGTGTTTAATCTAGGGGGGTCGTTTAAAAGAAGGGGGCATTTACTTGAAGTAATACGGTGACAACATAGTGACACAAGATGATGCTCTCAAATGTTGAATTTTATTATCACAATGCAGAATAAAATTTAGAAAAAGAAAGTGGTTGATATGGTGTAAGAAATTTCTAGAATTATCTCAAATAAAGATGGACTTACTCACTATGATAAGAACTAGTGCTTTGTTTAATGATTCAAGTCTGCTAGTGCAGGGCAGACATAATGAGGAATTTTTAAACATTGTTCCTGATAGTTTTTAATGGTGGTTTTCAGCATACTGTCATTTGAGAGTGCACCCACCACCCCTTAGCATCTGACTACCGGAAGGTTGACACCACCCCTATTCGCACCTAGTATAGACCCGTTTCAATGTTTTGATTTTAGTATAAGAATCCTATATAGTTATTAGATAACATACTAAAATTTCTATTCAAAATTCCTTCTAGATCCTGAGAAAATTGACATAAACTGCGTGCCTCCAGCTAATGTTGTTGTCTTTTTTGCCTCTGAAAGTCGGGCCGTTTTGCGGGTCGTAACGAGCCAATCTAAACATGTGACGTCACATGAAACGGGCCTATCCTGCAGTAGTAAGTGCATTTGACTATTGACAGGTTGGTACCACCTCCTATTCTGCCCGGTTTAATGGTCTTGAGTGGCCGGCACTCAGTGTAATCACTATTTGAAACCTGTCAGTACCCTAGGCAGCCCTGGGGTTGACACTAACCTTGGTGATTTTTTATTGACTTTTGATTTATTATAATAGACCTTTTCGCCTTTCCATCCGCCATCTTGAATTGTATGCAAAAATACAGGAACGAAAAAGCCGTGGTTGATTTAGTTGGAAAATATGCAAAACATATGCAAGTTTACACAAAGATTAAAAAGACAACAAAGCATCTTATAAATAAATATTATAATCATTAGAACAATAAAAGATGGAATTTCTCAATCCAAGTTTTCATGCCATTAAGAAATTTCACGAAGACGGAGTACACACCAAACTTTCAAAACACGCAAACTGAAAAGCAGTAATTATGACGTGACACATTATCAATGTTTTGATTTGATCATTTGGCGACTCTATTCCCAGGAGAATAATTTACCGTCAGCCGAATAAGGATTATTTTTTACCTTCGCTGATGATTTTTCAGTTTGAATTTATGTCTAATTTTATTGATTTTTGAAGTGCTTGATCTAAGAGATGAGCGAGTATAATTATTTTTAATTTTCAAGAGAAGCAAATTTAATCTTTCTTCTACAAGATTACACTTTAATATAATGCCAATTGTGCATGCAAGTTTTATATTAATACTTTCTTTTTGCATATGTTTTGCATATATTATACTTTCTAAGGGAATTTCACCACAGCAATTCAGCCACCATAGGCATAATTTTCCATTCTTGTGTCCACTGCAATGGGAAAAATAAATTTCAAAATAGTAAGACTGAATCTTGTGTTCTCTGTGTTCTTGTGTCCACTGCAATAGGAAAGATAAATTCTAAAATAGTAAGACTGAATCTTGTGTTCTCTGTGTTCTTGTGTCCACCATAATAGGAAAAATAAATTCTAAAATAGTAAGACTGAATCTTGTGTTCTCTGTGTTCTTGTGTCCACTGCAATGGGAAAAGTAAATTTCAAAATAGTAAGACTGAATCTTGTGTTCTCTGTGTTCTTGTGTCCACTGCAATAGGAAAGATAAATTCTAAAATAGTAAGACTGAATCTTGTGTTCTCTGTGTTCTTGTGTCCACCACGATGGGAAAAATAAATTCTAAAATAATAAAGCTGAATCTTGTGTTCTCTGTGTTCTTGTGTCCATCGCAATGGGAACAAAGGCACAAAGGGCACGACCAAATATCTTTTAATTTTTCTGGACACAAGAACACAGAACACAAGATTGGATTTGGGAACTCTATAATTGATAAAATCGGACACAAGAACACAGAGAACACAAGATTGGATTTGGGAACTCTATAATTGATAAAATCGGACACAAGAACACAGAGAACACAAGATTGGATTTGGAAATTCTGCAATTGATAAAATCAGACACAAGAACACAGAGAACACAAGATTGGATTTGGGAACTCTATAATTGATAAAATCGGACACAAGAACACAGAGAACACAAGATTTGGATTTGGGAACTCTGTAATTGATAAAATCGGACACAAGAACACAGAGAACACAAGATTTGGATTTGAAATTCTGTAATTGATAAAATCGGAGACAAGAACACAGATAACACGGAGAACACAAGATTCAGTACCATTTTATTTAGAATTTATTTTTGCCATCGCGGACACAAGAACACGGAGAACACAAGATTCGGATTTGAATTCTGAAATTTATCAACTTTGAATTAGAATACGGAATTAAATAGCCTGAATCTTCGATAATAAATAGCCTGGATTTTTGAAAAAATGGATAGCCAATGAGATTCGAGCTTTACTTCTTCACCACTACTGAATCAAATAACAATTCGGCGTAGACTTTGCACATTGCACACTGGTATATATTCACATAAAAAAGGCTTCAGGGGTATGGCCAAGGTTATGATGCTAAAATTAAATGTTACCTTTGTTAATTCAATGATTTTTATTGCCAATCAATGATTTTACAAATCACTACGACTGGATGACAATGAACCATGAATGAGTGCTGTTTGTTTGTCTTGCAGCCTTCCAAAATATTTGGATATAAAAGTCTATCTACATTGAAAACTGAGATTCTAGTAGCAAAAAGGTCTGAGTTCTGCTTTTTTAGTGTATACCGGCCTTCCGGAATACTCTT
The DNA here is from genome assembly GCF_902728285.1 of Clytia hemisphaerica. Classification (NCBI taxonomy): domain Eukaryota; kingdom Metazoa; phylum Cnidaria; class Hydrozoa; order Leptothecata; family Clytiidae; genus Clytia; species Clytia hemisphaerica. The sequence goes on along the minus strand of NW_027103582.1, from coordinate 161,813 downwards.
TCCGATTTTTGTTGGATTCTCCATCTATGTATGAAATTGCTCATTCCGTACTTCATTTACCTAACCTTTCTCTCTTCTATTTTGAATTACCGGCTACCTGATACTGCGGTAAACATAGTTATGGTATAGCTTCTCAACATTGAGCGTACATACGTACACACCACCCAAAAAATCTTGTGGGCCCAAAGCAAAAGAAGATAGACATGGATGGACAGGGTCACATGGATGCTGATTGATGGGTAAGTTAGATTGAATCTGTAATTTCAATTTTATTCAACATGAAAATTTTTATGGCTGAGGGAAAGTAAATGTCAATGTATGTGGAGTAATTTGTTATTCAATTTTGTCACCTACAAAAAATGTATAACAAATGACGCTAGCTATATATCAGCAAATATTCTATCCCTGCCTCTCACTTTTCTAATTGCCTCTTCATAGCTTTTAAGATTGTTTCTAAGATCATTCTTATTGAATTTATGCAATCTATGTCTTTGTAGCTTATCTTTTTAAGAAGTGTTTTTAATTTAAGTTCACTTTTTTTTTCATGTTATAGCAGGTTAAATCTTTTTGATGGAAATTTCAAAAATAAAATATCCCAACGTGTAGAGTGAAGCTTTGCGGTTTCGACAATATATAAAGTATTCTATAATTGTTAGTAGTCATTGAATTATCATACAAAGTAAAATGTCTGTTTTTATTTTGAAACGCGTTCAATTTACTGACTTAATATTCATTTTACAGACTGGTGTTTCTAATCCGAAGTTCATGCACTGTTGATCCCCTTAGACAGGTATGAGCCGGGAAGTATCTTATCCATTTGGTGGACTAACTTTCTTGGGATTTTTCTCGTTCCTTATGGTAATAAGAATATTTTAAGCTTCTGATGGTGGGCCACCTGGATTTTTCACCTGAAACTGGGTATCCATAATGGCGGATTTTTGTTCATTGGACCCCCGTAGGCAAAACTGAAAATTTTTCCAACCCAAATATAGGCTTATCGTATATCAATCGATCGGAAATTTGATACTAATTAATTTTGAGATACAAAGTTCGGTCTGAAAACTTTTCTATCTCGAGATATAAATTATTTTTGTTTTCTTTTCTCCGGTTTGGCTGCAGTTGTAGGCGGGTTTTCATGGAGTGAGGCAATTCTCAAGAAGTCATATCTCAAGAAATATGCATTTTAACATACCAAATCTTTATGTGCTCATAGAAAAGGCATTAAACATTGTTTGCGCAAATTTTCAAAAAGTTTGCAGTAAAAATGTGTATTTTACAGACCAGAGTACAATTTCCTTACCGTCAAAAAATATCTTTTTTTCTGAAAATTGGCCTTTTGTATGAAATGAATGAGTGAAATGATTCTTAATAAGGTTTAGAGCCACTCAATTTTTCGTATTATACTCAGAGGGGGTACTTAGGGAAAATGTAAGGGATAAATGTGTCTGGTCAGCACTTTATGAGCATGATCTTTGGTAAAATTTGATTCCAAAAACGATGAAATTTCCAAGTTATTGCTCAAAAATTTCTTGAAATTTGATACATTCTCCCATTGTATCTCAACATTAAACAAAGTTGAACCTTCTATTCTTTATTTTGACAAATGCAAAGAATTAAGATTACATGTGAATCGTTGTGTGTATTTTACAGGCCAGAATTAAGTGCTTCTAGGTCAGTGTAGCTGGAACCTCGATATTCTAGGATTAGAAAAAGCTATACCTGTTATCTTTTTTCTTTAAAGAATCAACAAGCCATCAACATCGATAAATTACACACATTTCCTCAGAAACTTTTAAAATTATCTGCCATTATGACTTTCTTGAAGCGTTTCCGAAATTAACCAATCGGGTTAGGTATCGGAATTCCTATGGGAGTTCATTTCCGAGATATATAAAATAGCTAAGTTGGCAAAAAAACTTTTCCCTGGGGTTTGAGGAATAAACAGAACTGTTATCATTTGTTTTTTATGTAACCATATATTTAAATTTGCGCTCAAAAATACTTAAATAAATAAGTTAATAACATTCAATATACTATTTGTATCTCTCAGAAAATAAACATTTACAGAACGACATAGTTTATCATTTGGAATACCCCCGTGTTTGGACCATTCTATCGTGGGCGCAAAATAGGGCGGAAACTAAGTAGCACCCTCAGTGCAAGATTGCCGCCTCATCTTTATTCGCCCGCGCGAAAACGCGAGCTAATCATTTTTTCTCACACGCTCAAGGGGAAAAGGAAAGTGATCGATATTCTTTGAAGGAAAAATGTCAGAAACAAACCCAAAGACCAAAAGATGTATTTTGTTGTTGAGAATCGATCCTGTGAAGATGAAAAAATTTCTCCTATGCGTTTTTTTCGGAACGCTGAAAAACTCTAATCTCCATCTTCCTTAAAGGTAAAGAGGTTGCGGGATTTGGGTTAGCGAGGCAAAAATCGCTAAAAAACTGGTAAAATCGTAATCCTCAAAAATCGAAGTTCCAGCCTCACTGTAGGTGGTTAGATCTTGCCCTAAAACATTTAGCCTTACCACGGAGCACCCTTAGCTTGAGAATTTTTATCCGCTAGTTTAATCCGCTAAAATCCTCTAATTCCTATATCTTTATTATCTCAGAATCTGTGTAACCTGTCTTGTCTTCGATTCTTAAAAATATGTGAACTGTTTACAGTTTTTGGAGGATTCTTGTTTGAATTTAGCTTAGATAGTTATAAGATTTTGTGAATGCCGAAAAAGTGACGTGTGTAAATCCGGCTTTAGCCAATAAGCCTATACTATTGTAATGAGATCTGCGAGTGGAGCTACATTTGAGAAACCACTTGGAACTATACTGGTTACTGTTGCAATTAAGAGTACATGAGGGCAGGGCCCAATGCATCGTTTTATATCAGTTTCATCAGTTACTTGCTATGGGTGCTATGGGTAGTTTCTAACTACCAGTTGAACGGTACTCTTCAATTGAGGGACAAATTTTGATCGATTTTAATTTAATTTCAAAATAGTACGTCTCTTTAAAAAATTGACAACATTACATATTGATTTACGCCTAACAGGCAACAGATACTTGATTCACACAGCAGTGTAGGATATTATACCTAATACATGTGCATGGGATGACAGCGAATGGCTTCTCTTTACACAAGATGTCCGATGAGATGACCTATCGAGTAGTCTGGTCCTTCTTCCCGCTTGGTGCTCCCCTCAGGATCCCAATGTTTCCAGAACTTGCGTAGCTACCATTAGGAAAGGCATAAAATTTTGATGAAAATAGTCTGGTTTTCAGCGCCTAACCCACTAAGCCTGGATAGCCTTGCATCCGTGAGACGTCAGACTTACTTTCCTCAAAAAGAAAAAAGCTTTTCCCCATTTAAAGGGCTAAGAGGGCGAAGAGCTCCCTCATTAGAGTCGTCAACGCGAAGGTTTTTTATTTCATGCAAGCTTGCTAGACACTAGCACGGATTTCTCGCTCAATCACTGAACGGCCTGTAGAGTTTCTGTCCACCCAAGGGCGTCTAGGCGAGGCGTACGTACTAAAAAGTAACATTTACTTTTCATTAAGAGAAACACGGCACCGAGTTGGAGTTCAGTCCTGATCTCCTAGAAGGCGGTCAATACTTGTACACTACTGTGCCTTCACATGGGATAAATCATAACTGGACATCTATCTTCTATTGTGCCTGTGAAGTGAGCATCGTTGCTGCCTGTATTTCAAAATTGGTATAAAAATCCAACAATATTCCCTCAGAATTCTTCTTCTTTGAATTACTTAGATAAAATGATTGATAGAGCTTGAACATTACTCATAATTCACTAAATAATTATTCTCAAACTTTTTCATAAGTTTGCAATATATTTTATCAACATTTTTCAACGCAGAAATGCAGAATTTCAACTGCGTGTATACTTTAATCAGTCCAATAAATTTTTTATGACTTGAAAAAAAGTATGCCAAACTTGGAGGGCCCGTGTCATAAGAATATCATAATTTGAATCCCATACTCTCTAAAATTATTCCATACTTTTGAGTAAAAAATCAGAAATATTAGTCAGAGTTTTGACAAGTGACGATCATACCGCCTCTGTTTTCTTTGTCATATAATAGATAAAAGACTTTGGAAGAGTTGAACTACAGAGACTTTTGTTGTAGTTTTGACGTTGTTAGTAAGGTATTCCCAAGAGGTATATCATCAAGATTTATTGTTTCATTTAATGTTTTTAAGGAGGCGACAACGAAGCTAGCAGTGGTCGTGTTCACACTGCAGACCTTCCTTAATTAAAATGTAGTTAGGAGAATCCTTTGTTGACTACAATACAGAACGTGCATTTAACAAAGGGTCGAACGGTTAGTATTGTAACTTTTAATCAATCGTACTTAATTAAAAGTCGTAAGCTCTATTGTCTTAAAGGTAGGGTAGAGGCTTCCCTTTAAACAAAAGATTTTATTACGGAAGATACATTAACATGAACAAAAGGAGCGTTTTGTGCAATAAAGTATATTTCAGCAAAACAGAAAAGAGAAAAAAAGAGAGAAAAAATGTAAAAATTGAATCATATGAATCAGTGTTGTTGATGGGTGAGGACGAACTGTGACAAACCAGTGTATTCATTTATCATAAATCTGTTTCTTTGTTGTTAATGGATTTAATTAAGGAAGGTCTGCAGTATGAACACGACCAGTGCTTTCTACAAAAATACAAAGTCGATGGATGTCCAGTCATTTATATATTCATGTTCTAATGAAACCACAGAGATCAGATGATTCTAAACCTTAAAACCTCATGAGAGGAAAGGAAAATGGAATATCCAGCAAAAATTTCCCAGAGGTAGGGTAGGGCGTCAACAGCCATTTTTGGGGCAAAGTCAAAAAATTCAAGATGTAGTGTTTTTTTATGAAAATTTAACCTATTGTGAGGCATTCTGCACAATTTTTAAGGTCGGAAGTCCAAAATTGGCCGAACCCCCCTGGGGGTACTGATTCGCACTACCAGCAAAAATTGGAAAAAATGGCATTTTCTGGACTTTTCAGGCCTGTAAATTTGTCAAAACTATTTCAAATCTTATTTTATTCATTTGCTGTACTAAATTTTATGAAGAAACAACAAAATAATCATATTGGGTTGAAAATTGTGCCCATTGGAACCCTAAACGAGCCGTTTTAAGCCAATTTTGGGTAGCAAAATGCTTTTTAAGGCCAATTTTGCAAGATCATAAACTTTAAACTGATTGATTCATATGTCTGAAATTTTCAGAGATGGAAGTCTTCAATAAAGTCTTTAAGCAAAATGAACTTCAAGTTTTTCACTTTTTTCAAAAATTCATAATGGCGTTTTCAAAAATTGCTTTTTAGCAAAAAAAAATTTTATTTATCAAAAAATAGCATTTTTTAAGGCAAGCTTCTACAAACAGAGTTTAAATGCTGACTGAAATTTTTTTTGCAGTGATAGTATTCTGGAGATACTCCAGGAAAATCAAAATCATTTGGGTCTGGGATGCGTCTATGTCCGCCATTTTGGAAATAAAATCCCTGCTAAGAGCCATTTTTCAGGCAAAAACCCAAATTTGGACTGAAAAAATCTCTAAAATGACAATAGACATGGGCCCGAATTTTCTTGCAGTGATAGTATTCTGGAAATACTGCAGGAAAATCAAAGTCATCTGGGTTTGGCATTTGGGTATATCCCCCATTTTGGAATTGAAATCCCTGCTAAAACGCAATATTTTAAGCTAAAATCCCATTTTTGACTGGAAAAATCTTAAAAATGGCAATAGACATGAACCTAAAATCTTTTTGCAGTGATAGTCTTCTGGAAATATTCCAGGGAAATCAAAATCATTTGGTTTTAGGATTTGGGTATATCCGCCCTTAATGGGATTGAAATTCCTGCTGAAACAGGCTAAAATGCAACATTTCGAGCAAAAACCCAATTTTTGACTAAAAACCTCTCTAGAATGGCAATAGTTTTGGACCTAAAATCTTTTTGCAGTGATGGTATTCTGTAAATACTCCAGGGGTAACAACTATTTAGGTATAAGATGCTTCTGGGACCACAATTTTTTAATTGAAGCCAGTTTTAAAATGTATATAATATTTCAAGCAAAAATCCAATCTTTTTTTGACGAAACAAGTCTTGAGAATGGAAATGTGTGTGGGCTGTAAAGAATTGAGTGGAATGGGATATTTGTTATAATTTGTTTCAACTAGTATTTCTAAATTAAAAGATTATAAATTCATATTCTTTGTTTTAAATGTAATATACAAAATTTTTAGCCAATTATGATGTATCGGATGGAAATATGTAGCATTTTAACAGAGATTTCATTTCCATAATGGTGGATGTAGACAAATCCCAGACTCAAATGATTTTGTTTTCCCATGAGAATTCACAGAATATTAACACTTCAAAGAAATTTGGGTCCATATCTATTGCCATTTTATAGCAGTTTTTAGTCAAAAATGGGGTTTTTGCTTGAAAGGTTGCATTTTAAGCCAATTTTAGCACATATTTCAATTCCATAATGGTGGATATACCCAAATCCTAAACCCAAAGGATTTTGATTTCCCTGGAGTTTTTCCAGTAGGCTATCACTGCAAAAATATTTTAAGTTCATGTTTATTGCCATTCTTAAGATTTTTACAGTCAAAAATGGGATTTTTGCTTGAAATATTGCGTTTTAGCAGGGATTTCAATTCCAAAATGGGGGATATACCCAAATGCCAAACCCAGATGACTTTGATTTTCCTGCAGTATTTCCAGAATACTATCACTGCAAGAAAATTCGGGCCCATGTCTATTGTCATTTTAGAGATTTTTTCAGTCCAAATTTGGGTTTTTGGCCTGAAAAATGGCTCTTAGCAGGGATTTTATTTCCAAAATGGCGGACATAGACGCATCCCAGACCCAAATGATTTTGATTTTCCTGGAGTATCTCCAGAATACTATCACTGCAAAAAAATGTCAGTCAGCATTTAAACTCAGTTTGTCAAAGCTTGCCTTAAAAAATGCTATTTTTTGATAAATATAATTTGTTTTTGCTAAAAAGCGATTTTTGAAAACGCCATAATGAATTTTTGAAAAAAGTAAAAAACTTGAAATTCATTTTACTTAAAGACTTTATTGAAGACTTCCATCTCTGAAAATTTCAGACATGTGAATTAATCAGTTTAAAGTTTATGTACTTGCAAAATTGGCCTTAAAAAGCATTTTGCTACCCAAAATTGGCTTAAAACGGCTCGTTTAGGGTTCCAATGGGCACAATTTTCAACCCAATATGATTATTTTGTTGTTTCTTCATAAAATTTAGTACAACAAATGAAAAAAATAAGGTTTGAAATAGTTTTGACAAATTTACAGGCCTGAAAAGGCCAGAAAATACCATTTTTTCCAATTTTTGCTGGTAGTGCGAATCAGTACCCCCAGGGGGGTTCGGCCAATTTTGGACTTCTGACCTTAAAAATTGCACAGAATGCCTCACAATAGGTTAAATTTTCATAAAAAAACACTACATCTTGAATTTTCTGACTTTGACATTTGACGCCCCACCCTACCAGAGGGGAATATTAGGTCACACGGGGGAGCCAGGGGGGCTAATAAATAGATCCTTGAAAAGAAAAATGACAACTTTTGGCTTAATTTTATGTTTACAAACCAATTGCAGAAAAATTGAAGTTTGTTTACATTTCCTATTGGAAACACAAGGTAGCGAAAAGGCTTGGCTTTCCAACTTTACACAAGATTTAGGCCAGGAGCTCTGATCCAATCATCTGCATCATGATACTAGCACTGATAATAGCTTCAAAATAAATGCCTTATTAAGGAACTTTAAAATGTATAGAATGTTTTTTTACGTTCCTCTGAGACTTAAAAAGGTGTTTTGAGTTAAAATGACTTAATGGAAAACTCATTATGTAGCACTAAGTTATCCTATGGAATTTCAAGTTTCAACCTGTTGTTATTTTGATGATCACTGGAAGCAAATTCAGAGATAATTGCACTAAATTTAAACATCAAATCAAGTGAAAACATGAGCTATTTGATAAACCTCTTTAAATAATTCCATTTCCTATTGATTTTCTTAAAAAAAACACTGAAAACTGGAGCATTTCCACCTGTTCTTGCCTGTAATGTTTACATTCTACCCAACTTAGCCTTGCGATCAATATCTGGAACAGGGGGGGGTATTGAGTCAGTGTACTGGCCCATAGCTGGTGGGGTGGTGTATTTTTTAGATTAAATTGAGTTAGTACAGTGTACTAAAAAGGTGGTCCTCTGAGAAAAATACAATGAAAAAGTTAGTACACTGTACTAAAAAGGGTGGTGTTCTGAATTGATACACACTGAGAAGTTAGTACATTGTACTAATTTCAGTGGTAAAAAAACACAAACCCAGTGAATTCCCATGTATATTTGGCCTAATTTGCCAGGTCCAAGCTGGTCAGAGACCTTCAAGTCAAGGCTGGTTAAGCTATACAAATTCGTACACTGATTTTCTCCTAATGTTTCCTGTTTACTTGATTGGATTTGTTTCAGAGTCGCAGCATGCACAAGTGGAGACCTGCCTTAATTCCAATCTTGTTTACGTTTTCTTTAAGGCCCTATCTACATTATGGCAATGGCAACAACAAGAATTTGAATGTGTAAACGTTCGAATCGAAGCTTTCAAGTTTTATAGAAACAAATCCGCTCTATTGTTTTACGTTTCTTAGTAACCTTGTTGGATTGATGTTAATTGAAAAAAAATCTGTATATAAGTGAAATCACCGGGGGGAGGGGGTGAAAACGACCGTACGTTTGGCCAAAAATCAGGTCTCTAAAATCAGCCCCTTACAGTGCAGGAAATATTTAACTGAAGATCAACCCTTATAGTGTAATTTCTCAAATTTTACCTCAAAATTTGGTATTTTATAAAATTTTACACCCTTACAGTGCACTTTTCCCACTTGCTCACAAATCAACCCTTACAGTGCACTTTCCAAAGTCCAAAAAACCTACCCTTAAGGGCCGCACGTCCGGTAGGTCGTCAAATTAGAACAGTGCACTATAAGGGGTGGTTTCTAAACTTATCTGAGCAAAAAAAAAAACAGCTAGTACAGTGTACTAAAAGGGTAGTATCAAAAATCTGGTCATGGAGAAGTCAGTACAGTGTACTGAAAGGGTGGTAATAAAAATCTATTTGTGGAAAAACGTCAGTACAGTGTACTAAAAGGGTGGTATCAAAGCTCCGGCTGTGGAAGAAAGTTAGTACAGTGTACTAAAAGGGTGGTGTCAAAGCCCCGACCGTGAAAAAAAGTTAGTACAGTGTACTAAAAGGGTGGTGTCAAAGCCCCGACCGTGAAAAAAAGTTAGTACAGTGTACTAAAAAAGGTGGTGGTCTAATTTTTTCGAAAAAAATCCAAAAATCAAGTTAGTACTCTATGGTCCAGTACACTGACTTGGTACCCCCCCCCTGTCTGGAAAGGTGTATTTCAGGCTCAAAAGGGGTTTTGAAACAACAAAGAGAGTTCAAAGGTAAAATATCTTCTGAACGAGACCCTAATCACGCAAATGCTTACCCTTTTTTCTGCAAAGCATCAGCTATCAGATGATTTATGTCTTGTTAAAATATATTCAACCAAATGTATAACTCGTCAAATTTGAAAGGTTGAATTTTTTTTAATGTATCAAAACTCATTATCAGGACAAACTTTATGAATTCAATGAAGTTCACTGGTGATAAAAAATCACTGAAAGGAAAATAAACGACCTTTTGTAAATGGGCCTCTGAGATCTTACTGTACCTTAATCTCTTCTAGGCTTTTCTTTTTTGTGTTTTAACAGGAATTTATGTAATCAGAACTACTACAAACACCTTGCGCTGACAAAATTTTGCAGAGGTTGCAGCAAGATTTGCCTTCCAATTAGGGTACCTTTTTAAGGGGATAATTTTTGCAAATTTTTTGCAAAATGAAGTCCTCTCCAAAATTTTAAAATAGGTCAATTCACGAAAATAAAAATTATTTAAAATCTCGTTTCACAAAGTTTCAGCTCTTTTAGTGTGTGCAGAATAATGGGATGAAATTAAAAAGCAGCTTCTCTGATTACTCAAATTATTCTGATTGTTTTTAATGAAATAACTTTTGTTTTACTTTAGCTTTGATTAGGTCGTTAGAAAAAGATTTAGAAAAGACAGCTCATTAAAAAAATTGGCCAGTTTCTATATATTATCATCATAAAATTACACTCCTCCGATATGTGCCTCCTCTTTTATTTGAAACATAAGCCCCCAATTCTTTTTAATTCAGCATAATTTTCAAACCCCCATTTTAAGACTTTAAATTCTTTAAATAAAATTAGAAAAATTAAAAAGTCAATTTTATTTTTATTCTTTTTCGCCACAAATACCCGGTAGTTGATCAGCATTGTTGATCAAGGTTTTCCCTTACTTCAGGGTTTTATCCTCTCATTAAAAAGGAGGTGTGAACTATGGCATTGTTATCTAACTTTATACAAGTCATTAGAATAGTTGCTGTTGACATTTGCCTAGGCAACTTTTAAATGATTTATTATTATTGCTGTTATTAATTTTGATTAAGTAAATTGATGCTGATTTGCTAAAGTAGGGCTTATTACTATGGGTGATTGTTATATTGTTTTCACTCTTCCTCTTATTACAGCAGAAAACATTATGTGCAAGCTGTTCTTGTTAAGTCTGACAGACCTTTATCTGAAAGGTAAACAAAAACTTTGTAAGACTTGAAATAAAGTTTTGATCCTTCTTATTACATAGTGCTTTAACAAGACACCTTGTTTTTGTTATGAAAGTTTTGTTGGATGGTCATGTTTCAATTTTATTTTTGTGGTTTTATGCAATACAAGTTATATTTTTAACGTTGAAGCTACACCTTACCAACAACCTTCTGTCATTATGGATGTGAGAGATGTTTTCTCGTTGTTTTGATTATACTTTAGTGTTTACATTGAAGTGACAATCTTTTTACAACTCAATCCACTTGAAAACTTCTATCTTCTCTACACACATAAACATGATAACTTGAGAGCAAAGATTGTTTCTTTGTATTATCAGTTTGTAATATGGAATTATATTTTTTTAGGATTTAAAGTGCTATTATTTTTAGCTGTGCTGCCGTTTTTGTGTTTTAACTTGTTGACATTTTACCTGTTTTTTTTTGCACAGAAACTGAGATATTATTGAGTAAAGTTATCATTCAATTTCATGACTTTAGAGAAAGTAAAATTTAATTAAATAGACTACTATAAAAATGATGTCAATGGAGCAACAGAATACAGACCCCCTGGGGTTGTTATCAGGAATCATGGAGGCAGAAGACCTCCCTACATGGTCCAAAGTGCCGGTGGGAAAAGTCCTGGAACCAAAAGAAGACAAAGAAAGTCCTTTTCCTGTGAACTTGGATATCAATGAGAAAGTCTGTTTATGGTATGTGTTCTTAGATACCCTATTTCCTTATATCTTTTCTATCCGTTTTCTGCATCTGCTCTTAAACTTCAGCTTCATACTTGGACTTGGATCTTCAACTCCTTCCATTGTGTCTTGCTACCTTTATGATTAGCTTGTTTGCTGTTCCTGACAGAATAATTGATATCCATGAGCACAAATTGAACAAAAATATAACTTCTTTACTGTCTCTTTTAGGGAAGGAGATATCACTAAATTGAAATGTGACGTGATCATCAACTCCACCAATGAAGCACTGAATGATAAAAATCCTGTCAGTGAAAGAATACATAAAGTTGCAGGGCCTCTTCTACGAGAAGAAGTTAGACAGGAGCTGCAATGTGATTAATTAGTCACTTTATCAATACAAATTGTACACATACAATCATTGCGCAAAAACTAGCTATCAAACTACTTAAGTACCCTATATAACTAAAACCCAATGCGTTTTTGTATTGCAGTTAGAGTTGATAGTTGTATAGAACCTACATTCAACTCTCTCTAATTTGAACCTCTGGTCTCCTCAACTAAAAAGTGATTTAAATTACTCTCTGTAATTCGAAAGCCAACTGTTTACACTTTATTTTTCATTGTAACCATGTAACGAGTGACAGTTAGTAAAAAATTTACTTCCATCCATCCAATTGTATCTTATTATTTCATTTCCAGCATGTAGGACAGGGGAAGCCAAAATGACGAAAGGATATGAGTTACCCGCAAGGTATAATTTGTCAAAACTCTTTTCCCTGCAACATAAGAAAGATATCAAATAGTATAAAATATATCCTATTTGTACATTATTTCCTTCACCGTACTTATGCTTTACTTTTGATGTAAAACGACCTTTTCCTGGTCAAATCTTAACTTTTTCAGGTACGTCATACATACAGTTGGACCACGTTACAATACAAAATACAAAACAGCCGCTGAAAGTGCTCTATTCATGTCATACAGAAACGTCCTTCAACTAGCTAGGTCAGTTTTCATGAACAAAACATTTTTTCGCTCAAACAAAAGATGGAACTTATTCATCAACGGTTGGGAATTTCTTGTGAGAAAGGCTACCATGTGTATTTCAATCAATTTTCCTCGCATCTAAACCAGCTTTTTGGCCGTCTTAGTCAGAGTTAAAAGCTTCTGCTTCAAAATTTAAAAGCTTTTGAATCCAATGATCTTTGCAACTTCCTGATGTACAGTCGTTCATCTGAGATGGAAGTTCTAATCTTAACATATGTTTTGATTTTGTGAGATGAAAGAGATTTAATCGGGAACCTGTTTCTTCCTTTTCAGAGAGAACAATTTGAGTTCAATAGGTCTTGGTGTCATCAACACAACGCGAAGAGGTTACCCACCTGAAGAAGGAGCACACATTGCATTACGTATGTATTGAGTACATAGATATGATATTCCTTTACACACTTCACTAGATAGGCTAACTGTCTACAGATTACACGTGGAAGTTTGTCCATTACGTATGTATCTAGTCTGTGTTTTTGTTTAGAGATTAAGAATATGCCTGTGACTGACTTGTCTGTACACAGACCCAGTATCTACAGCTAATTTCAAAATTCATTGCTGTAGAGGGTCTGTTGTCATTGTCTTTTCTCATTTGAGATTTTTCAAACCGACTGCTGCGACAGAGTGTTGGTGAGAGATGGGAGAGGATGAGAGAAGTTTTGCTATTTATAAATCATACTTCATCTCTGTACGGGAATTTTTTTATCAAACAGACAATGCGCACAGAGTGTACTACGAAGCGATAAACGTGAGATACACTTTGGCACAGAGTAGTGATTGACAAATGAATCTCAAAATGTTCGTTGATGTTTTTAAGAAATTCCTTTGTCAAACATAAACGAGGAAAATAAATCTTGACAACATTTTCACTTCATTTCCAGGTACTGTTCGACGCTTCTTGGAGAAGAATATAGACGCTTTCCAAGTGGTCGTTTTCGTTGTCGAACCTATAGATGAGGTATGGTGCATAATTAACTGTGTTCGTTTTTGCATTGTTTTATTGCCTCTGATTGTGCCACTAGTAAGAAATCACAACAGTTGGTACAGTTTCTCATTCCACTATTGGGTACACAAAAAGTTTTCTGGATCTACTTCACCCTCATTCCATTGAATCAGATTGAACAACTTTTTCTCTCTCTCATCATGCAGAGCACATACAAACGACTGATGCCATTATATTTTCCAAGAGATGCACGTGAAGAATGCTATGCTGCAGAATGTCTTCCCTCTGACGTCGGTGAGAAGATTGACGCTCTACCTCTTTCTCTCATTCACTAATGAAACTTTCAAAGAAAATTAATCGATTTTTTGAATGTTCAGTTGTAGCTAGCATGAACGGTGATGACCAGACCAATCTTTATCGCAATAAAAGCTAATTCGCTTGGTGTTAGGGTTGCGTTGTTATGTGATATTCATGCCTCTTTTCTGTTGTCCTACCTTTTGGCCGAATAGATCTGCATCTATAAAATGTTTTGTTAAGTTATTTAGTTAGCACCATTATTGAATCAAGCGTTCGAATCGTTCGCAAATCGAACGTTTTCTTCCATAATGGCGGAAGCTACATGACTTTTAACAAAACATGAAAAAAATTCATGCGATTCTCACACCATCATCTTTCCATTCCATACTCCTCAGGCAATGAAGACGGTGAACCATTTCTCCCAGAACGTCAAATCAGAATCATGGATAAACCGCTTAAAAGTAAGCTTGATGATGTGTTTCTTTTCTCAGAATAATTCACTTTAGTTTCAATGTTGAAAGCTAGCCTGCATCGTCTGCTAAAGGCCAATACAATGTTTAACCAACCCAAATCGAACAGTGTACAAACAGAACCAATTAATTACCAACAAAAAACTTATTAGGTGACATTCTCCCCTTTTTCGCAGCGATGAGTGGTATAGACTTGTTAAACTCGTTCGTTGGTCGACACCCTTTCTCCAAAGTTGCAGCAGATAACGATACCAAACGGAAAGCCAGGTTGCAAGGTCGCTCACAAGAGGAAATGGAATTTTTAGAGCATCAACGGAAGTGAGTTATCTTGCCAAAGAGATTTTCTTTCATGCATTTTATGTAAATGTCAGCATTCTGTTTTCCTTAAAACTGACTGGGCCCATCGATATGGAACTTTAACTCTAGCGAGAAGCAGTAACTTTACTTTAGCTGTATACTAGATCCTTCCGTAATAAAGGAAAGGATACCAAGTAAGAGAGGGATCGAAAGTCTTTCGTAGGGTGTTACAAACGTTCCTTAATTAAATCCTGTTTTCATTAAACTTATTTAAATCATAGAATGGTTAGTTATTTTTCGGAACGCTTTTCTTTTTGTAGATACTCACAATGGGTCAAACGTTCATTTCATCCTCTTTCGTTGAGATAAACTCCAATGATAGAATGGATAGTTATTTCTTAGGGGACGTTTTTCTTTTTGCAGATACTCACAATGATTGAAACGTTCATTTCATCCCTTTTTCGCTGAGATAAACTCCAATGATAGAATGCATAGTTTACGACACTCCATTCTTTTTTCAGATACTCACAATGGGTCAAACGTTCACGGACGGAAGATTTCACGGAAATATCCAAAATGGGCTTTCTTTATAATCCAGGTTATTCTTGCTTTGTTGAAATGAAATCTTAATGTGCGATGTGTTAATAGATTGCCAAAAGCGAAATTTTTTGATTAAAAACTTTTTTCAAAGAAATATGTGTTTGATTTAACTGGAATATTCCTTTTGTGTTTAACGCGTAGAATTTAAAGTCACTACCCTTACATTTCAAACATACATTTTGACTCTCTCTCTCTCTGATTCGATTAAACTCCCGATAGTTCGAATTATAGAAATATCTGAATGATGGAGATTCGAATTAGAGAGGGTTGACTGTACTTATGTATCTTGTAAACACGTGTACATCTCTATCAACTTATCATATGTTGTAGAATGTGCTGACCACGATTTCCACCTTCTTTTACACTGACTTTGAGCTTGTTATTTTTCAGGCGTCGATCGAAACGGGAGGCCGGTAGTGGTTTTCGTTGGACGCTACTTTCCTGCAAACGCTATCGACCTCAATAAAGTAAGTTTTTAATTAAATATTTCAAATACCGCTGTAGTAATTTTGTTTATTATTAACCGGTTACTTTTTCGAAGTGGGCTACACGTTTTTTTGCCCAATGCAATTGGTTCATTTCGAATGACGACGGGCCTACACTACTCGCAAGCTCGGTCGTTACTTGACCTCGGCCAATATTTCTCAGTACAGCCCTCACTAGCCGGTCATTATTGTATTAGAGTATTCTCTCGACTATATCCCGACTGTGGCATGTTCTGTTAGTCTGAGAACTTTTTTCGAGTTGACCTAATTACGGTTGATATTGTATCAATTTAAATCATCGTCCGTATTTTAAAAATGTTATTAATTGGAAATGAGGGCGTCCTATATCAAGTCAACAAAATCATTGCAAGCGAAATAAATTGATTATCAATCCGCATAAAAGAGTCTATAACAACATCATCATCATCCATCAGAAAATATATCTTTCATAATTCTCTCTCTGTATTTGATTTGATTAATTCAATTATCGAGAATGCTCTTTTTTTGATATTTTAATTGGATTAACTCGCAGACGCCTCTTGTCTCTTGTCTCTTGCAATGCGAAAACTTGACAATATTTTGGTTTTAATTGTTTGATTATATGATTGTGATGTCCTTAAAATGAATTTATTTGACAAAAATCTTGAAATACCAGACTAAGATGACAACACACTCAACATTCAGTAAAGGGATGTTTGAGCCGATTAATAATATCGGTTGCACTGTTTTTTCGCAATTGCCAAAAAAGCAAAACCCCTTTTTTTGGCATTCTGTTTTGTCAGACGGTGCGACGAACAGCAAGCAGAAATCACAGGCCTCATTAGATCTAAGTTATTTCTTCCAATATCGCATTCAGGACAGACTATATAGAAAGCAAAACCCTTTGTTTAAGACGGTGCGGCAAACATTCTACGAATCTTGAAAGCCTTATTCATAAGGATCAATTTTTCCAAAACTTCAGTTTAGGGCAGACTATATAAAATTGCGACAGTGGTAGATTCGATATAAAATGACCCAAATTAATTAGCCCTTGCTTAAATTTGTTCCTTTCTTCATCAGGCTGTTTCTTACTTTATCCATTTCATGGACTCGATCGCAAGCCGTGAATACGTCCTCGTTTACTTTCATACACTCACTACAGACGACCACACACTTGATCTTGGTTTCCTCAAAGATTTCTACGAACTTCTAGACTTGAAGTAAGTATTCAATACATTAAATATCAAATATTTTGGAATTTCTGCTAAAGAGTAATGGATGGAGCGTTTGTCGACCAATCAAAGTATCTAGTTCTGTTTTATTACAATAGAGTCTATAACTCGAATGTCTCCTTATCTCGAACAAGTTTCATGGCCCCTTAAGTTAGCATTGCTTTGCAAACCTTATACTCTTATACTCATAATTTCCTTAATTCATTTGTGTTCCCGCGCGTGTTCGATTAATACCGAGTTTATGTATGTGATTTTCTGCGACGGAGACTGTAAGGTTCTATTTGGACTACATCCTCACTGACTGAGGAGGACGGTAAATCAGCACTTTTACAGTCCTTGATTTTGCGGGTCAGAATTGCGGGTTATTCCAAATCGCTTCAGTCACTCTGCCGTCCTCAAAAGTGCAAATACATAAACTCGCTAATAGTGACTGAATTTTTTATTCTATCATTATCATATTCTATTATTACTAACAAAGTATGACGAAGGGCAATTATTTTCTGACTTTATTCCACAGATATCGGCGCAACATGCATCAACTATACATCGTGCACGGAAACATATTGCAAAGGATCCTTGGATGGTTTTTCTTGATGATCAATGCAGCATCTATCAAAGACAAAGTGGAATTTATTCAAGGAGTGCAATATTTATACGATTACATCAACCCCGATCAACTGGAAATTCCGCCTTTCGTTATGGAGTTTGACGTACAGGTACCTTAACTTTTCATTCCTTTGTGTTTAGGTGTACTTTCCAAAGAACTTGTTTGGTTGCTTGCGGTTTTGCTTTTACTGGGGTGAAAACCTCTCCTGGTTGAAGTAAAGGTCGGTGCAAACTAAGGCACAGTCTTTCATTATTCAAGAAAATGCACGTTTTTGTTTATGGCTCACACATCTAAGAATCTAGCAAGGCTTTGAATATTATTCCTGTTCTTTCTGACTGAGTCCTTCCTGCATAGTATATGGACATTCTTTCATTCCACTGATTTAGTGATAACAACAGGTTAATATGTTGCTCAATCTCGATTCCTATTCCCTCCAAACCTATCATAAAATGAGGGAATCTTTTACTAATTAATTCATTTGAGTAATTGGACACTCACTGAGAGCCATCTAATTAGTATTAAGGCTATCTATTCGCTATCAAATTTTGATTACTAAAGAATTGAGTAGCTTTCTATTTTCGCATCTGCGCTCGCATCATCAATTTTTAATGGCACGCCTAATGGAATAAGATGGCTCAAAGTTAAAGAAAGTCAAATTATTGTTATTCTGTTTTGCACCCACAAACTTCCATGTCCAAAATATCTTTCTTAAATTGTATTACTGAAACTAATCTCTTATGCTCATCCAATTTAAAAGACAAAAGGATCAGAAAAGTTTTTAAACTTCAAATGTTTTATTTTTCTTTGGGAAAATATTTCCCATTTCATCATAGAAAGACATTTGATCGTTCTATCAAGTGTTGTAACTTTTGACCTCCTCCTTTCTAGATATTCCCCTTAAGATATTTTGGCTACAAATAGATCCGTTCTTTCCAGGAAAAATAGGGAATTACATATAAGAAACTCAAAACTTTTTATAGTTCGTTAAAACAGTGACTGTCTTTTCGAATTCGTGGCCTTTGTTTGACACCATTGATCTCATTAGAAGACGTTGCATTGAAGTCAATTAATTGTATTAATGTAGTAAATTAGCTTAGCGAATGGCTGATGATATTCAATTCAACTTAATGACATCAAACAATCTCTTAAATTACTCATCAAAGCTTACATGTTTCATGTGCGAGCTGCATGAAAATACCATCAAGAAATTGTTTTGTTAAAAGTTCCAGATTCATGTCTATTGTAACCTGTCTTACATGTACTTTCTGTTGTGCTTCAGCTTTCTAACATTCCCTTCCAGAACCTTCATGTTCAGGCGTGATACCTGATTTATGATACTCTATTCTTGAAGACTTGTGTTTAGAGCACTATCAAAGTCCTCTGTAAATATTTCATGTCTAATGTGGCTTCAAAGTCCTTCTTTCCTCCTGAAAAGACTTTCAAAGGTTTGTCGGTTATACTTTGGTTTTCCAACTTCGTCCACGGGATATTTCGATGTTTAAAAGCATAGGTTTAATATCTGATTTTGCCACTTTTTCGAAAAATATTGAAGATTTGTGAAAATGGCAACATTTGTGTGATCTCTCAGATTCGTTGATTTTGTTGAGTTCTTGAATGAGAAAGTGAGGCTGAGACGGAGAGATTCGACCCAGTCTCCCCAACTTCGTCGCCTACTAAGATCAGTCTAATTTAATTAATATTCTCTTGACTTTGTAAAACATTTCGGTCTTTGATTCACCCTAATGCAATTAATTCCAATCGATTTGTTTTTGTAGAAAAGAAAACTTTCCTCTTGCGAGAACTCGCCTTAATCTTATTAACAATTCGAGAAAAAGTTCGATTTTTCTTTAAGAAAATAATATTGGCCTGCCCGCTTTATTTTGGATAAAATTTTAAGGTGGTTTCCTCACTTTTCTTAAAATAAACTTTCCCAATATTATGTTATTAGTACTAAAAGTTAAATACATTTTATCGCTCCTCTCTTTTTGATTCTAGCTATCAAAAATATCGTTTAATTTGATTAAAGACTTGGCCTTTTTGTTTTTGTCCGTCTACTATAGAAAGTCTTGATTTGATTAATTCTCTTCTTGATTGTATTAAGCCTTTCATCTAATTTCTATCCATTGTTTCTCGCTAAAAGTTTTTTTTATTCCATCGTAATTTCTTTCTTGAGATATTTTGGTTTGGGGTTAGTTGGAAGAGTCAGTAGTTCGTGAGAAGACGTCACTCTGAAATTCCGTCTTTTGCTAACTCGCACTAGCCTATGTGTTTGGAAGAGGTTTAGCCTGTGAGAAGAAGATGATGATGCAAGCACAACAACCGAATACTGGTGACAACAAAGACTTGTCTCTCGTCCGTTTCTTCAACTGTCACGATCTAAGTGATTGCACCTTAGAGATCACTGAACTTTCTTCGCCTAACACTGGCCAAGGTGCGGACCACGAGGAGCAACAACACGTGGTCGTCAAGACTATTGTCAAAACAGAGAGCGTTGCTAAGGACGAGAACGGCATTGATCTTCTGGATTGTAAAAAATTGGACCAACACAGTGCCAAACGTCAAAAACTTGAGCAATGTTTATCGATATTCGAGCAAGTGAAAGGTGATTCTTCCACCAAGAATCCGAAGAAGACCATTCTCTTCATACACTCACTACTCTTTTGTTCGAACAGTGAATATTTCCAAAAACTTTTAATGTCAACCATCCGACCGAAAAACATACAATTACATCTGCGAAAAGGTGAGACTGAAAACTTCATCAAATTGGTGAAATTATTTTACGATCCGACACCTATTCAGTTGATGTCGTTGCTGGAAGCTACACAGATCTTGAAATTCGCCAACCAATTCGAATGTTCGAGTGTTGGTAAGAGACTTTTGGAGCACATCTCGTGCTCAAAGATACGCACGGTTGACATTCTAAACCAATGTGTATCGGTGTTTAACGGTATTTGTGCGCAGAACCAGAAAGAATATGTCGAGGTTGTTGTTCAGTTGAAAAAGACATGCACGGCTTTCCTGAAAACTCGATTCTGTCCGCTAGAGAAAGTCTTTGGGCCCATCTTGAACGATTTTTTGGAGCTATCTTTCGATTCGCTGGTTTTCTTGTTGAACTTTGTGACCAATGGGATTGCAGTGAGTGAGGAAAACGTGGTCGCACTCTGTTTGTATTGGGCGCAATATACCAAATATTTGAAGCATGAACATCGTGTGTCCACGGCCATGACCCTTCTTGAACATTGCTGGGTGGAACATTTGAATGGGACGACTTTTATAATGAATGCTCTATCACTCGATCACCAATTCCTCTCTAAAAGCAAGAAATTCCTCGACTTTTACATCTACGCTTTAGAGTATTTATCGTGTAAAGATAAACCCAGTTATTTCCCCGATCAACCGAAACGGTTAGACCGCAAGCGGAATTTTGCGTTCGACCACGATGCATTGTTGTGTTTTATGCCACGTCAAGTCAGTACACCGGATTCCGAGAAAAACCCGGACATGTTACTTGAACTTCGCACGGACTATCCGAATATATTTTTCGTGCAGGGCTATCAAGTCCACCTCTCCGCCACTATCTTCATCAACGGTAAAAACAGAGAACTGAAAGTGAAAGTGCGGGTATCCAACCTGACACGGTACCCACATTCTCCGCTCTATTTCTCTCTACTTTACGCCATCGCTAGCCCATCAGTTAGTGAGTCCTTTTCTCCTTGGAGTCATTGCGCGTTCAAGGTGGATAGTGAGGAAGATCATAGTTGGGGATTGATTTCCTTGATCGCTGAACATTCCAAAATCACCGAAACGGGATTTTATTTGAAATTCTATTTGGAGTAAAATTTGTTGAATGTGTTCGATTTGTAAATATGAAAAACGATGTGACCAAAGTTCTGATTGTAGATATTTTGTTACTGTTTGTACCATAATTGTGTTATTATATTATCATGATATTATATTCTGTACATAAGATTAATATACCCTTATCTCTAAATTATATCTGAAGCGGCGTGTGTCTTTGACCGCATTCTATTTGTCCAACTGTCGTCAAAAATATTCAACTCCATTAATTTCACCATTCATTTTCAACACCTATAAACCTTGGCTTATACAATGAACTCCTGCCAATGAAAATTTTCTAGTCACTTTAAACGACACTTATATAAAATTCTAATTTGGCCCAAAATTGGCGTAATTCACCGTATCACGGCACAAAAGAAATTACAAGCACTCGATTCGCCGGGTCGACGACCAGTTTCATAGTTAAGTAAAACATTGAGTTTGCCTAGCAAAAAGAAAGTGAAGTACTCGTGTCTCCCATGACCTCTTCCGGTAGCCACTTATCTTAAATTGCAGCTTCAAGCAGCCTAAGTACTTTTTACGGAGCGGTTGTGTGTCACTAGGTATTTACTTTAATCCCATTTTAATTTATTGTAGTCCACCCTTATCCCTCTTTGGTCTGCTCTTGTATCAAACTGAAAGTCCGACATCAGAGAGGATTCCTTGTCCTTTTTTTGACCAGCTTAGATTACCCGCGGTAAAAGTAGCAATGTGCCAATAAAACTGAGCGATTAACATCAAATCTACCTTAAGATTCCAGGGGGTTTATGTTGGTAGATTTGTGACCCATGTCAGTTCAGTTGACCCCCCTGAAGAAGATTATTCTTACTGGATTTCTTTGAAAAAGGCACTCAAGCACAGGGCTTTAGATCAAATCACCCGTTTTTTTTTTCAAGCAGGAAGGGAAAGCACAGAAATCATAATTCCCGACCCACAGTATGTGCCGCCCTTAAGGGTAGGTTTTTGATAAGACTCGAGATGCTTAGTAAGTGCTTTTTGATGGACTGTACTATTGGTTGGATGCAACGCAAGAATGTGTTAACTTAAGGGGGCCTGATTTTTTTTCTTGTTTTGGGGGCTACTTTTTTCAAAAAAATGCTAAAGGCTAACCTTAATAGGCGACTATGTTTTGATTAATTGAACTGGGTGAACTAATATTTTAAATAATTTTAATTTTCAATAATTGTGGTAATTAATGTTTCCTACAATAGGAAAAACTTTATTTCATTTAAATGACCTTGTTGATAGTTTTGTTTAAGAACATCCAAGCAAATTATTTTTTACTTTCCGTTTCTTGGAAGTGGAGGCTACATTCCTAAAATTTAGCTTGGGGCTATTCCCCCCGTGAAAAATAATGGGGGCTGGATCTCTCTGCATACTATGGAAAAATACATGATAATAAAGTACACTGAAAGGGTCAGAAACGTTCGATAATGTAATGCGCTAGATGGATAGTATTTGCACTTCTTACTGTTTGCATTGTTTGTTACGTTTGTCAATTTTTTTGGTGGCACATCTCTTCGTTTAAAAATCGATTGTAGCAATTTATCAACAGTCGTTAGACTTAGCAGGTTTATTATCGAGCCTTGAATTTGCTTGCTTTTTTTTTTTTTTTTTTTTTTTTTTTTTATCTATAGTATATGTAACACGAACAAATAGTACAAAACTAAGGGTTCCTAACCTCCCGCAAAAGGACCACCAGATCATACCGCCAGGAGGAAGGAACCCAAACTAAGCTAACAATAAATTAATAAATCAATTGATAAATGCATGGAAAAAAAAAAAACTTACTACAGAGGATAAATACTAACAAAAAATAAAAAACAAAAACAAAAAGAGCTTGGAGAGCAGTTAGAGTAAAAGACTAAAATAACGGTCCCCCAAAACGGCTTGTATCACAGATAAATTTTATTGTTATACTCAATATATCGTGATTTTGGACAATGCTAAAATCGGGGTCGCCATAAAGAAGTATTCTACACAATGTTTTGGGATTAAATGGAAACAAGGTTATGTCAAGTTGAAGAAGGCTGTCAAACATCACAAGTCTGTCATTAGAGTAATCAGAGCAATGCATCAAAAAATGCTGTGTTGTTTCTACTGAATTTTGTCGACAGTTACAGAAGGGGTCAACTGTGTCTGCAAAATTATGCCTGAACTTATGCTCACGAAGATGACTGAAACCAACCCTTAATCGGTTAAGGAGAACAACACCATCGTTGTCACTAGCTCTGAAAATTGAGTTAGCACTGGGTCTGAGAAATCGGAGAATTGCTTGCTTGAAAGACTTAATAGTGGGAAGATTTCGTATATGATCTCCGAGGTTATTCCATTCATTTATGCAAAAAGGAAAGAAAGAGGCACGATAACGCTCGGTTCTACAGAAAGGTGCCTCGAGTGGTGGTTTTATCCTCCGCCTTTGCTTGCTTCATCCTAAAGAATTGTTAGAACTTGAAAATGTTCAAATATCGCAACAAGTCTTACGTGACCCCAAAGGATATCAGTAAAAATGACTTTCTATCATTACATCATCCATCTATACAAAAATTTTCTGATTGGAAGGATGGTGTCAGCAATCTTTGTGTTTTAGTAAGGAAGAAAGAAAGAAGAAAAATATATTTGCGAGGACTTTGAAAATTCCCTAACAGCTCGATGTTTGCGAGGCAAATTCTTTTTGTGTTGCTGATGATTTTCTTTCACTTTCAAACTTCCACTATTCTACGCTCTCTACGTTGGAGAGTATTCTCGGACCAAATAAGGAATTCGAAACACTCCTCCGCCTGTGTGTTAAGGAGAATGCATCTCTTAACAAGATGATTTTGGCGACAAAGTTGTCTTTCTTTTGTAGCTAATGAAATACCACAGTAAATTTGATGAGGGTATCTTCATATGTTATCTCTTTACGATAAGGATCTCAAGTCCAACATAATCTACTTCTGTGTTTTAAAACCCATTCCAGGGTGTCCTTACCTGACCAGCTGAATGCTCAAATTACCCCCGGTAAAAGTAGTAACATGCCAATAAAACTGGGTGATCAACATCATATCTACCTTAAGATTCCAGGGGGTTTACGTTGGTAGATTTGTGACCCATGTCAGTTCAGTTGAACCCCCTGAAGGAGATAATTCTTACTGGATTTCCTTGAAAAAGGCACTTAAGCACAGGGCTTTAGACCCTTTAAACTTGACAAGAGCTGTTATATATCCCGTTATTCTATTACAATAATCCTGACATTCATTAACATAATCCCTTGTGGGATTTTTCTGGGTTTAAAGCGCCTTTAATAATTTGATTTTTTGTTCTGAATGACTGATTACAATAAAGCTTCTACGGTATAAAAGCCGAATTTCCAACCCCGAACTCATTTCCCGTGGGTGGGTAACTCGGTCGGTAGTACGCTCGCTTTGCAATCCAAATGTTGTTCTTTTCTCCACCAACTGAGCGAATGATTAGCTTAAATTGAGTAGTATGATCTGGGTGGGGTGTTACTGGGAGCTAAAAGAGTAGAATAGAAAATCAGAAGACTCCCTCAATTCCGGCTCCGTCGACACCGTTCAAATGTTGAAATATGGAATTCAGCCTTTAAAATATTGCTTCATGGCTTGGCAGCAGGTTTTAGGTGCCCCCTAAGAATTCAGGTGACCCCTAAGATTTAAGTAACCCCTGGTTGGCAAATATTTTAGGTGACCCCTAAGCCAATGACACGTCAAATTTTTTCGAAAATCCTTTTCAAACAATCAAACTTAAATACAACAGTTAGTTTAGCTTATTGCTAAATAAAATAAATGCCCTAAGAAATAAGAGATCAGTTAAGTACTGAAGGTTCATGCCAGATTATCAAGGTTTTGTAATCCAGGGTGCAAATCCCTTGCCAGACAGTGCAGATCAGTGCCGTAGGAAGCATTTTCATATTAGGGGGGCTGAAGTTTAGTCACACCGCGAGGGCCAACCATGGTTTGGCCCGAGGGGGGAAATTTTGAAAATTTGAGCTCTAGATTGCTCGAAAATGCACTCAAAACATGCACTTATAAGACAATTATGACAAATTAAAAAAGAAAAACTTTGCATTTTGTAAAATAACCATTCTTGAAAAAGTTATTGGGGGCATAGCCTCCCTTGCCCCCTCCCCCAGTTGCTACGGCACTGCAGATAATATCACCAAACATAGAATCTAGCCCCCAGGTCTATCTGAAAAAAATTAGGTGACCCCTAACATGGTTAGCCTCCCCTAGCCACAGGCTAAAATCAGGTACCAATCGCTGCTTGACCTTTTAGCCCCCCCCCCTCAGGCCAGGGGGGGGGGTTCCAGCCATGTGCTTTGTAGTAGAAAGTAAAACCTCTAAATTTCACAGGCTACATGTCTTCCAGAGATTTGGAGGGTGTCTGCTCTAGAACAATAGAACAATGTAATTTCAACGTGAGCAACGTGCGAGCATTTGAGACGGCTTCCGATTTTTGAGAAAAGATTTTTTCCGGCTGAAAATGCCGGAAATATGCCGGAAATCGCCGTTTTTCTGTATCTTCATTGGACTTTTTCCATATAATTGGTTGTTTTTTCATTCAAAAAACATTATTAATAGCAATGCCCACCATCAAGCATGTTTCAATTTTCAATAAAATAGATTTTTGAAGCCGGAACTTTCTAAAAATCGCCGGAACAACCTATTTTCGCTGGAAAGACAGTATTTCTTGAATTTCTCGAGCTGTACTTTATATTTTTTATGAAATTTTGCACACTGATGCAATATGACAATACCTAAAATGTGACGGTTTTTTTTTACATTTTCTCAAATTTTCATCCTTAGTTATTTCTGATTTTTTGCAGAAAGATGCGTATTCGCAATGCTCAAAACATGGCCGAGTTCGATTTTGTTTTCCTTGTATTGCTATGTTTTTCACACACAAAAACATTATTCATAACAATGCTCACCATCAAGCATGATTCAATTGTCAATAAAACTGATTTTTGCGACCAGAACTTCCTATTTATTTTTTCCCAAAACCTTTCCCTCTCCCCCCATCAACAATCAATGATGAATTTATTGCGTTGTGTATTTTCGCTAAACGCTATATTTTCTGACTGATTTTTTTCATTTTTCTTTTCGTATTGCTATCTAACTTTCATCATCAGGTAGGTCCATTCAGCATGTTGCTTGTTTTGAATTTTTTTAATTCTTTATGCCCAAACTGATGTTGACGCTTATATACTCCTAAGCTCGATAGCCCAGGGAGTACTTCCATAGTCTTATTTTGTGCACAACGAGATCCTTACCCTTAATAGTGCCAGGTACTATCTGTTTTTCAGGAAAAAAGGGGACACCTACCTATTACAACCTATTATCAAGAAAAATAGGGTACATCGCCCTAGAAAAATGTTTCGTAATACCTAGCGGTTAGTTAATTTCACTTCAACAAAATGTGGAACAGGTCAAAGTCTTGATTTATCAAAATTAGAAATTCAGGAAATTACTGAATATATTTCTGTTCGATAAAATCCGATTATTTTCGAAACTTTATTTTAGATATTTAGGAAAATTTCTGCTCTGATCTGCCATAATTGGGAAATCCTTGCCAAATTTACCCACCTAAATCCCAAATTTAGTACTAGGTATCAGCTTAAAACGAGAGAAATATCCTTTCTCAAACACCACCACCCGGCTAAAAGTTATCTGATATTCCGATGGTGTATTGGCGGCCGCCCACGCTAAAGCTCTGAAGGAGCGGGCCAATATCACCTATAGTAATCATCGTTTGATGTACCGCATCACAGCCGTGTCTAGCTGTCCTTACACTTTTTGCTTGACTATCGGTTGCACCCGACTGAATTTAGCATGAAAATCTCTGCTGCCTGAGAAACCTTACAGAAAAATGAAAAATGGTAACCCAAAGGTTCCAGATGTTAAAATTTTCCCGACCTTCAGAGCTAT
The DNA here is from genome assembly GCF_902728285.1 of Clytia hemisphaerica. Taxonomy (NCBI): domain Eukaryota; kingdom Metazoa; phylum Cnidaria; class Hydrozoa; order Leptothecata; family Clytiidae; genus Clytia; species Clytia hemisphaerica. Next base: position 134,673 of record NW_027103582.1, on the reverse strand, counting down.
AGCGTGTCGGAAGAAAATTTCTACATCGAGTACCAGATAAGGCTAAAAGTAGAAAACATCAGAATGGTCGAGCGAAAGAAGGAAATTTTAAATGAAATGCTGTTTTTCTGAGAAGTGGGAGGAAGCAAATTGAAGCAAATATTTGACAGGTTTAATTCAAATATTTTGAAGCAAAAATGTTAATTTCGATTTCTCGTTTGTTTGTCTAGCTTTGACTTTTTTTCTTACCATATCAATATTATTTTCTTGCTGATGTTGTTTACTCTTTATAGAAGTTTTTTTCGCCCGTTTTGAAACTCTTTATTGAAAGTAAAACAACGATGGAAAAAATTTACAATTTTCAGAAAAATTCTATAACATTGCAGATTACTTAACTGATCTCCTCGCTTCAGCCAATACCCTGTCTTACTCTATGTCTTATTTTCGTCCAAGGAGAACTTGTTTATGTTGGACTCACAGATTTCATATTCCTTTACACACTTGATAGGTTACCTGCCCACAAATTTCCCGTCGAATTATGTTTTAGTTTTCGACTCAGTTTTCGACTGGTCCACCATGAATTTCAAAGCATTCGAATCGCACTATTGACGACCAGAATTGAAACTAAGATAGCGGACTAATCAAATTAAAAGCTCTCTCCGCTTCCTTCTATACACCCCTGTGTCACAGACCCGCTGGGACTCAAGCCCCACTGGAAAATTAAGAAAAAAATTCTTCCCCGCTGGGAAATACCCTTGAATTTCAGCTCCACTGGGAAATTGACTTTGATTTCATCCCCATTCGAAATTACCATCCCCACTGGGTTTTTCAACCTTGGAACAATAGAATTTTTATCCTCATTAGGATTTCACTAGGAATTTTTATCCCCACTGAGGAAGAAAGTTCCACCGGGGCTGTGAGACACGGGTGTTTTTATATGGAAAGCCCGATCCAGTTAAGTAGTAAGAGATCAGTGTTGGTCACAAAGCTGTGAAAGTTGTTCACAATCTGAAATATCAGTGAGGCATTTTCAAATAAACGGGTTTCCTTCGAGGGAATTCCTTCATTCTATAACAATCAATTTGGCAATTCCTAACAAAAATGACTCTCTGAATGTCATCTTAAAAACTAGATATGAAATTGACCAGTGAAAATTTGACGCGCAAAATGTTTTTTCTGGGTCGGATAAGATTCAAGATTGTATGCCCCGAAAGCAAAAATTGCTCGACTATATCCGATGCATTGCCTCATTCAAAACGTTTCACTTTTTCAAGCCTAGATAGCGAGCACCTCACTAAAAACCGGGATTTTTCATCTCGTTTCTTGGTTTATTGCGTAGAAAAAACGCGTGTGACGTCTGGTATAGGCTAAATCCTGGGTGACATTGTAGTTTTTATTCTAAATTGTTGGTCGGACCCTTTGTAACAACATTACAAACAATCAAGGTTTAAATGATTTCGTCAATTCCCTACATGGATGTTGTTTGTGCGCATGATCAGTAGTTCATTGACAACTGATTCCTTTAAACACATCCTAGAAGCTTTCAATTTATCACTGATTAACAGTAGCGTAGTGGCTCCCAGCGGCCGATTTTTTTTTGGGGGGGCGCAGAAATACAAAGGGCTTAAAAAGACGCCTCTGATTACTAATTACGGCGCCCCTTTGCTTTTTTTACACCTTATAATTGAGTTTTCGGTACCCCAAAATTTTCGTGCTCGCTTCGCTCGCGTAATTTCATCAACATATTTTCTTTTCATAGGGGGCACCAAATTTAAACTTTTCTAAAAATGCCTCTCCAGTTTGCCGAAATTTTAGTCGTGCCACCACGCTACTGCTGATTAAGTTTGCATGAAGATTTGGTAAGAGTCCAATAATGGAAAAGGTATTGGTGAATTTTCGAGTTTGAGGGTATGGCGTCCAGTATTTGGCCCCAAATATGTCGGTGAAACTCGAAAACACTCAATCTGTAGGAAGAGAAATTTTACAGATTTTTTTTTGCTTTTAAAACTTCAACATCTCTATCTAATTTTATTAGTATCGCTTGTTTTTAATTTTTTAACATCGACAATATTTTTAAGTTCCTTACAGACAGTTACCTTTTTTCATGGCCCCCAATATGTAGGTCAGGAATGTTTGCGATTTCTCTACATGTATCTGAGACGCAGATTTATTCCTATTAAATTTTAACATGTAATTGAAGTTTTGCCTACAATGTCATTTGAGCTTTATTTTAAACATCCTTCTTCTTAAAGACTTTAAAAAACCCGGGGGGTGTACTTAGGCAAAAATGGGTGCTGGGGTATGTGCGGACGGTCGATCTTTTCACCTTCAAAAGTCTCTCTTAGGGTTGCAAAAATCAGAAAGTCTTAAATTAGTCTCTAATGGTTGTTTTGGTTGGTTGTGAAAATGTCTCTCTAGGGTCAGTTCTCGGAGGTCCAGTCCGCATATAACCCTCATCCGCCAGCCCTAGTGCCCCTCCTGTGTTACCAAGAAATTGTTTTAATGGATCTTTACTATATGGGAGTTCAACAAACCCTCTATGGACCAGGACAAAAATCTAATGGCTCGGTATGCTTCACATTTTAGTACATTAATGAAATAATATTAACATAATAACAAAACGAGGCTGCTGACTGGCTGGTAATCCATCCAAAATGAACGAACATTTTCGTAAGAAGTTTCCAACCTACTATCGAGTATTGATTCTATTGGCTGTCATGATGGTAGTACGTCATTTCTACTTCGGGAACGTTGAACCTTTGAAGAACCTTGCTATCAGAATCGGTGTGGTGAGCTCATTGTTCTCAATGGTGTTCTGGTTCTTCATATTCGTCTCTTGGTACGAAAAAGAACATAATGATTGACCTTGTCAACTCTGGATGAAATCACTTTGAGATGGACCTTTCTGCGTTTGTTATTTACTTTTTTTGGATCACAGACAGTTTTTTACAACCTCCTCATCGCTGTATGGAATCGCTTTGGAGATGGACTTTTTATTTTGATCTGCATCCTTCTCCACAGACAATTATTATCAATCACATTTATTGCACATCTTTGGGCATGGGTGACAAATACTTCGAAGGTCAACTAACTGTATCCATCCAGTATCCAGATGAACTTCAGAACCAGGGGACCAAAAAGGTTTATGAATTTTAACAGATCTTTTTCTCGTCTTTTGCAAGTTTAAAATCCCTGCCGTTTTTATCTTCGTGGATTTTTTTTTGTCAAAACCACATGTTGGATAATTCGTTATGTCAACATTTTTCTACACGAGTATCTAACCCTCGGCATTTTTCACGCACCACTCATTTTTTCTAAATTGTACGCGTCACGTATTTTTAAAGTGTTTGATTTGGAATAATTTGTAGATATATATTTTAGTACTGAGTAGGAAATATTATCGAAATAATGTACCGTAATTAGCGTTTTTGTTGAATTAAGATTTTGGAAAAGGCCAGAATTGACAATACTTTTGGATGTCACCGCCACCGACCTTAGTACAGTAGAGTTTTCATAATTCGAACCTCTACAACTCGAATGTCTCTATCAAATCTTCGTTCTGCGTGAGTGTTGGAGTAAAAAAAACTCAATTGTAGTGTATTTAAACCATTGCGCGATTTTTTTTAAATCAGCAATTTTTCTTATTGTATGAGATTTTAAAGTAACATCCTGAGGATTTTGTCAATATGCTATCTTGCTTATATTAGGGGATAAAGGCTTTAAGCCGGATCTGTAAGACATTTCTAAAGCTGAGGTTGAGGTTGGGCTTAAAACTGTCCTTATACACGTTTTTTTTTATAAGGAACATGTTTATAAGGAACTCGAGGCTGAAAATGGTTCAAAAAATAAGGAATTGTTAAGGAACTGCTCAGGCTGAGAATAAGTGGATTTGAAAGTAATGTACCTTATTGGGACTAATTTGACCAAATTTTGATCTTTCAAGGGGCAAAAAGTTCAAAATTTCCTATGTAGTAAGGAACTCGATAAGGAACTTTGAGACTGAAATTCTCTGTAAAAATAAGGAACTCCAGGCTCAGAGCAAAGTTAAGGTTCCTTATAAAAAAAAACGTGTATCTTGGAGTCTCGTGCTGCTAAATAGTAGTATTTTTTTGGCAAGATAAGTGGGAGGGCAGGAAGGGTTTGGTTCCTTTGTAAACATGCTCTCAAATTTTAAGAATTGTTTCGATCAAAGTCTCCCTTTTTCGTCCTTTTTCGTCCTTTTTGAAGGATGTAATGAAATGTAATACATGACCACAAATGAAGGTCACATTGTAGGATGTCCTTCTCAAAAGAAACGCTTCTTTCGACTTCTCTGGATTACCTCAAAGAATTCTGACGTCAGCTGAAATCTTCAATTTCTCTTGTCTTCGTTTTCATTACGAATCTTCCCTCCTTCCGAAATATTCATTATTTATGCTGCCCTTGTGACGTCACTGAATAGTAATATAAGATTTTTTAAAAGGGTCCTGAGGCACATTAAGCCCCTTTATTTATGTTACTGATTTGTGAAAAATATTTTAATCGATTTGAGGGAGATGTGATATTGAAAATTTTGAATTCTAGTTATCCCCTTTCGTTTGCTTTTGTCTCCAAGTTTTTTCCTGTTTCTTCACTTTATAGGGAATTATTTTCATTCCTAATTTATCCTGATTACTCATCTTTGTAGGATGTAAGTCGAAATTGAATTTGTCTTCTCTTTACTTTAACTTTTCCTTTTACCCTTTCTCGTTTTCCAATCTCCGGTTCGTTCGTTCGTTCGTTCGTTCGTTCGTTCGTTCGTTCGTTCGTTCGTTCGTTCGTTCGTTCGTTCGTTCGTTCGTTCGTTCGTTCGTTCGTTCGTTCGTTCGTTCGTTCGTTCGTTCGTTCGTTCGTTCGTTCGTTCGTTCGTTCGTTCGTTCGTTCGTTCGTTCGTTCGTTCGTTCGTTCGTTCGTTCGTTCGTTCGTTCGTTCGTTCGTTCGTTCGTTCGTTCGTTCGTTCGTTCGTTCGTTCCATTTTTTCATTCTCGGTTTGACGGTTACAGTATTTGGTAAACACCCCTGCTTTTTCACAACCACCTTTAAAGCATCTCAAATATAGGAATTTCATAAGAAACGATCAAAAGTAACAATTTTCATTTCTGTATTAGTTGTAGGTCAACAAACCAACGCTAATATAGAAATATTCTTTCATAACTTGGCGAGAAAATTCTCGCGAAAAAATGAAGAAGAAAAAAAACATCCTTCGCCCACGTTCTATATTCTCTATTTTTGATGATCACTTCTTCTTATTCTCGTCTCGTTTGTATCAACAAAAGAAAATATGAAAAACGTTTTTCGTTCATTTGACAAATATAAGAACAAAAGCGAGGGATATTTGCAGATGGTCGCACACTCTTTTGTGACATCACTCGGGCGTAGGGTTCGTTCTATTGCTTTTCGTTATTCGGATTTCGCAACTTGCTCCCGTTCTTTCCCGTTCTTTTTTCGCTTTTCACTTTTTCGCTTTCCTGGGAATGGTTTCCACTCACTCAGATTATAGTAATTTATTCGCACATAAATTATACCTGGCTGTGAATAAATTAGGATAATTTATGCTCTTGTGTGAGGGAAATATTCCAAATGGTCTTTCTATGAGAAGAAATTTCTTATTTCTGCTCTTTCAGGGTTTTCTCGGGTAAAAGTAAGTAAGTAAGTTTGCGACCGCAGTCGGAGCATCGGAGGCGACCCGAAGACTCCTCTTTCGATAGCTATCTACCCGAAGGTAGGGGAGGGCGCCACTCTTTCTCCCTGGATTTTTCCGATTACCCTTGATCCTTCTCTTAATTACTGAACATCAAGCAGAGCGGTATCAAGTACTATTTTGAGAATCTTTGGTATGACCCGGCTGGGGGTTGAACTCACAACCTTGCGAACCGTAGACGAATGCTCTACCACTGCACCATGGTTCGCTTCTCGGGTAAAAACTTTAAATGTTCTTTATCTCTTCTACTCAAACGAAATCCAGTAGCCTCAGCTGAGGATGTTTATTCGGGAAATCGAGATGAAACGTTAACAGAAGAAGAAGTAAGCTTGCGAAAGATTATATTCAACATTTCCAAAGATTGTAAATCCGATGATGTTAGGATTAGGATGATGATCCGATTGTGACAGGTGTGCTTCTTTCACTAACAAAGTACTCCATAGAAGAAACTTTACTTTTTGTATTGCTGTCACCGTTCAAAATCTCTTTTGAATAACGTGCAAATCTGGCATGACAAAAGTGGCTTAGAGAAGTGACAATAACATGGGAATGGCTTTTCGAAAAACTTCTGCACTACCCCTTGAGTTTGTATGCCAGTGTTACTTTTTGGGGACTATTACTGTAGTCATCTTAGTGTAAATCTGGTCAATTCAAGCTGAATTGGAGAGAACGACCTCCAGCCCTCCCTAAATTCTAAAACCCTTTAATAATCTTTAGATTTCAGAAATCGTTCTCATCCAACTTTCCTCAAATTACAGTATGAACACCCCTTCCTGGTACCGAAACAATGCCTCATCTTTCTGTTGACTACTTAAATATAAAGAACATAATCAGTTGGTATAAAGGTGCAAAGGTATACAAACCACCATAATATCTCTTATAGCTGTGTATGAATGGAAGTAAGAAGGAGTGCATCTTATTTCCATAAAAGACTAAAAATCAGTCTAAAAAAGTCTCTCTCGCAGGTGCTCAGCATCTTATTTTAGAAATGTTGAGCTTGTTGGTCAGGAAGTGAAGAGTTATATAGTGACAGCATCTCGTTTATCCGCACCTTATGTAAGAACTGATTAGCCACAACTCCATGTTGTTTTGTTCCAAAAGAGATACACAACACAAATACCTCTACTTTGCAAAACGGTTTTATCCGGGGACAGGAAGTTACTACTGGTACAGCTGTAAATCATTTTGTTTTTAGAATTGAACAGAATTGAATGTCGTCCAATACAACACTTTCTGTTATGGGCTTATACTCTAAAAGGGTACACCGGAAAACGGTTTGGCACATCCAGCCCTTAAAACCTGTTTCTAAATGTAAACTTTGAATCTAATATAGGACTTTTTTTATTTTGTCACATTTCTCAATTTCCACACTAACTAGAGTTTAACAAATTTCTCTCTCCCTAAAATGCTTCTGACACGAATTGAAACTTTTGCCCTTTGAAATTTTCTAGAATTTGAGGAAGTTTCTATTCCTATTTATTCAACTCGACAGAAGAAATGTCTCAGGAAAGTTCTGATTTCCATGAGTAGATGTTAAGCTGCTTTGCCTTTGCTTGGAGATCGTTTTAAGCAAACTTCTGCTAATTGACAAACCACTTAAATAAAAAACCTGGCAAACAGCCAAAACATGCATTTGGAGAGGTTATTAGACATGTTCATTTCTGCATTTAAATAACGAGGCTTAGATAGGTTTTGAAGGAGGAAGTCGAGCTCAATTTAATGATGACTGCTTTTGATGATTTTCACTCAGTAATAAATAGAACGTTCATCTAAAGATACTTAATTAAAAATGAAGGGTGTGTGAGAAGCTTTTTGATGATATTCACAGTTTTATCAGAATGACGAGTTGATAAAGATTCAGGGCAGAAATCTTCTCCGTAAATTACTATATTGTAAGAAAAGATGAAAAATAGAAGTTGTTGGATCAACGTCTCCATGCGTATGTAATCACTTTAAAAACAGTAGCATCAATATAATTTCCTTGCCAAACATACGGAATATTGAGATAGACACAGCATAAGTAGTCATATCCTTTGTTTCCATTCAACCTGTTCCTGTATTTAGCATCCAAAAATTCTGTCTGTCTCTTCGAGGATTTTTCTGCACACTCACTAATGCGACTATAAGCTCATTGTCATATGACATCAACAACATATTTCTAAGCTTTACTTTCAAAACAAGAACCTTTTTTGACAACCGTGGCTCGAATTCTCGTCCTGACCTAAACTACTGCATGTTTCAAGATAAAAAGCATAGTTAGTGGGTAATTTGTCATTTTCTTTTGTGATGTTTTGATGCATGCAAGCAACATTGTCCAAAAACTTTCTGTCACAAAGCCTTATAGTGAATGTCTCAAGATGAAAATTTTGGGTTCGTTCGATTCAACTTACAAAAAGTATCATCATCATCATCATCATCATCATCATCATCATCATCATCTGTTTTACTGACATCATCTGCTAAGCATTCAATATTTTGCTCCTATCTGGGTGGTGGATAAGGAAATTTACTAGTAGTATGCTGAGACAGGAATTCTTTTCATTCTTTGTTGATGCAAATCATTGTCAACCTCACGTGAATCATTTGTGATTTTTTTTTGCTGACTTTCACTTCCACCGTGAAACAGGTCCATTCAGCATTATGAAGCAGCATGTGTCATCAAAAAGTTCCTTGATTCGTCGATTGTCTTTGCTTTCCCATCCTTACTGTAGCACACTGGTCACTTTTTTGGCCGTGAAATTCTAGTTGTAAGCTTCAACTTCTTTTTGCATTTGCATCATCACAATTTTGATTATGTTTCGATTAATATGGACATGTGCAAAATTAACAGCGCTGACATTCGCTAAAGCCCGGTCATTTAACATTATGAGTTGATCACACCACGCTGATGTTGTATTTGTTCCAGGCCGACTAATTCCTTAAACTGAAATATTATTGGTTATCCTACAAACAATCTTTTTGCATTTTCTATCATTTATATCCTTTCATGCAGATGTGTCAATCACATTGCCATTGAAACATTGCCCCTCAAATAAAAGCTGAACTACGCGTCGGGAAATCTGAAATTCCCCGTAGGTCAAATTCAGTGGAAAATATTTGCAGACATCCAATGGCAATGACAGAAATTTGACGAGAAAAAAATCAATTTAGTATCCTCGATTGTTATCGAAAAGAAGAGATCAGTGGAACATTTCAGTGCGTGGGACATAGTGATTACCATTCAAAATGGCTTCATAATTACAGTCATTACCAAGTTATCGAGTACGTCCGTTTTTATGGTTTCCCTTATTTCCTTATCAAGTGACTGAAACTGCTTCTTTAGAGCACGACGAGGCTAGCCTTTGCAAAATCTCCATTATGTTTTACTCAGTGGGAAATTATTAACAGAACATATTAAGCAATGAGTCCATTAATTCTTGTTTGGGGTGCTGTGGACCGAATTCTAAGCTTGATAGCTGGAGGGATAAAGGGACAAAGAGACAGGTCTTGAAAGCTGCTGGCATCCCCTAACGGATCTGTGCTCTTTTTAGATGTATTACTGTACCTGTGGTTTTGATATATATCTGCTATTCAGACTAAGGGCTTTGTTGGTGGTTGCCAAGTTTCTCAACAAGGCTTGATGGTTTTAGAAAAATTTAGCAATTTGCGAGCAAGAGTTTGATGTTCATGCCATTTCTGAAAAAAGCCTTCCTAATTTCCCTGACTTCCTCATTCAATGAAACTGCTAATCGTTTTTCATTCATCTTGTAAACAAAATACCCATCTTCCTTGTTTTTTTCGATCGATTCTTCTTCTCACGAAATCTGTGTCTTCTTCCTTATCATCATCTTCAACCGTCAAATTCTCTGAACGTGGGCGTACCATTCGGATATCTTCATTTTTATGTTAATTTCCTATTTAATTTTAAGGTCAGTAAAAATTTTTAATAAAGGTTTAGTAAAGTTTTTATTATTAGTCCGGGGTTATTTAGGCAAAGAGGAGTGAAAAGAAGAGTAAGAAAGTAAGAAAGATTTTCGAAATTATTTTTTTGAAAATCGAAGAAATTTTTGTGAAAAAGTCTCTCTAAGAGTAAGGGTTGGCCGGCACGCACATACCCATCATCCCTCAACCCTCCGGGTCAATAAATGAGGGGACATGAAGAGGCCCATTTTTCTTTCGATAGGTCATCATTTTGTTTTCACATTTTGAAATCATTGCACTTTCAAATTGCTAGAAATGATGGCATTGCATTTTCTCAACGAAACTTTCTTTAATTTTCCTTCTTTTGGTGTCCAAGGAAGAACTATATTCCTTTCTATGAGATAATGCTCCTGATATTTTTCCCATCTTTCTTCCTCCTTCTCGATTTTTCAACATATTAAACGATTAAAACGTTTAAATGTTGTTCAATTTCTGGTTAACCTCTGAATCACTGGCAATGCGTATGTAGTTCTGCCAAACCGTAGACTAATTTCTTTTGGAATTTCATTGTTGGATGGAGAGTTTGTTTACTTTTTGTTGATATTGGTTTTTGTTTTGATCGCGCCTCTTACAACACCTTAATGAGTGTGACCGCATTCCTACTTCCTCCTCAAATGTCGTGGTCAAATTTTTAATGACTTCGTTCAGGTAGCAAATCATGCTCTATTGATAATTACATTTCTAACTCGATTTAAATGACCATTTGACGGATATTAATGAGTGGCCGTTTTCAGAAAACTAATTTGAAGAAGACTTCCGCGAGCTCTTTTCGGTTTCGATGCTGTTTTACGAACTTTCATTTTGTTTTGAAAAAAGTTCCAGAAAGAATAGACCTTATCGGAGTTTTTGATTTTTCTAAAAAAGCGATGTATTGTGGGATTGTTTCGGGAGTATTACAATCGAAATCTCTTAGGAATTCCTCGAGGGAATTCTATTGTAATACCCCCGAAACAATCCCACAATGCATCGCTGTTTTAGAAAAATCAAAAACTCACGATAATGTCTATTGCTAAACCCTGATCTTCTACTTAACGACTGTTCGCTATGAAATTGCGATAGGTGGATGGAATTCAAATGCTTTCAATGCTTGATTATCGCACCTCATTTCGTTCGTTCCAAGAAATTCAATCGAAAACTTTGTCAGAGCTTCAGGCTGCTTCAACAAACTGATTTCACGAAGCCCATATTTCCTCTTCTCACTCCTCAGTAAACGTCTCTTATATAAGAAACAGTAAATTTAAGATCGCTTCTCATGTTTTTAAGTCTGAACTTCAACTAATATTTTCATTGACTGTCACAATTTGATACTTTAATACATTTTGTAGACTCATGAGACATACTCTTCGATAAGGAGTTTTCCTTCCTCCATTCAACACCATGGCTTATCGAAGCCTTTCAAAACGGACCAGACTGTAACCAAGCTACGAAGTAAAGCATGCCCACTCATCACTTAATCATCTTCATGCTTCAATTGAAAATACCCACCACAACAACTATTATCTCTACCACTCTCATAATTTCATTGAAAACTTTACATCTGTCAACCAATCGAAACTCTTTTATCACTCTCAGCGTATCTGCAGTGCACCGTTTTTGCTCATACATGATTTAAAAGTTTGTCCGATAATACCTTACCAACCACGCTCTTTGTTATTCCAATACTTCATCAAACTACATCAATCGAACTGCTGTTCGAAAAATAAAGCATTCCTTTCTTTGTTTATTTATGATGGACAAAGTGTCACATCGGATGGTATTTGGACCTATTATAGAAAATCTTCTTTTCCTTCAAACTGTCGGATGCTTGAAATTACTCTTTTAGTAGAGGGAATTGTAATTAATAAATATTAAGGAGCTCGTTCGCTGCGTGACGAAGAGATCTATTTTCCTCACCAGTAGAAAGGTCTGGATGGCAACTTTTTTCTCAGTCGTGCTGAACGATATATAATTATTATTGGAGCATGTAATCATTCAAGAAGCCCGGTTTCTACTTAGAGTGTCGCCTGAAAATTATTGTAGTTTTTTTGTTGGATTTTTCCAATTTGTCTTGAGTAAAACATTTTTTTCTTTGATAGTTTTCTGAAGATGTCATTTAAAATTGGATACTTAAGATTGTTCATTTGACTTTCTTGACGAATGATTTTTCATAAATATCCAACTTCTTGCCTGTCTTTTCAAATAACTTCAACTTCCTTCTTTTGACGTTGGCTGTTCATCCAATGGAAATCTCTGACGACATTTCATGTCTGGCTTCCTTCGTGGTTTTCTCTGATAACCAAGAAGCTGATTAAAATGAGTTTTGGATTGTCTTTATCATGCCCCGGCCCCTTACATAGAAAATTTACTGTTAGTTTTTCTCAACTTCAGTTGAGTTAGAATCTGAGAATGTGTGTGTGTCTGTCTGTCTGTGTGTGTGTGTATGTCCCAAAACTTTGGGGCAGCCTGGAGACTTTAAAAATTGTTCGATTTGGCTGAAATTTGGCACACTTGTTCCTTGGGTGAATATCTGGGGGTGTTTTTTTCATTTTTCAAAAATTTTGATTTTTGCGGCCTGGGGACGAGTTTTCGCCAAAACGAGGCTAAAACTTTGGGGCAGCCTGGAGACTTCAAAAATTGTTCGATTTGGCTGAAATTTTGCACACTTGTTCCTTGGGTGAATATCTGGGGTTGTTTTTTTCATTTTTCAAAAATTTTGATTTTTGGGGCCTGGGGACGAGTTTTTCGCCAAAACGAGGCTAAAATTTTGGGGCAGCCTGGAGACTTCAAAAATTGTTCGATCTGGCTGAAATTTTGCACACTTGTTCCTTGGGTGAATATCTGGTGGTGTTTTTTTTCATTTTTTGAAAATTTAGATTTAGATTTTTGGGGCCTGGGGACGAGTTTTTCGCCAAAACGAGGCTAAAACTTTGGGGCAGCCTGGAGACTTCAAAAATTGTTCGATTTGGCTAAAATTTTGCACACTTGTTCCTTGGGTGAATATCTGGGGGTGGTTTTTGCATTTTTCAAAAATTTAGATTTTTGGGGCCTGGGGACGAGTTTTTTGCCAAAACGAGGCTAAAGCTTTGAAGCAGCCTACAGGCCTCCAAAATGGTCGGATTTGGTTGAAATTTGGCACACTTGTTCATTGGGTAAATATCTGGGGGTCTACAATTGGGCCTATGAATAATTTGAAGCCACTGAAGTTGAGCCCAGTGCGTTGCGCACGTTCGACTATATGATAGACTGGAGTCGTTTATAATGCGTGTAATACTAATAATACCAATACTACTACTAATAATAATACGGGATTTAGTTTGTATAAACGACTGGAAGAATCCGGTGTTCCAGCCTTATAGATACAGGGGCGAGCTACGCAGAAACTTGCGTAGCGAGAAAACAATTTATCAAGCAACAACAAACTCTCAAAACGAAATCAACTCAAATGAGAAACTTTCAATACACAAATCCACACTTATTTTTTTTCTTAAGAATTATTTTGAGCAGGAAAAAATTATAATTGCAATATTGACACTTTTCTTTTGTTTCGAGTTAGTGCACAAAGGTTTCTAGACGACTAAAATTGTTCCATTCATTACTTTTTGCTTTATTTCTACTATGTATAAATTAGTCGTCTAGCTTGCTAGACTAGTTTTATGAGAGCACCAAATTTCAGCCGTAAGCCAACGAACTGACCAAGGAGAATCTGAGCTGACAAAGAAAAGGCTCTTTGATTGATTTTATCATCCCACTGAAAAGTACTGCGGATGATTTTAAGATAATAAAATCTTTCAAAAATTTCGAAGATTAAGATGAAAAAAATGAAAATTTCTTCTACAGATCAGACCAAAAATTTTAAATGCTGATTTCAAATTTGTTTTCAGATTTTTCATATCTTTCTTGGTTCATATGTTACGGGCCTCCAAATTAAGAAGTTTGTTTGACTATGTATTTGATTTGCTGTTATTTTTTCAATCCACTTTGTGGTATTTAAGTATTGATGCAGTATACGGGCTTCAAATTTCAACCAATTTAAGATTTTTGCTGACTCGTTGTATTTATTGCTCAATATATCAGGAAGGATTATAGTGTGCAAGTAGTAAAGGTTTCCAATTGCATACTTGTGGTATCTTCCACAGTATCGTGCCATTTTTCTGATATGAAATTTATCGAGTAATTCGAATTTTTGACCTTTTTCGAAATTTTGGTATCTTTTATTCCTGTCAATGTTTCCTCCTTACTCTTAGGTTCCAAATAAACGGGGGGGGTTCGAATAAACGGCGGGGTTGGAAAATTTTCTAGATTTTAATAAACGGAGGGGACCTAATTGCCGGGGTGGGTGGAAATTGTACTTCTGAAACCCAAAAATAAGGTAAAAATAGGCTAAATAGGCTATTTAGAGAAAAATAAGGGGCCTTCTCTTTGACAGCTGAAAATATTCTTAAAGATTAATAAACGGGGGGGTCCTAATAAGGTCCGGGGGGTTGGAAAATTTTCGAAAAATTAACAAGCGGATAAGAGAGAGAGAGACTAAATCGAACAAAATCTGATTTGGGTATTTCTATTTAGTTCATGTTTGCTAATATTTTTCTCATTTTCAGGAGAATGGGCCGAATTATCACACGCCAGTCACTTCTTACCATAAAACACAAAACCTTCGCGTTGATCCATCATAGAAAGTTGAAGTAAGAAGACTAACCACTTTTTCATCCAAACTTCACTAAACTCTTCAAGCCCATTGCTGGATGGTCGTCGGTGAGGAGAAGAAACAAAGTTGGTACAATTAGTCGTTCCCAGGGCTGTTATTGTGGTTGAGGTATTAATGTGTGCAAAAAATGAACAAAATTCGTAGTTCTGTTACTGTTATCATTATGTGTCTAAAGCTTAGACTGGAAAGCTGCCCCATTTTTTTTGCCTCAACTGAAAATTTATGATCCTAGTCATGGAGAAGCTTCCAACTAGAAATTTGAGGTTCCAATTTTAAAGGCAGAAATCATCAGAATCTTCAAGCAAGTTATTTTTTGTTTCTCGCCATATTTAATACCCCTCGTTTTTTATTTGCATCTCAGTGAAAACGGCTAGAAAAATGACTTTTAAGATAAATAATTTTTGTAAAAATTTGAATTTAAAATAAATTTATTTAGTTCTTTAGTATTTCTCTCCCAAGATACTAATTTTTTAATTTTTTTTTATTTTCGATTAATTTTTTATTGCGGGCACTTTTTGAAATTTATCAACAAAACCTTATTTTGAGGAGTTTGAAAAATCATGAAATAACATGCAAGGCTTTTGGCATTGTTACTCATCCTGTTGGCAGAAGTTATTTACATACATTAACATATAACTTTTTTTAACAAAAATACATTGTCACGATTTTTGAAATTTTGTAGTATAGAAAAAAATAATATTATTTGACTAAAAATCCTTTTATCATTAGATTTTCGTTCCTTTGTCCCAAATTTTCCTCTAGCATTTGGAATATTTTCACAAAATAGTGATAAAATATCTTTCAAGATATCGACCATTGCATTTCAAATATAAGGTGATAATTCGACCTCAGGATAATAAAAAATAGGAATTATCTTCCCTCCGTCCCTCAAAATCTTCGGCTTAGTGTCTTCTTAGTACATCCATGTTAAAATTCTCGTTGTAACTCAGAACTGCTTTTAAAACCCGGATTATTGAACTGTTACAAACTTTATATTATCAAAATTATGGCATAAGGTTAATCTCTCTAAATGGCTGTACTTTTGTTTGAAGGGAATTGAAAAGACTGGATAATTAGCTTTTTTCCGTTGGGCATTAAGAAGGTACTTTGTGCAACAGCTTATCTATCTGCTGTTAATAGAAATTCTTTGATAATTGGATGAAATTTCAATGGCCCCCCCAACGTTCGTCCTCCAAACTGTGAAGCCCCGAAACAAACGCCTTTCACTTTTTTAAGTACATCGTGACCATTTTCCAAGCACTACATGTCTTATTCCGGGCGATGATATTTAGCAGGAACATTAGGATATATCTGGATATTTGAAATCTAAGGACTCAGCTCCGCGCCAGCTACTTTTGTGTGCCCGCCTTGGCCTCTTAGGATCCCCAACCGAAAATTAGCCTTTCCTAAGTCGATTGTTTTATGAGAAAAATTCTTCTCAAAATCTAAATTGACAAAATTAAGAATACACGTTTTTTTTATAAGAACATCCAAACTTTTTGAAGTCTTGCTTCAGATGTTTTTAACTTTTTGATTTTCAAACCTAAAATGTTCTTAACATATTTTTACTTTCCCATTTTTTGTGTATTTTTGTCCATTTTCTTGAGAAATTGCCTGTTTTTGAGTCTGTGAAGCCTTAAAAATGTTCTTCTCTTGACTTGTTTTTAACATTTTGACCATCGAAACCTTCTGGTTCTTATATAGTTTATACTTTTGTAAAAAACGAGTAGAAGAAACATCAGCCTGAAAAAAGCTTCGTACGCAAATTATGGTTCAAAGAACTTCTACTTCCACCAAAGGGCCTTAAATTGATGATTTTGTTAACGTTTATTTTAAATGCAGCAGCAGTATTACGACCCTTGTCAACCGACGGGGGTGCTCCGCTGAGGTTCGAAAAATTGACCCTACGTGGGACTCGAAAGTTGCGAAAAAAATGATCCTGAATGGGACTGAAATTCCGAAATTTTCTCAAATTTTCCACTTTTCCCCCAAAATAGGCACCCTACGAGGGACCGCTATTTTGGTGTTTGTGCGAGCCTTCCTGGGACTAGTGGAGGTTAAAAAAGGTACCCTGACCAGCGGAGCATCCCCGTAACCCCGGATCCTCTGTCGCCTTTTCCCGTGCGGCTTCATTAGGAGACCGCGAGCGAAAAAATTATTTTCAATTTTGCTGGAGGAGAAACCATGCTTGTATTCGTTTTTAACAAATTACGTCACTTGCAGATGTCGACAAGCAAGAAAATCACCTGATTGGTTGCATCGATTATAACTTTTTCGCATAATTTATCATAATTTAAAAATGGCCTCACTCACCATATTTCGATCCAAAGTAAAAGCAAAGTACGTCTTTCGGACAGTGCGTGGTAGGGCGAATAAATTTCCAGTGAATTCCCCAGCAACGACAGGAAATTGGCCAATGAAAAGCTATATTTAAGAAGAATGAGCTCTAGTTATCTAGTTCACATTTACAAATCTAGATCGACTATAGAGAAACGATCACTTCAGCTGATTTTCTGATCACTGCAGTCAGTCTTAGTTGTTGTGGATCAAGTTTTTTTTGAATTTTTCAATTTTACATTTAAAATTCTCACATATCTTAAACTTTTTACTCATCACAAGACTTACAACAATCACCATGCACACTCTTACTTTTGAGGAAGTCTCACGACTCGATGCTGTTCTGGCAGATATCATTCAAATTCATGGTAGAGGTAATTTTCCAACGATCGAAGTGCAACCAAAAAAATTCATAAAACTCTTGATAGCAAAACTAACCGAATCGAACATTTCCATAGCAGATTACCGTGTGAATGGTGGAGCTGCTAGCCATGTTTTGAACCTGAAACAAGATGAAGACAACCAGGATAATTCGTACAATGATTTGGACCTTATCTTTAACGTGAGCATACCTTCAGATTCTTGTTTTACCCAGATTAAGGACTGCGTTTTAAATACTCTCATGGAGTTTTTTCCGGGAGAAGTTTCCAAGGAGAGGATATCGAGTTTAACCATGAAGGAAGCATATGTAAAGAAAATGGTAAAAGTCGTAAATAAACAAGATACGTGGTCCCTGATTTCATTAACTAATCAAGAAGGTTGTGATATTGAACTTAAGTTTGTCGATACCATGAAACGAAAATTTCAGTTTTCTGTTGATTCATTTCAAATTATTCTGGACTCTCTGATAAAATTCTATGACCTTCCATCTGACATAACAATGTCTGAGACATTGTTTCCAACTGTGTTGGCTGAATCGGTTTATGGAGATTTCGAAGAAGCTAGATACCACCTTTCAAATAAACTTATTGCAACCATCAGTCCTGAAGAGATCAGGGGTGGAGGTTTGTTAAAGTACTGTTATTTACTTTGCTGTGGGTTCCAACCTGCATCAGATGGCATAACTTCCATGGAAAAATACATGTGCAGTCGTTTTTTCATTGATTTTAAAGACATCCTTGTTCAGCAACATACCCTAGATGGCTATTTGAACAGCCATTGCTCACTTGAGAACAGATACAAATACTTGACAATTTTACACAGTGTCGTTGAGAACTCTACTGTTTGCTTGATGGGACATGAACGCCGGCAAACACTAAGAATGATCCAAGATATGTGTAATCAAATGATTCACCAAACGAACTATCATCAACCAATCACAGTATATTACCCTGTTCCCTCGTATGTTCAACATTCATCATACAACATTCCACATCAACGCCATTACAACATGAGACAAATGGCATCTGTCAACGAATTTTTTGTTGTGAATGGGAGACAGTGGAAGAACACTTCATCGCGCCATTCGAAATCTTTACAGTCTTGTTGATTTGCTTCTCATACCAACCTAGGGTGTTCAAGGCCTTTGGCTTAAGAACAATCTTAATTTTTTCCTTTTGGTTTTGCCCTCTTTTAAAATTAAACAGTTTATTTTCTGACCTATCTATATTTTTGTACATATAAAAAAAGAATTTTTAGTCTAAGTGTTTTGAGATATTCTGCTTGTGTTTTCAAAGTTTGTTAAATAATGTGTGCAACTAAAAATGTGAAGGTTGTTTTGTGCTTACTGGAATAGATTTGCTGCTTTTAATTGTTGATGCCTTTTTCTTAGTGCATACTACAGCATAATTATATCTGCAATTTGGAAGTGGCCATAAATAACAAATCATCAGTGCCTGTCATTAGTAATCGTGATTCTGAAAGGGGGTTAATTTTTTCCATTGCTACCTTTAATGACACATTTATTACATTTTAACTTTTTGTAGCGCTCTGTTATGCGCTTTATAGAATTTGATATTAGATAAAAACGATCTTTATTATATATTTTAAAGATTCTTTAGGAAAAAAAGAAAAAAAGGAACATTATATATATTAGAATTTCAAGTTAAGAGTAGGTCGAACTATTTGGTGGTTTCGCTAACTCTTTTATTTGGAAGGAATTTTTTATCATATGTGATATGACAATCTGAAAGTAAAGTCTTTCTTTGCAATGATAATTTGTTAAAGTGCGTCTGTCCACGTCATTCACGTTTGTCCATTTCACGTCTCAAATAGGAAAGATTTTTCTGTTTACTTTTCTAACATTTCGAAATTCGGAACAAATCCCTGACATGAAATATTACTTGACTTTCAAGGTTTTTTGTATGCTTGAAACATGTTACATCACATAGAATTAATCTTGTACTGTTTTTAACTGTATCTTTGCATAGTAAATGCTTTACATATTTTTCGTGTTCTAGAACTATTTTTTTGGTTTTATTTTAGTTTTATTTTAATACTTATTTTTTGAAAAGTTGTGACTAACACTTAAAACAAAACCCTTAAAACAGATAGCTTGATGCTATCACCATATATAAAATACATAGAAAAGTTTTATTTTAAACACCCAAAAAAATTGTAAAATGTTTTATAAAAAATGACCGAATAAAAATAAGTAAAAAATACATTTAAATCATTTATCTGTGTTCTTACTTGGTGTACACCTTCCCATACGCCTCTCTAGTTTACAGTCAGCAAATTTAACAGCATTGTTGTTTGTGTTTTCTTTTCCTCTGTCTATAAAAAGCTTTCGTTTCATTTCAATTGTTTACTTTCCTAAAATTCATGGCATATAGTATAGCGAAAAAATATTTTTAATGATTTTGTTAGTACACTTTCGGATATTTCTCTTTCAAAAGTTATTTCGATATAAAATAATTCTGGCCAGTCCAGCATTGTAAAGGAACAGGTTTCGCGTGGGTGGAAATGAATTTTTTTGATTAGAAAATCACAAAGCTAATTAATAATGTTTAATTTTAAATTTCTTATATGACTCGAGTTCTATGTTATTCTATCTTACTTCTCTGAGAGTCTGTATTTTTAAGTGGTGCAATGTCAACTTATGATGAGTATTTATTTAGATGAAAATTTTGTCATAGTGATATCTTCTTTCTCACTAAGCGAGATATCATGAATTATTTACATCTTTATTCTTCACTTTGAGAAAATTCTTCGTTTGAGGTATTGCGGTTTCGTATATTCTTCTTCTTGTATGCATGCCTTCATTTAGTTTTTTCCTTGGTCGAATCGAAATAGTTAGCTACGGTTAGCTTTCGTCAATACGTTTTTCAAAGCTCTAAGTGCATTTTGAAAGAAGAGCAACCGAGCCTTTAAATTCGAAAGAGCTTAAAACTTCCTAGTGCAGGAAATAAGGCCATAAATAACCCATCACTAAATGGGACTAAGGAAGCCATGGCTTACACAATGACACCCCTGTCTCACAGCCCCGGTGGGACTTTTTCCCAGAATGTGGATAAAATTTCGATTGAATTGAAATCTTATGGGGATAAAAATTCTATTGTTTCAAACTGTTTCAAAGCTTAAAATTGGGATCCCTTTTCCACAGTTCTGAAAGTCCCTCAGAGGGGTACAAAAACCATTAAAAACAATTGAGTCTTTGTCAAGGTTCCAAAATCAAAATTCAACTTCCTCAAAGGGTCATCGACGACAATTTCTATTTTTTATAAGAGCTCTTTATTATAAGCACTATTCCCGGTGGCAAAAACGTCAAAAAATGGACAAAATTCAATTTTCAAATTTCAATCTCTCCCATGAACATATCTCTCCAAGGGTCGATTTTCGAACTTAGGCTCCAACATATCCGTCGTCTTGCAAAACCTATGGACAGTATGGGCGGTGAAATTGTCATTTTTGGTTGATTTCGCTAGAAGACCTTTATTAAAGGTTTTATTTTTACATACATAAGTGTTCCTAGTTTACACAATAGACAGCTCCAGGCTTTTAGGCCTTACCTTACCCGAAGAGAAAAAGCTCTAAGCTCGAAACGAAAGAAGATATGACGTAGCCTAAAGTGTCCCGTTTCATATAAGACACATATTTCATATCAGGTCTACCTGTTGTTATATTGTGCAGATATAAACAAAAAATGTTTTTCCCTTCCTTTTTCTGACCAATCTTGCTCCACATCCGTGTTAATCCAATGTGAAAAAGCTTGTAAATTAAAATTGATGAGTAAGCAAACGATATCACTCCTATTTAAAAACAAAACCTTTAAATTTTAACAATTTAATGATCTCGAGGTCTTTTACCAATGTTCAAAATTCCAATAAGTTGCCAGCTTTGAGGGAGAAGAGAATCATTCAATAAGCATTATTGAAAGTGTTCAGAGAGGGTCAAGTCAATCAAAAAATGAAATTTGGCCATTTGTCTTTCGGCCATCGGATGATTTATTGGATTCAAAAGAAATATTGTTTTGATCGTGAAGGAAAATTGATGATGTTTAAAGACAGTATTGTTCCTTTACATAGCAGGGAACATTAAGACAGAATCCAACGGAAATAAGTAAATTCATGAAAATCTGGTAAATCTTTACTTTGTCTTTAACGAAAAGATTGCTATTCCATCCAAATTATTTATTCAAAAATTCTAAATATTACAAAAAATTTAAGAAAATTAAAATCAGAATTAAGTTTCACTGGTGTTCGAGTTTTGAGACTTTTTCATGTGTTTGACGATTTTTTTAATACCAGAGAGTTTCTCGTTCAGTTGGATGTCAATATCAGCGGAACTCGTCCCTTCCGGATTGCTACTCTCCTTGGAGGCTTTCTGCTTCAACTGTTGAACGACGAGTGCATGATATTCCGTCAGTAAAATGAAATCTTCTTCCGAAATGCTGTTCTGAAGAAACATGATAATTTGCGGAACAAATTTTCCAGGCGCGTGTAATAAAGTGTTTGTATGATATTGGAAAAGAATGATGGAAGCTAGATGTAACGCCATGGCTGGCTCACTCTCTCGCTCCAGTTGGTCCGCGAGCGCCGCTCGGTGGTTGAACAACATTTGCCTGAAGTTTGAAAGAAGTTTAATGATGTCTAATAAATTACTTTATCAAGGAAAAGATATAGGGGAAAAGTGACCAAACTTCGAAAGGCAACCACATTTTTCCAGTAAAGATTTCCCAAGTCATGTCACAGGCCTTTCCCCGATCTAATGAAATTTCCATGAGCTTTTCATCCCGAAAAGCTAATAACCTGACTTTCAGCGCTTAGAGGAGTAGTTTAAAGTTTGCAAACTTGCTATTTGTGCATATGGTGAAATACATCGAGAAAGGGTCAGCTTCTTCTGTCTATGTCAGAAGTGAAGCTCAATGGATGATAGACTTTTCAAACCAGCAGAGGAGAAGGTTGAGTACCTTTCTTTCTTTTTGTCTGTCTTTTTGAGCATGATATCACAATATTCCGGTGCAGTGATCAATTCCGCTTGAGTGAAGAAATCATCTGTGCTCTACAGTGAAAAGGAAAATGATTTGTTTACATCCTAAAGAATCAAATTGGATTACTTTCACGAGTAGTTTTAGCAATGGAGACATAAGAGATCAGTAAGGTCTTAAAAAAGATTGACCTGGCATCATTAACCTGACAGGAAAGAGGTTAACACGGCAGCTATGCGATGAACAATGCTGGACAAAAGGTTGGTAGACTTCTGCAATATTTGCAAAATACTTCAATATCGATCAAAAACAAGTTCCCAAGAGGCTCTGGGTGCTTTCCAAACCCATTCAAAGCTGTTCAACTGCAGTCTAACCGCAAGGGCAAACCACAAGGGCTTGATTAACTGGCTTACACCAGTGTCAAAACGCTGATTTTTTGCTTGTGGTTCCCTCAAAAGCAATTCAAAAGCAATGCAACGACTTCAAAAGTGTTTTTCTTAGCTTCCATCCCCTTTCAGACACATAGAAGAGTCATTTTGCTCTATTTCTCATCATTTTTCACTGAAATTTCATTTGTCTACAACCTTTTGTCCGGCATTGAAAGTCGTAAGGCTTATTTAGAAGAACGAAAATTATATGGTCAACCAACCTATCACAGAATGCAGAAATTAAATTTCACTTTATTAGTTTACTGTAATAATCCTAATTTAGCAGTTTGAAAAAGGAAACATTTAAACCCACTAAATCGGAAGACTAAAGGAAATTAAAAGGAGTGGGAATTTTAACACGGTTTTCTTAATGTACAAATTCAACCGAAAAATAAATGGATCGAGGTTCAAAAGTTAATTTTCAAGATTATGACGGGTATAGCTTTTCAATTGCAAGAGGAGTAATTGGTAACGTGATAAAAAACTGAGAGTATACTTAGGTTTACATCTTTTATCAACAACAAATTAAAAAGCTGACAAAAAGTTAAACCAACTGGCTTCAAGACCAGAATTTCTAATACGGACTATGATTATAGGCGCCACCGAAATGCACTGCGTTTAGCATATTATTTTAGGTACGAAAGCAAATTGCTGGTAGCTGTAACATGATCTCTTGTCTTATTTGATAGTTAAACGGGTGCTTAGGTAAAAAAGGCTGCCTTACCTTGCTTCCCAATGAAGTATTCAATTTTGTGAGCGGCGATTTCCATTCGTCCGGTAGTTTGGTGAGTAACTTCAAACGACTCTGTCAAAATAAAAAGATGCTGTTGAAAAAAAAAACTCATGACCAAGAATCGAGTCACTATAAAGATTGTTCCATTCTCCGAAGTCCAACTATAAAAAAGCGAACTGTAAAAGGGGGGGGGTTTATGGTTGGCGGAGGAGCGGAATCGGCCCTTTTTTCGGACGGAGTGGCGGAATTTGGGGAAAATTTAGACGGAATTACGGAAATTGGGTTCTCTGACGGAGACGGAAAATTAGGCAATTTTAGTGCGGAAAAACGGAATTTAGCAAAAAAATTTGCGGAATTTAGGAATTGGTAAAAGATATTCAAAATTTGCGGAATTTTCGACAAAAATACTGAATTTCAAAGGAATTTTTGGTGACGGAATTTTGGTTCAATTTAAGACGGTTTGACGAAAATTGGAGAAAAAATTGGCGGAATGGCAGAATCGGGTACCCCCCTGAAACCCCCCCCCCCCCGTAAAAGAGCAACTGTAAAAGGGCGAACCTATTCCAAACAGATCTTATTTAAAAATTCCAAAAAAAAGAGAAACTTTTTCATTCGTGTTACCTACATATTTCTAATGATTCAAATAGAAAAGTTCTTAAAGAAAAAAGCAACTAAAATTAATTCCTGAAATCGCTAAAATAATGGATTTGAGGAAGCTTGATCAAAGCGTTAAGATGTTGTTGCTAGTGGTAACGGGTCATCAAGACTAATGAGAAGTAGAGATAGTTCAGCGGAAGAAATGATCAGGTTTGAGCGTGCTTACATAACGAAACTGAAGAAGTTTACGAAGGAACCAATAAATCACAAAACAGGAACAATATAGAGATATTCAAACAAAAGGGGATTGGTTAGGAACCCTCATAAGGAAAGAACCTATAAGAAAGCGCTCTCAATTTTTCGAGGCGAATCTCACTTTCAGGGAAGAAAGTTCTGAATACAGAATCTAGAATTTCATCGCTATATTAGTCTGAATCGCAGACATTTACAGATATACTTCCTATATAGAAAGAAGCTTTATAAGAAACTCTTTTCGTTAGATGATGAGCAGAAGCACATCGAAATGATCCTGCTGTCCTTATATGGATGTTTTGATTGTAAGGACTCACTAGGCACTTTACAAACACAAAGACGGAGGAGGAGGAGGAGGAGGTCAAAAACTTGTCTTTTGAGATGAGAAATGACGAATCGTTGGAATGCAGAGAATGTTAGAGTGATGGAACTCCTGATAAAATGAAACGGTCACTTGTTTGCAGATTAAAAACCGTTCTATTTCCATTTAAAACGATCCTCATTTAATTAACTTTATCTCACTCAATGATCTCTCATTTTGGTATCCTTCCTCTTTCGGCCATTACGGTGGAGTGGAGTCTCTTATAGTTCATTGTCAACCGAAACCGATCTGCTGACATGATCTGCCGTTTATGTACACAGTACACTATAACCTGCTCTATATTTTAGTCACTCTTTTAATATGACCTACATCAGACATTTTGAAATGTTATTTTGGAAAAACAAATTTTGATTCCAACAAGAGTTGAGTCACGCAGATGTCATTACATAATACATTTAGAAGAGGAAGGATGAAGTTTCAGAAAATCATTTTCCAATCTTCAGAAATGACTTCTGGGATCAATTTTCATGGAAACTGACAATGACCATATAAAGAAAGTAACGATGAAAGAGAATAAGTCGTTAAGTCGTTTTATAACATTCTTACATCGAGCTAATGCAATAAAGAAAGGTATGAGCTGACAGGGTTTATCGCATGAAACTATCTTATGTTAAGTTATATACCAATACACTTTGCCTCGTGTCTAATGTCGTTAGCGTTGCGTAAAAGAGCGTGATGCTATGATGTGAAATACGGAAAGATACGGAAAGGACCCCAAAACTTAACATCATCTATGTACGAGACGAACATTTCCATGGTGGTACTGTGTAAGTTTAAACATGCCCTTAAAAGACCCTAAATGGACAGGCCGAACTGATAAATATAATAAATAACTTATAAATGAGAGACGAAAGGTTATATTGATTGTTACGAAATTGTGACATGAGGAGACTATGATTGAAAACAAATGAAACTAAAACCTCTTTGTCAATATTTCATTACTTAACACAGCACATTAAACATCTTTCAAATTCGTTCCTTTACCGCTTTTGAAAGTAGGTCCCTGAGTAAAAGAAGTTGACCTTTACTGAATGCCCAAGATACAACGAGGCTTTAACAGTGTTAATTTTGAGCTTGATTGCGTGAGAGAGAATGTGTAATAAACTCCATCCTTAAACCGTCGACATGAAAGCGAAAATTTTGACACAATCTTACCAAGAGGAAATGAAAAATCTACTTTGGAAGATTTCTTTAGAGATTCAGTTCAAAAAGACATAGGTAATAACACTGTGTTATATAAGCTAATGTTCTCTTTCGTGTCTCGTTGAAATCTAACGGTCTGACACTTTCTCAGTTTGTATTTTAGACGAGGTTTTTCGAGATGCAAATTGGGCTCTGCTTTCAAAATCATAAAGGAAATAAGCGGTAATAACCAAAACTATGACATTTGATGACACAGTTCCCACTTACTTAAACAGTATAGCTAACCTTTGATCTGAAATCAGATTGTCATTATTTTCTACACGCCAAGCTTAAGCTCTTAGGAGATGTCTGAAAACAAACGATCGAACGAATGAGCTATCTCAATTTCACCAGGACCGCACATTACGTAAGAGGACTGGGGATGACAACATTGTGTTATTTGTGAAACAGAGCTCTCAGTCAGAAAAAAAATCTTTAACATCACGGCACGAAGAAGATTCTTGTCATAGAATTCAATATTATTTGATCGTTAATTTTCAAGCGCCTTCAGAGGTTTACCATGCGCGTAAGAAAGTTACGACCAGTGAAAAACCAACCAACAATGGAAAATTTGGCAAAAATTTCGTTCCCGGTGGAAAAATAGCCTGGAATTTCCGCCCCACTGGGTAATTGACTTTGATTTCATCCCTACTCGAAATTCAATTCCAGAATAAAAATTGCACTCCAAAACCCACTTGATTTTTTAACCTTGAAACAATAGAATTGCTATCCACGTAGGGATTTCAATAGGAATTCTTATCCCCTTGGGGATAGTACAACCAGGGCTGTGAGACAGGGGTGTGTTATCAGGTTACACCCGGTAGTTTTTACATTCACTACTGTAGTTTAAAATTTCCAATAGTAATCGTATGACTGATTACAGCACGGTACAAAAGTCCCGAGCTCGCAGGGCCGATTAATCATTAATTGCCCGGTCTTGTAATCGGCCCGCATTTTATTTGTATCAAAATGTAGACAGTGTCTATAAATATATTGCTTTTTAGAGATGTTTCATTGAGTTAAAAATAACACTGTTTTAAAAATTATTACAAATGGCATAATCGTGTTTTTATATTTTTCACTGTTTTCTGGAAACATTTTTCGTTTAAAGATTTCAATAATAAAAAAAACATTTTGAGTTGTTAAAAGTATTTTCGATTAATTTGTTTTTTTCAAAAATTTATTTCATGTCAGTATTTTGTACGATTAATCCGGAATAGTATGACCTTCTCTGGCAATTTTGGGAAAATAGACCCTCGTTTCATTTTGACGTTTTTTGAAATCGCCCTCACTTCGTTCGAGCAATTTCAAAAAACGTCAAAATGAACATCGGGCTATTTTTCCCAAATTGCCCTCAAAGTCATACGATTACTAACACAAACAACATGACCTAATCAATATTTGGAAGCTAAAATATTAATTAGGAATGATTGAACTACGTAAGCGGTTCTCACTGTGGGACGTTGACGAGAACAACATCAGTCAGGGAGGGAGTGAGTTTTCTCTTTCTAGAACGATGACATCATTATCAGCTCAATAGAATAAAATATGATTTTCGAAATTGAAATTAAAATAGATTTCTTAAATGAGTGGTAATAGAGCAATAACAGAATAGGTAAAAAGCGTGTTTTCGAAATGTCTATCGAAATGTCGTCAAAGATACGAAATTTGTACAATGTTTACAAGCGTGGGCATTCTCCTTTACCGACAGTTTCAAGGACACCTAGGGAGCTAATAAAATAGACTCTTTAGGTTTAAGCTTTCTATTTCCGACCTACATCATTCGTGTAAACCTGTGTTTCCTTATTTTCCGATATGAAAAGCAAACTAGAATTCCGACCGTTTCTTATAAGTCACGTACTACATATAGGTTTGTAACCACCTTTGAGGACGACCTGTTGGCTGAACACCAACGAAAGGCACCATTTGAGATGTTTGGTAAGAAAATATTTCGATATTTCTCCACTTTTTAGGGCTAAGAACGACCATTTGTGAGGTAAAAAGGGGAAAGGGGTGCGGAAACCAGTGTTTTTGAAGAGCCGTTTTGTGCCGCTTCCTTTTCAGCGCTTCAAAAAAAAAAAAACGCCGCTGGGGAGAACTGCCCTGCTGCTCCTCTGCCCCCCCCCTGCCACCACGCTACTGGATCGAATCGACAACCATGTATGCTGCAGTCAGATGTCCTAACTTCATGTTACGACCGCTGTAAAGCAGAAGAGAAAAGTTGAACATTCAGAAGCAAAGAAGGGATCATTCTAATTACGTTCTTGGATTACTGCTATATTAATGTATATGGTGATATCCAAATGATCGGTGGTTCTTTCTTCTCGAACATTAAGCCCCTTTCCTAGTACCACAATAACAACAGAAAAATCTGACTCATACAACAACAAAATGTTTATATTTGATACATGGGAGTATGCTCTCCAAAACATTTCATAATGTAACACACTGACATAGTGCACGAATGACGGATGTGAAAATACGTATTGTCTTTGTGACGAAGGGATTAGCATGTGCTTGAAGGTTGGACAACGAACAAAACTGAATACATAAACATCAGATTCATGCATGGGTGGCATGCACGTAGAAGGTATTGTTAATAAGAAACACGAGAAAAAAAAGACTACCCTTGGGACTTCCCATGCTTGAGCCAACTCTAAGGTAATACTACCCTCGAGAGAAGATGACAGAAGTAACATCTCACAGAGCTAATATATGAAAAGGTACATTATCACTATTATCATGTACGAAAACACAAAATACTTATGGTCGAAGGGAAACAAGGGATTAGTATGCGTTACAAAAAGGCAATGAAAAATAAGTACAAATGGACGAATGAAGAAGAAAAGGCAGGATGGAGAGGGATTAAATGACGCATGCAGCCACAAGGTGGACCAACATGGAAACTTGACTCATTTCACAGTG
Source organism: Clytia hemisphaerica (assembly GCF_902728285.1). Taxonomy (NCBI): domain Eukaryota; kingdom Metazoa; phylum Cnidaria; class Hydrozoa; order Leptothecata; family Clytiidae; genus Clytia; species Clytia hemisphaerica. The sequence goes on along the minus strand of NW_027103582.1, from coordinate 106,127 downwards.
AGATGTTATCGGTCAAAAGATATGTTCTTCATTGTTTATGGTTGTTTTTAGGAACATTAGTGACATAACTAGAGAAAAGATGAACATGAAAACTGTCAATCAATCACCTGTGTACTTTCCTGATCACCATCATTGCAAGGAATATGAAAGATGGTAGAGCGTTGTTACCATGTGACCGAATCAATGCAATTTTTAATAATATTTTGTCTAAGACGTATGAAATGAATGTTGAAGGATGGGATCGAGGTTGAAAACTTTTCAACACGACAGAATATCATAAAAAGAACGGCATTCGAAAACAAAAGCTGTCAATCATCATTAGTTTTTGTGTAGATTCTTAATGCTCTCATTTCACTTTTTGACAGTGAACAAAAATAGTGACAGAATTTCAAATTGTATTCAAATCATTAGGCAGTGACATGCCTCAAATATAATCGGATTTTCTGATGAATTATCCTGTGGTTATTAAAAGAAGTAGAAAGTGGTGCTATTAAAGCTAATTTTCTTGAAAAGATAAAAATTTCTTCACTATTAAACTTATCTGTTATCATTTCATATTATCTCTGGTCACGCGAATTGAAACATGGTCGAGACTTCATTAGGGAGTCACTGATATCTAAGTGAGCTTGAACCAATGAAATTCGCTAAACTCCAAATTTTTAACAGAAAAACAAAGCTGTAACAGAACACCCAGGGACCAGGAGAATAGCTAAATATAGCGAAATCTTGCTTCGAAAATATTTGCAACGCAAAAAAAGCTACGTCGAAATTTTAACTTTATGGCCACTTGTGTGAGGATTACCCGATCTTGGATCTTGATGGAGAGCAATATATAACATGCGAGTACAAACTTTGAGTGCTTTAATACAAAGAAAAATGAGAAAAACTTACATCTGTAGTGAAGGTTTCGTTTTCTGCGAGCGACATCAAATTCTGATTGGCCACAAGCTCGAAGATAGTATTCGTTAAATCGGTAGCAATCGTTTTCAAAAGGTGTTTCGACAGCGCCACTTGATTCTCATCTGTAAAAAAAAGGTTGAAAGAATCCATGAATTCAAATAAGTTCTTTACTAAATATGGGCCCCGTCAACGGGGGGTCCATTAGGCTGCTGGCATCCACTAACGGATTCGTGCTCCTTATACTACCTGTGGTTTTGTAGAGGTCTGCGATTCAGACTAGGGGTCCATGCCCCCCCCACTTTTTGGTAGACCATGCCATACGTTTTTAAGAGTTACTATTTAAAGCTGGTTTGAGACTAAATCAAACCACCAAAACTATTATTCTCCCCAAGTAGATATCGTTTTAAGGTGTTTTGAGGGTGTAAAAAGTGACAAATTTTCTTCGTCGCCCAACTATGGTGGGCGACATCTTTTTCCAAAATGTTGGCCCCCTCACTCAAAATGGCTCGCCGGGGCCCATGCTAAAAGTTCTGATAACCTAGAAATTTAAGGGACACCAAAAACTCTGTCCAGCCAAACATTGCTTCTATTATCATGTTGTATATTCAACTCTACTCGCCCGGAAGCTGCAAAACATTGTCTGGGACACAAAATGGAAAAATGGAAACAGGAGAGAATCTGTGGAACTATTTGGTTACAAAAAACGTGACAAATTCATCAGTAAATAAATAGCTTTGTAAAGATTGAGATTTTTTTGTACTTTTGCTTCGACAAAGAATAATGACAGAATGAGCAATTTTAATATTTGATTCTGAACGACTGTAGATTCAAAAAATGAGATATGGTGCTCACCTTCGAATTGTTTCAATCCTTTTTCGAACAATTTGAGATTTGACCATAAACCATTCACTTTCTCTTGGTAGTCTTTGTGAGATTTGTTCTTCAGAACTGACGATGTTCCCGAGGAGGTCAGGAAGATAGATTTAGCAACTTCTTGGTATTCTTTGGTCAACGGTCTGTAATGAAAAAGGAATATTACAGGGACTTTTTTATGTCAGTATACCGACCAAAATACTCAATCTAAGATTGAGTTTTTAGAACTTAAAGGGGACGTCTGGTCTGATTTTAGGTATTGTTTTTTTAGAATTTTTGGAAAAATTATTCCAAGGAGATTAAAATGAGCTATCTCACTTCAAGAGATTTTTTTTCAATCACTTTCTATGGCCATTTAAAAAATCCCTCTTTTTCAAAATTTATGACGTAGCTTATGTTATATGTTTTCTATGTTCTTTCAAGTGAACAAGATTAACTCCTCTTTCTGTGCAGCTGGCATTTTTATAAGAAAATTTTTTAAGTAAGTCAGAGATGTGCAAGAGCATTTAAAGTCGTTAAAACATCTTTTTCCCAACATTTTGTCAATGAAAGCTTACTCCAACATCTTCATAGAAAACTGAAATATTTATATAGTTGTCGACTGGAAAAATCATCGAAATTAGAAGTTTGAATTAAAATGTTCTTATCAAAAGTTGTTTAAATACAGTACTTTAGACTACAGACAAGATTTCTGTTCTTATAAATTACGAACAAAGGTTACGTCAAAAATCAGGTAAAAGAGAGGAAATTGTAAAAACACTAAAATCTGAATATGTCAGTCAAAACTAAAGATTTTGAGTTCGTTTTTTCTGCAAACTTTTTTTTACTAATTTAGCTATCTGGCATAGAATTATGACTGAAATGATCTACCAAAGCAGACGTCCCCTATAGCAAAATTAAACGTTTGTTGCTTACAAGCAGAAATAACTGATATCTACATATTCGAGATTTTTCGGGAGCTTCACCCTCTAAACACCCAAAAGACCCCTAGCTTCATCAATGTACATCTTTGCTGATTGTTGAATGTGTAGGTGGTCCTGGAAAAATGGCAAAATTCTCGAAAACCCGGTTGTGACATAACGGTTTATATTTCATACCTTAACGTGAGGCTGGACGAACCAAAGTCTAATCTTCTACCTCCTGCAAATCTCAGAATATCTCTTAACTGCTTTGATAATTATATTCGGTCCCTGGAAGTTCTAATGTTTTCTTCTACCCCTTGAAAAATTATCAGATTATTATTCATTCCTCTCAAAAATATAGATAATGAATGCTTGAGGCCAACCCCCTGAAAAAACTCGACTCAAACCAAAAATGCAAAAGATTTATCTTAGATAGATCCCCCGGAAATTTCTCCTAGAAATATCCGTCTACCCCTCTGTATGGATATAAAATGAAATGGCTCAGTTTTCAAAACCCTTATCTAGATGTTTAAGGAGAGATAGATTTAAGAGAGATTTAAAGAGTTGCGAACGGAATACCGTATACAGCAAACGACAAGTATGAATTCACAACGAAACCGCACCAGGGTTTATCCCTCAGATCACTTTGTCTCTACATGATAATAATAGAGAATTTTCGAAGTAATCACATCGAATCGAAGATTCAAGTTGCCGTCGCCGTTCTCGCCCTGATTTCGGAAACTCTCTAATGTTGATGATGACGTAGGACTAAATCCCAAAAGACCCTTATGTAGATGTTGGGTCTAATAAAACATACTATCAAGGAGGGAGGGGTGGTTCGAATGATATGTGCTTTTGTTGGAAAGAGTGTAAACAAGGAAGGAAATCACTCTACTGAAAATCATCTCATAATCGCTTTTGTTGATATTCTTAGCGAAACAAAAGTAAAGAGATTTTGAAACGAAACAGAATTAGCGAAATTGTTGTCTATATCCGGAGTAATTCAATTATTGAGCATTAAATCTACTTGATGTTATTCTGACGGATTGCAATCGTTTCAACTCTTAGTAAAACTGCATTTTGACAACCTAAATCTCTTAGTAATTGAAAAAAATCAATCATGAGATAAACTAAAAGTACATTTTTCACTTATGTTAATAAATTGATAAATCTAACTAAAATTATGAGCCGTGTATCCAATCATCGAGATTCAAGCAATTAAAAAACAGTCAAGACCTTCAATTTCTTCATTACAAAATGTGGTGCTTCTTACAATAACACAAACCTCCTTGACCTCCCTAACTCAAAATGAGCCAAACCATCTGATTTCTCAGCCTGACTTTTCAATGTCAGGGTACGACAGTTTCAAAATTGGTTCTGACACGGTTGTTACGATGAAGTTATAGAGTTAACTATTAATACTATATCTCGAGTATTTTACGACCCGAAGCAACTGACTTTAACATTCATAGAATCATAGAGTTAGTTCCAACAAACATTTGTCTCATAGCTTAACAGCACTAGCGAATCTCAACCTCTCCAACGTTTTCATTTTTGTGTAAGGGAGAGACGAATTCATTCACACTTAAGCTTTTTCTCTTAATTTAGAAGACCTGGGATCCAGTTGACCAGGGATCGTGATACGTCAGAAAACTGGAAGTCTCAAAGAATTGGTAAAATATGAAATACCTGTGTAAGTAGTTAGCGATCTCCATATGAAACTCTTCATTATCGGAATTGTTGTGCGAACCTTCCCGTTTTGCTAATTCGTTGGAAATCTGCAAAAAAAAAGGTTAAATGGCATGATTGAATATCCTTCTTGGAGTGGGTATTGGATGAGAGGCTCGACTGTTCTCATTTTGTTGGCACTTTGAGCCTCGAATTGTTCTTGTACTGTTCTTATGTATAGGATGAAATTGAGGTATATTTATACCCTGTTTTTACTACTTTGATCCCTAAATTCCTTGACATTGAGTAGTTCAAAAGCTTAACATTGTTCTTAAATTGTTCTTATAAGATAAAAAGAGTGTAACTTCCTTGGGGTTTCCTATCAAAATTGTTGGGTGTTGGATGAAATAAAAAATGTGAGCCGTAGATATTCAAAAAAACCCTGGTCCATTGTTTTAAATTCTTGATAGCTTTTTCCCTTGTTAATGACAAAAAACTAAAATCGATTTGCTCAAAAAAGTGAGTAAAGCAAGCAAATGTCTCAAGGCATCCAGTCCAGGGTTTTTTGATACAGAATGTTGGATATCTAAATCGATATCTAAATCGAACAAAAAAGCTCAAAGTGATATAAGACCAAGTAGTAAGCACTTAACGAGGGCTCAATCATCGTCATCATTAGAGACTCACAAAAATGGACAAAACTAATAGACATCAAGAAATTAAGAAAGTAAATGATGACGTCATAATAACATAACACATGACTAAACTAGGATAAGTGTCAAAAGTATTAAACGTCCAAAACATATTTCGAGAACCGTTAGAGACGCTCTACGCTTTCGTAATACTGCTAGGTCCAGGAGGGGGTCTTACAGTTACTCCTTGACACTATGTGGAGTAACTGCAATTTTGGACATTTTCTACAGACACCACCACCCTTGCAGTTATTCCATAGTGTACTAACTGATTTTACCCTCAAAATTGGTGTATACCACCCCCAAAAATGCCAAATTTGGCAATTTTTTCACTGAATTCCTCATTTTTGATACAATTTTACTGGGTACGTCTTATTAACGACCGTTCAAGAGTTAAATATCTCAATCATTTTCCAAGTTTGTTAAAATATCTTTCATGCCTAGATTGAAGAAAAAATTTTGTGATTTTTTTTTGACTGTTTTGAATTTTTTTGCTAATTGAAAAAAATGTTTTGAATTTTTTTGCTTCCGGAATTTTTAAAAACATAAAATTTTAAGTGAAAAATTGAAAAATGTGCTCAATTAGTACACCGTATCCTACCAAAATCGACAATTTTGGGCTTAGGCACCACCCATGTTGCAGTTAGTCCACTGGTGGAGTAACTGTTTTCCCAAATTTTGGTTTATATACCACCACGGTAGTAATTGTCATAGTGTTTATATAATAACTGCATGACCCCCCCCCCTGCTAGGTCACTTCATTAATAGGAGGCGACACTCACAACATAGAACTTTAAACATAGAACTTTAATCATTCGAACTAATTCTCTGAACCAATCAAATTATTTTAAAAATCTTCTCCATAATTCTAATCAATTAAATTTCCCATTCGAGTTCGAATTAGCGCAAATCATCTGTAAGACTCCCGGTAAAGCTCCAAGGGGGATAAGAATTTACTTCGAATAACCGGGAGCTCGAATAACTGATAAATTCATTTTCCTGCCAGATTTTTAAGTGAAACTTAATGGGATGGACCTTTTAAGGTAATTGAGCCATTCTGGTTCAGTCTGGACCGAAGGAAAATATTGAACTTTTGAGAAATTGCTAGTGTAAATAGACAGAATATTGAAACCTGATTTTTTGTATAAAAAATGAATTTTGATTGTAGAAAATCAATGTTCTCACTCGACGATCACTCGATAAGAGAAATTCGAATAACTGAAGGAGATTTAGCCTATAATTGGCCCCAAAGGGAATAGAAATCGCTTCGAATAACTGAAAGTTCGAATAAGTGCAGGTTCGAATAACCGAGAGTCTACTGTAGAGTAAACTAATGCATATCTCGAAGAATTAAATTGACAGAGTGAAAATGACAGGAAAAAAATCTCATTATCTACAAAGTATTTACAGTCGGCTAAGTGACATACCTGATCAACGGTAAGGAAAGGGATTTCACTCGTCTTCTTTTTACCAGTATTGAAATTCGCAGCTTCATCTCCATCATCAGCATCACCTCGATCGCGGTACTTGTTCTTCGTTTTCTTCGTGTTGGATTCACGCCCACCACGCCCAGCTCCACCCTTTTGACCACCGCCCGCCAAAGCCTTCTTGTGGCGTTCGTCTTTCTTTTGTTGTTTTCCGTCACCTTGAGTGTCCGTGAGTTCCGATTTCTCTTTTTTCGTCAAGTCTGCGAACAACGCTGGAGATGTCTTAATATCCTGATTGGTGAAAGAATTCGGTGAATGAATGAATAAGGTGATAAATGAGTGAAATGAATGAATGAATCAACAAAAGAGTAAATTAAGTGAATAAGTGATGAATGGTGATTGAAATTCTTATGCAAGCAGATTGTAACTTCCAATCGCAATATGTGTGGGAAACTCAAAAAGCAGGTCAAACCTTTAAGCTCTTTATATGAAAGGGAAATAAGCTAACCCTTAAAAACAACGGAAAAGAGTTACTCCCTAAGCAGGTTTTTAAAACATAGTGCCTGCGTCTCTGCTTGATTTCTTACAGTGGAGTTTCCATAACTCGAATGCGCCCACGGGAAACACAAATTACTTCGAGTTAGGGAAATTTTGAGTTTATAAGGCATTATTAATTGAAAGGATCAGTCGAGTTTTAGAGGTGCGAGTTATAAAGAGACTCCACTGTTTTATTGTCGACCTTGTGATTTTTCAAACAAGATCAATAAATCGTACCCTTCCAGCTTTAGAAGTCATCAGATCGTTGAAATGATTTTTGCATTTGGTAAGGTACTGGTTACTGACGACGGTGTGTAAACAAAAGATGCGAGCGTTGGAACGTGATGGACCTTTCAAACAATGCTGCAACACTTGATTGATATCTTCGTCGGAGAGGGGAGGTGGTAGCAACCACTGTGGGAAAAGAGATAATGACAAGTTAGATGACATCGAAGATTATCAGGGTAGGCGATGTATTACTCGGGTAACTTATAATTTAGATTTTTTGGTGAACTACTTGTTGTCCGTTGTCTCTGGGGGAGAGCACTCAGGAGAAATCTTCCGGCTACAAAAATGTGTAAGCTTAACTTGTTAAGCTTTAACTTAACTTGTATATTTTTTTTCTTAAAAAACAGTAAGAAGGAAAACGAGCGATAGCTGTACCTTTAATTCTCCCCAGGTTTCATTTCTGAGAATTTCTTCGATCTCAGCATCGACACGATCGATGAGGTGATGACTTAAACAACACGTCGATAAAAACATGCACGATTCTTTGCGATTGGAGAAACGTTTTTTCAAATACTTCTGCCCGTCACCGATACCGATCTTCGACAGCGTGTGATATTCTAAGGAAAATAGAAACCTTAGAACAAGAGGCACCGAAGCATCCAATAATAACCAGGAAATCCTTTGTAAATAGATTTTTATTGTGATACTATTGAATTTTAGGCAAATCTAAAACTTATACAAAATAGACTTGCGTATTAGCTAGTAAAGGGTTCAGAATCAAACAGAAGCATCAGACTCAAGAGAGTATCAACGAATATCAATGAGTAAAGATTCTGCGAAGAAGAATTTTCAGATGTTAAAAACTATCAGGCTTACCTATGTAGCCGTTTTCTTTGAAGAAGGAGTCGATATAACTCGTTTGTGCTTTCGAATAAATTTCTGGGATGAAAATTGCCTTTTCTTGTCTTCCTTGCAATGCACCGCATAATCTGTTGCTTTTTACCAATGTCTCCAACACATCTGTAGTGATTAAAAAGTAACAATTTTTCTAATGGAGAAAGGTCAGCTTATTGATGCATGCAGAAAAAAATGGCAGAGGGGCGAGGGTTAAAAATTCAAAAATTGACTCAGTGGGAGTATGAAAATTTTGAATTTGCTACAGGTTTTAATTTAATACGAACCATAAGATCAAAAGAACCGGTAAACTCTGACCGAGGCTCGACTGATACAATTTTGACTTCCTGGCTTAATGTTCGTTGTATGCTTAATTTGTTAACTTATTGACCTTAAAAAAGGAGCTTAAAATCATGATATTGTTCTTAATTCGCCCTTAAGGTTTTGGCCAAAACCAGCCCAGTGTTCTTGGAGTAATCAAGATTCAAAAACCAACATCCGAATGTTTGCTGGGGTTCTTTTCAATTGGTTAATATTTAAAGTGAGTGTGGCCAGATCAAAGATGCATTTCGGGAATTATTAAACAATGTACTTACTGAAGAAAAGTTTGTCGGGGAGGTTATACTGTACCAATAACTGCATCACAGATGTTGGTCTGAATGAAAAGGGAGAAATCAAAACCAAGTTTTAATGCTAGGTACAAATAACGCTATTCAAAGGTTTTACAGAACAAAAACTTAATACTCTTTGTACTGATAAACTTGTAGGAAAATGTCAAAAAACTTGACGAGAGAAGAGAGAGAGAACGGACCCACCAATACCATCGGACCGGGCCTTATCCCGGGATAGTTTCCTACCCCTAGATAGGGAAATCACAGCGCTTACCAGACATTGTTCTCTGTGCTCACGACACATCAGAGCCGAGCTGTATCGATGATAATATTCGCACAGTACGGGAGAGCCTTGCGTTCTCGCAGGTACTGAACATACGAGTACCATCACCACACCACATTCAATGTCCAGCAAATCTTCCCATACTCTTGTATCACATATCAGAGTGATACCCCTCAAATGGTATGGATTGACACGGGCCAAGATACATTCACTTGCCAAGTGAATCGCAGCACCGAGTGGGAATCGAACCCTGACCTCCAGCACGGAAGTCAAGAACGATGACCACTACACTACTGCGCATCCATTTGAAGATGAATAGGATGAAAAAATACCTGGTGATAGCACTGAAGATACCACGAATTCGCGCAATATTTCTTGCAATGAAAGCCTCTGTAAACAAGACATCTTTGTTCATCGGATCCAACGAGCCATGAATAATGGTCCCCAATCTTGCTTCGATCACCTGAAGTTTGAAAGATTTTTGATATAATAGACAGGTACAAGCCGGGAAATATCTTATCCATTTGGTGGACTAACTTTCTTGGGGTTTTTCTTGTTCCTTATGGTAATAAGAATATTTTAAGCTTCTGGGCCACCTGGATTTCTCACCTGGGTATTCATAATGGCGCATTTTTGGTCATTGGACCCCCGTAGGCAAAACTGAAAGTTCTTTCAACCCAAATATAGGCTTATCATATATCGTTCGATCAGAAATTTGATACTGATTAATTTTGAGATACAAAGTTGGGTCTGAAAACTTTTCTATCTCGAGATATAAATCACATTCGTTTTCTCAGGTTTGGCTGCAGTTGTAGGCGGGTTATCATAGAGTAAGGCAATTCTTTTAGTCATAACTCAAGAAACATGCATTTAAACATACTAAAACTTTGTGTGCTCCTAAAAAAGGCAAAGCAAAGCCGGATCTTTCTCAATACAGTATAAGGTAGGACACGAAATGTTCGAGACAAAAAACAAGCCATAATGAATGATTCAATAAAATTTCTTTCTTTTGGAAAAATTTTTCAATACTGTACTTAAATCTGAAGATACTAAAATTTTCGTATAAAGTGCACCCACTATTAAGAAGTGGTATTTTAAAAAAAATTATAGAAAAATAAAATTGCTAGTTTTAGTAATAAAATGTAGTAAGAACTCTCAGGTCTTCCTTTTTATACAACCATTTTGGTATTTTAGTACCAAATGACACCAAAACACCCCTGTCCCACAGCCCCGAGGGAGCCTCTTTCCAGAGTGTGAATGAAGATTTTTATCGAAATACCAATGGGGATAGAAGTTCTTTTGTTCTTAGGTTCTCAAATCCACTGGGAATGGTTTTGGAGTGCAATTCTTTTCTTTTTAAAATTTTAAATGGGGATGAAAAAAAGTCAATTTTCGAGTGAAGCTGGGGTTCCAGTAGGTCTTTGACAAAGGGGTGTCCAAAAGGATTTTTGAGTTTTTCTTGTGAACAAACACATCACTAAAAAGCCCGGCACAGAACGTCACGATAACGTCAATCCACTATTAAAGAAGTGCAATTTAAAAAAAATCTAAGAAAAATGAAAATGCTAGTTTAGTAATAAAATGTAGTAAGAACTCTCAGGTCTTCCTTTTTATACAACCATTTTGGTATTTTAGTACCAAATGACACCAAAAACACCCCCGTCTCACAGCCCCGAGGGAGCCTCTTTCCAGAGTGGGAATGAAGATTTCTATTGAAATGCCAATGGGGATAGAAGTTTTTTTATCCTCAGGTTCTCAAATCTAGTGGGAATTGTGTTGGAGTGCAATATTTTTCTCTTTTGAATTTTAAATGGGGATAAAATGAAAGTCAATTTTCGAGTGGTGCTGGGGTTCCAGTAGGTCTGCGACAGTAAGGGTGTTCAGAAGGATTTTTGTTTTTATCTTGTGTACATCATTAGAAAGCGTCACAATTCGGATGACACAGAACCTCATGATAACGTCCATCTGACATCCCTAACGTCCATATAACGTTAAATGTACGTTAAATCAACGTTGTGTGCCAGCTGGGTACTGACCCTATCCGATTAAAACTTGTTCGCAAAAATGAACTTACAAATGATAAGGCAATCAAAGCCTAATCTTTCTGATTAAAATGTTTTGTGTCGCCGAGTTTTCTTCGTTACAATCTTTGGTATATTTGATTCACTTCAAAATTCCAAAAACAATTGCAGATCGTTTAGCACCGAAATAAAACTCTTTTGAAACTTTACGAACACACCAATAATCATAAGAAGCGTTCTGACTCATTCGTTGTTCAAACTTTAAATGTTTCCCAAAATCCTTTGTATGGAGAAGAAAGAAAGTTGCAATTTCCCATGCAATTTTACAATTTTCAACCAAAAAATCCCTCATACATTGTTCTTGGTAACTGTTGTCTTTTCTGTTCACGAAATCCAGATAGTCATAGGCCTCATTGAATTCCTTTCTCATGAACAAATATTTATCCTTCTTGAACACTTTTTTATTTCCCATCATCGCGGAAATCGCTTTGTACCAGTCACCATAAGAAGGGTACAAAAGTTTATTTCCTCCGTGAAAATATTCTGCTCCCCAAACCAAACGATCGATCGTCGTCATATTTTCCTCAACTTTTTCCGCAGCTTCGTTTTGGTTTGGAATAAACCTTTTCAAATTTTCAATTTCTCGCTTTAAATGTTGGACAGTTGCTTCTTTCTCTGTCATTTCTTTCTTCATCTCGTTCAATTTTGTCTCCATTTGTAAGATTTTAATTTTGTGTTCATTTTCCAAATCTTTCATTTTCATTTTCCATTCATTTTCTTGTTCTTTCATTTTCATTTTCCATTCATTTTCTTTTGCATCAGTTTCCTTTTCTTGTTCTTTCTTGTACAGAACCATTTCGTGCTCTTTGGCTACTAATTGTTTCTCCTTTTCAACTAACTTATTTTGCAGCTCGACGTTCTGTTTTTGGAGTTGTTGATCAGTTTGAACTTGACTTGATTGAGATTCACGAGAATTCTTTAACTTGAAAATCTCAAATTGATAAGATAAAGTTTGATTGTCTTTTTCTAGCTGCGTGATTTTCAACGTTTTCTCGTTCTCAGATTCCAGTTGTTGAATCTTAAATTTCATTTTGAGTTTCTCGATTTCTTTTTGATGTTCATTTTTGAGCTTTGTAATTTGCTGATCATCAGCAACGTTCCTCCCACTAGCACTGTGAGCCATATTCCTTTCGTCGGAATAAGCAGAATCCATTCTTCAATTTATAATTTAACTATTCAATTAATCTAAAAAAAATCACAAAATATGAAGAAGATCTTAGCTTTTCGCTGTGATTTTTTACTTTTTCACTTTAAAATGTATAGCATAGTTATTTATATAATTCAAGGTGAATTTTTCCATAGAGTCTGGCGTCTATGGAGTTGCCCAACGAAAATTCGTTTCATTCGAGGGATTATCCAGGCGCTTAAAAATTTCAAAGTAAAAACAACTGATCATAATTTAGTTATGAACATTCGTAGAGCAGAGAGTGGAAAGGCCAAAAATACAGTGACAAAGAGGTGCGATCATGGTTTGGGGCGACGGAAGAAAATTTGATTTTGACCCCCCTAATTTGCCTTAAAGTGCCCTTAAGAACAATCCTCAGACTTGAATGACTGGATTTTGCATAAATTATAGTCAACACGGTAAAATAGGGTATCAAGTCAGAAATAACTTAAATTTCCCCCTAAAAAATTAAAAGTATATGTCAAATAGGTGTGCAGTAATTTATTTTTGACCATAACTTTCCAACCAGCTGTCGTATAATAAAAAATTTGATATCGTTGGAAAGATATTTAAATGCGCTCATATTTCGCACTAATTTTTTTCTTCAAAATTCTCACAGGAAAGGTCTGAGTCTTTTTGACGATCTCACCTTCCTGAAGAAAAGTCGGATCTTTCTCCGTACAGTATAAGGTAGGACGCAAAATATTCGAGACAATAAACAAGCCATAATGAATGATTCAATAAAATTTCTTCCTTTTTCAAAAATTTTTCCATACTTACTTGAAGGGCTAATTTAAAATGCTGACAACCTGGAGAATGAGAGTTGTAAAATGATATGTTCAAAGAACCCATACTCGACCTTATTTGCCATTTGGAAAAATTGAGGTGATTCCGAAACGAAATCAGAAATAGAAATGGCGTATAATGTAATGAACTGATTCAAACTGAATTAACTCCGTCAACTAACGGAGATGTTTAGAAATTGCGATTCTCTATAAAAGATAGACAGAGTTGATATCTCAAGTGGATGGATGACCCAGTAATCTAGGACTTGTAGACAGTCTTTAGATTGTTTTATGGGGTCGAAGGCCAGCCGGCACGGCTACCTAAGCCCCTTCTTTGAGGCCTTGACCACTCGGCCATCGCTCTTTTTAGTGGATTTATTTTCTTTAAATATGGAGTTTAGGGTATATCTTACTGAAAGGATGAATTCTGAAGGTAGGTTGAATGTCTTTGCCACATCAGCAATAACAGTTTGGCCATTCTCTTGAAGTGATTCATTGATCTCCTCAGCTGTTCGATCCAAGTAATCCCTGAAGAAGAAAAACAAGATTAAGACAAACCAGACTTACTAAAACACATGGTCCATTCGAAATATATTCTCTCTAAATTCCGTGAGTTTACGGAATAATTTCACGCGTTGCAAGTTTTATCGCGTCATCAGTGGGGACGAGATGGAGTTTTTACAAGCTCTTATTTGATTTGGTTGGTCTTTAACCAGTAATAAAACAATTTTGTTACTTTTTCTAAAGAACGCATCATTTTTATTACTTCAAATGACCAATTATCAAAGTATCTTATAAAAACTCCAGCTCATCTACATCTTTGTGTCATTTTGACGGAATTCCTTGATGATTTTCGTATTTTTAAAACAGGAATTTCCCTCTTGATTACTTATCTGATAGTGGCTCTTTCAAAGAATCTGTTTGCAGTATTTTCGTCTATTTTGAAAGCTTTTTTAAAAAAGTATTAAGGGCAAACCGAAGAAGACAAAAATTATTTTTGAATTTTAAACAGACTGCAGACATATGCAGATATGTTAAGGACGAACGCTAACGGCACATCAGTTAAGTTATTCTTCCTTTAAAATGTCAGAGGGTTCGCAAACTGTTTGTATTACCTGTCAATAAGCTCTCCTTGCACCAACGAGAAGCTGCGATCACTTCGCACGAATTCATTGACTTTACTTTCGATATGAGACAAATCAACATTCAGAATCTAACATGAAAGAGAAAATTCAAGTGATTTGCATTTGTTTTTTTGACTCTATTTTTAGAAAAGAAACCTTTGTAAATGAGAATTAGTTTCGAAAATTGAGCAATTTGAAATATTTGCCGGAAAATGCTTCTTATCCTTTGTTTGTCTTTTTATCCCAGATTGTCAAAATTATTTGTCACTTATTTCACATCTACCAACTAAAAGGCAACCAGAACTTGCTTTATCTAGTTAAAAAACAACTTAATGACCAAGGGGTAGATTTGAAAAAAAATTTGTACTCTTAACTTTGATTAAGAAATAATTATAAGAGAGATCTCACTTTCAAAATCAAAAATTAAGAAAGTGTGGTTACCTGCTGCAAATCAACCAAATTGATTCGTCCTAAAAAAGAAATTATAAGAAGTACAAACTTACAAAATAATGCATTAGTACAGGTTACATAGCGTCTGCCTGAGTTTAGGCCCCATGAAAAAACTAGGTCTCCCTTGAGCTTTAAGTCCCCCCAAAGATTCATATGATTTTTGGTAGCCCCTAGGGATTTCGACCTTTGACACTTTTATAAGTTTTTTCCATAAAAAAGGGTTATTCAATGTAAATTGTGTTGCAATTTGAAGGTTAAGATAAAGTATTTTGCTCATGTTATATAAAAATATTGCATCGCAGTGGAAAATCTTTCAGCTTCACAAGCTTTAATTTGATTAATTGAAGTATTCAGTCCCCACGTTAAATGATGGGATTTAAGCTCTCCCCAAGTAGATTAGATCCCCGCCAAATATTTAAAACATCTTTAGCCCCCACCTTTTGGGCTTTTTGGAGGGTGTAACCCCACCCCCAAACTAGCAGGGGAGCGGGTGTTATGAGGTGTTAGTTTAGACTTATGGATCAATTCAGGGGGGGGTCAAGCAGTTAATCCAGAACACTATGCTTGTTTTGACCCTGGTGGTTCATTTTCAAATTTCTATAAATAAAGTTAATCTAAGAGTGGATTAACTGCCAAAGGGGTGGTCTCTGAAAAAATCCTGGGAAAAAAATGGACTAACTTCCAATTTTTCCCCAAAAATCATTAAGATTTCAGGAATGGCAAGAGAACTGAAAGTGTCAATTTGAAAAAATTATCCGTTGAATGGGGTACCCAACTGTTGGGTAATTAAGGACTGGGCAGGACTGGGCTTGAACCACGAGATCGAAGTGACTTTGAATAGCTATAGAGCTAAATTGCGCTACAGGATAGTACAAAACTAGTTTGAAACTGTATGTTATTGGCAACTGCTGGCATGAATCCCATCTATAACCTGCTAGTACTAAGACCTCTATTTGATTCTAAAAAAGAGATATTTGAATCTTTTTTGAGGCAACATACAATAACGTTTGTTATATTTTGTTACTTACTGCAGCCTATTTATATTCTTACCTGTTCATACTAGATTTAGTTATTTTCTCAAGATTTTATATTTTCATAGCTATTCATACTGATATAGAAATATTATTTTCTTGATTATTTAAAAAAATGCAATGCAAATTACTTAGAAAGTCGACCAAGATCAATTAAAATAACTTAATGCATGCCAAAATTCCCTGGTAGACTGTTTTAGGGGGTGGTATAAAAGGATTGTGATTGAAATCAGGATGGGTGGGTGGTCCTAAAAATCATCTAAAATCAGTTACTACGGATGATGTTCTGGATTAACTGCTTGACCCCCCTGATCAATTATGTATGTTGTAAATTAGGTCAGAGTTCCAGAAACCCATTATGCATGGCAACACTGATCTAATTCTAAGCACTAAGATATGCATTTCAGGGGTGTTAATGTTTTATGCCTTTTGTTAGAATTGTCTAATTTGCAGTTGATTGTCATAAAGACATTAATTTTTGAGTACTGCAAAAAAATACATGATGGCTCCTTTTGAGCACTATTGGGATCATTGTTTGGTTCATGAAAGCAGGAGGATGCACCATGGTTGGTCTATCTTGTCAAAGAGATTTTCCTATTTTCCTGACCCTTACAGGGACTTTAAGGTCCCAAAAAAGCCACCCTTATTAAGGGCGGCACATACCAGTACCCTTCACTTGCCCAAGTACCCCCTTCCCATGGGAACATACCACATTCAGAATAATTTTTCTTTCCCCACAAAAGTTTCAAAGCGCATGATTGTATGCATATGACTTCTCCTATGCAGTTGGGTTTAACTATAGCAACCTCTTAATATATTAAGATATTTGACTCGTATTAGGCTGTAGTATAAAAAGAGGTTGTAGGATGTAGTATGCTAAGAAATTGATGTCTTATTATGCTAAGAGCGTGATATTTTCTCAGGGAAGAAAAGTTGTTAATTTAGAAGCCTTTCTAATCTAGAATTGCTTCTATTTAATGGTACAGGTCCTTTTTTGAAAATAATTCTACTGAAGTTTAAGATACTTGGGATAGAAATATTTCAATTAACGGGTAGGTGAGTAAAAAGCAGAGAGTAGTTTGTTCCAGTAGTGTGCACTGAATTATTTTGTTTTCACTTTCGATTTCAAGCGAAGGTCTTAGCAACAGGATGCACGTACATAGCAACAGGGCTGGATAAAATCTAAATATTTTGTTAATAATTCTTTTTATCATGAAATTTTGAAATACAGGCAAAAGAGAGTCAAATTTAATATTTGTTTTTTTTAATATTCTGTTTCGCACCCACAGGAAAGTTCCAATTTTTAATTATCAGGAAATTGGGGAAACCGGTTCACCATGTGGATAAAAAGCATACAGAATGAAACCTGACTGAAGGTTTTCAACAAGATTTATTCAGATAAAGCTAAAAGAGGTTCATTACTTGTGGATTTTAAAACCTACATAAGCAAAAGCGAAAGATGTTGGGAAGGAAAGAGTAAACGCAAGACAGAAAGTTTGGTTGTGTTGATCGGGTACCGTCAACTGCTCTAACTTGGGAGGGGGGGTATCGGTATCTGGCCTGTATTTTCACTTACTGTCAAATCTCTTTGACAAGAAATTTGTTCCACCAAGTTTATACTATCATATCATACTTTCTGTCATAACATGTCACGATAACTGATAGTGCGCCCTTTTTAACTTTTTTGTTTTCATTTAAAATGACTGGACGACAATTGGAGAATTAGAGAACTCCTGCCGCCTAACCGCCTATCGCCCGATGGGATTGCCAAAATAACAAGTGTGTAACTTGCCGTGTGAGTGACGTCAAACGATCCATTGTTTTGTCACCTAATTTGGTCTTCTTCGTACCAGCCATTCGCGTGTGTTAAACTACGGATTTTTTTCATATTTCGATTTAAAAGCCTACTCAGCGTGAAAGAGAAATTGTGTATGTTAAAATACGCCGTTCAAATCAAATGACTTTGAAGGTTCGGTTAAATGGTGGCCAAATTGCCGTCCCATGTTTTGTCAGATAGTCCTAAGCTAGAGCACTTGACGGTATGTTTTTATTTTATCCGAACTAATGTTAAAAAAGACCAAGGAAGCCCTGACTGTTTACCCTAAAAGAATTAAAAATTTGTTGAGGGGCATTTTCCATTGTTTAGGAGCCTCTGAAAACTTTTGTGCATGAATTACTCATGAATTGATTGAACTTTATACTAATATTTTGACAAGGTCTTAGCATGCTACGCCTACAACTAAACCAGTTTGCAGTGTATGGCAGAAATCATCGAGATCTCGGGGGCAGAGATTGCTTACTTTTCAAGAGCAGGAGCAAAATTTTGATAATATCTATATTTCAGGGGCAAAATTATTAAAAACTGGCTAATTTCACCAATTTTTCTGGCTATTTTGTGGTGGGAAACAGATCTCAGGGGCAGAGTTTTGATGTTGGAAATTTTCCATGGGGCAACCATGACATGCTTTGAAAACCTGCGACTAGACGCAACTGTATGAACTCTCCACCCATAGTTACAGGGGTTTGTGCAAAAAACTAAAATAGAAAATTTTCCAAATCCCCCATTTCGATTAATGCAATGAAAAATGAAACTTTTCTATGTTTAACTATTTTGCACCTATTCTTTAAAATGAAAATATTTAACATTTTAAGTTCTTCTTTTATTTAATGATTTTTTACGGCACTTTGTTGACAATCTAACTCTTGCGTCAAATTCCCGCTTTCTTCAGTAAATTGAAGATGAGAAAAAACCTAAGTCATGGATATCACGGATTGAAACAAATTTATGGAGGGTGGGATTTTACAGCCGCCCGTCGTATTAGGCACTGAAAGGCCACGGGCGCCAAAAAGAAGGGCCACTTGAAATACGGCAACCTCATTGGTGGAAATGTGATAAACAGCTGCAAAGGAGCGCTGGGAAGCAATCAGCAGAAGAGACCACTTTCGTCTTTTGTTGCAGATTTCTATAGCTAAAAACTTCTCTCAAGGATTACTTGTCAATGTACATGTATACATGTGTTGTGTCAACTTGTCAGCATTGTATTGTTGTAAAGGAAAAGATAAAAGAGGTAAGACTAGCCTAGTTTCTAATCCTGCTATAGGAGTTTAAATTTAGACTGCTAGGCAACAATTACACACCTTTCCAACCCATTTTTAAACCAACCCTCCTAATAAAAAGAGTTCACATTGTGATCCTAAAATACCTTATAAAATCCTTACTACCTTATTGGTAAAAAGTTTGTCCTTTTTTGTAAATATTTTGTAAATATTCTAGAAAAGGAAATTAAAATAATACCTCCATGAACAATTACTTCATCGCGAATCTCTTTTTCGAGTTCTTGAGGAGTCAAGTATTCTTTGCCATCCGTTGTATATAGGATATCCAAAAGTCCAAGACTGATAAGTTTATTGACTATCTCAATGCAGTTCCTCTCTGACAGCTTATGGGCAGTTGAGCTCAACTGTGCCCTTTGGAAATCAGCAGCCAATCTTTTAATTTCTTCCCAGTCACTGGCGGCCATTTTGTCGTAAAAGTAAATCCATGTGTTACTTTCGTTTTCTAATGTTTACATTTTCATGTTTCGGAACAAGCAGACAAAGTACCACCGGGTGGGTAGAAAAGCGGAAAGCTTATCCAAGCTGGCATTCACACTATTTTCCCCGGTTCCTCATAAATCAAAGAAGGTAAAAATTCCGCTTGAGAGGCAGCTTTGAGTTTTGCGTGCTTTCGAGGCGAGCAGTTTTCACCAGAAGTCCTTTCGTCTTCGTAAGGCTGGCGCTTGTCCTTGGGAATCTTGGTAATTTACCAGGATTTGTGGTTGCTTTGCCATGGGTAGTGAAGAAAAGTTCGATGGCATGCTGCTTGCGATGGCGCAACAGCATGAAGGTGGAATAAAAGAAGTGAGTAGTCAAGTTTTGATACAAATTTGAAATTATATGGGGCAATTAGGTTTTCGTTTGGGGTGCTCTTTCTACAAAAATATCAAACAGTTACATCAATATGCCTTCTTACCTGTCTTTAAAAATATAAATAAAAGTAATCACGGAAAAGGACGCGAAAAAAAAAGCCATAGTGTGAGAACAGAGTAATCAAACTCGTTAGAAAAAGTACCATTAGAAGTCATAAAAAATCAACCTGAATAAATGCAAAACGTTTGCAGTTTTTTATATCATTAAACAAAAGAATAAAACGCGCGTAACGTCAGTTGATTGTCAGGGCGATTTTGAAAATTGGAGCCTCTAGATGGTCTTAAAACGCATCAAAATAGCTTAATAGTTGTGATATAGGAAGAAAAAATATTATTTAATTCGGTTTTACCCTTGTCGACCGACGGAGGTGCTCCGCCCGCTGAGGTTCGAAAAATTGACCCTACGTGGGACTCGAAATTTGCGAAAAAAGTGACCCGAATGGGACTGGAATTCCAAAATTTTCTCAAATTTTCTACTTTTTCCCCAAATTTTCCAAAAATACGCTACGAGGGACTGATTTTTCTATTTTGGTGTTTTAGCGACCCTACCAGGGACTCCTGGAGGTTAAAAAAGGTACCCTGACCAGCGGAGCATCCCGTAACCCATTTTGCCCTAGTACCCCCCCCCCCGTGTTTTTCCCAGGGCATTACCCCCCTCTTGCCCCCCCCCCCCCCCCCGGTTACTACGGCTACTGCTCTCAACTTGACTTTTTTGTAACTCTACTTTTTTAACTCGACTTTTCTGAGCCTCAAAAAGATAGCAATAAGTTAAAGAAAAGAAAGTAATAAATTTCAAAAAAAGATAGTATTATATTTGAAAAGATAGTATTATATTTGAAAAGATAGTATTATATTTGAAAAGATAGTATTATAATTGAAAAGATAGTAATTATATTTAAAAAGATAGTATTGTATTTGAAAAGATAGTATTGTATTTGAAAAGATAGTATTGTATTTGAAAAGAAAGTATTATATTTGAAGAAGATAGTATTATAAAAATGATAGTATTTTATAGCGCTTTCGCGCGCCATAAAAATTCCAGAGAACTTCATAATTCCCCAAACAACATTACATTACTATGTCAAACTCCCATCACATAAATTTTACAATTACGTCAGAGTAGACTACGCTCGCCACCGAAGAGGTTTATTTGGAAAGGGTAATTATATTTTATTGTTTGCTTCCTTTTTAAAGATTCGCCGGGTTGGAAAAGTATGAATTTCTTTGTACATATTTTACCTACCCCAAATATTTAGGAGGCTGAGTTTTAAACGAATCGTCAAGTTGAAACGAACGGTGAATGTATCAAGGTCTGTTTTATTTACCCCCTGGTGACTTAACAAAAGAGACTTAACTCGATGTTACAATCCAATTATTTAAAGTTTGTCTAGTCTCGGCCTTTTTATAATGAGCGAGACATACGTTCTCTGATTACGCAATTTTCATATTGACATTTTCGAGGCATTTTGATGTAACTGTCAAATGCCATTTCTGGTAGGAACTATATGGAACGCCATAGCTGCCATAAGTGCTCTTTTTATGCGCTCTTTTTTCATTATGATGCTCTCTTTTCATTCGCTCTTTTCTTTCGGTTCGCTCTTTTATTCGGTCTTTTGGTTTGCTCATACGCTATTTCGGTTCGCTCATACCATACGCTCTTTTCGTTTGCTCATTCGCTCTTTTCGTTCGCTCATTCGCTCTTTTCGTTTGCTTATGTGCTCTTTTATTCGCTCTTTTGGCGCGCTCTTTTAATTCGCTCTTTTATTAGCGTTCGCTAAGCGCATTCAGTTTGCTCTTTTATTCGCTCTTTTAATTCGTTCATGCGCTCTTTTATTCCCTCTTTTCATTCGTTGTTGCACTCTTTTATTCCCTCTTTTCATTCGTTGTTGCACTCTTTTATTCCCTCTTTTCATTCGTTGTTGCGCTCTTTTCATGCAAAACGGTGGCCCTAAGTCTCCAAATTTGAATTTCTCGATTTTGGCGTTTTTGCAACGAATGCTGATGGCTCTTGAGGTTCTGCAGCAAGATCTGGCAGATCTGGTGAATGCGCAGTAGGAATTGGAGATTTAGGCCTGTTTAGGCGAATGTTATGGTGGAGTTGATGGTTCTGGCGAATGTGAATCAAAGATTGATGGTTCTGGAGGTTCTACATCAGGATGATGGTTCTGGTGAATGTGCATCAGGAGTTGATGTTACTGGTGAATGTGCAGCAGTAGTTGGTGGTTGTGTTGAATTTGGTGGTTTGATGGTTCCATTGTAATCACCAGTTCCATCAACACCAGCATTATATTCACCAGAACCATCAACTCCACTATCATATTCAGCAGAACCACCAGAGAAATGCACTGTTTTTGATAATTAGCTGTCTAAATGACCTTTTGTTATTTAAAGGAAGGTTGAATTTCAATGAAATGAAAGGAGGAAAATCCGTTGAAAAAGGCCAAATA
Organism: Clytia hemisphaerica; assembly: GCF_902728285.1. Classification (NCBI taxonomy): domain Eukaryota; kingdom Metazoa; phylum Cnidaria; class Hydrozoa; order Leptothecata; family Clytiidae; genus Clytia; species Clytia hemisphaerica. The sequence goes on along the minus strand of NW_027103582.1, from coordinate 84,061 downwards.
ATCTGTTAAAATTCATAAAAATACATCAAATATGGGTTTTGAGGTAGATCCAGCCTTACATAGACTTTATCCAGTCTAGAACCAAAAATTTGAGGAAAATTTTGGTAAAACTAAATTAAATTGATTTTGATGAAGATTTTAAACCCTTTCGACCCTTCACTTTCAAAATTTTTGTGTTCTGTTACTGAAAAATGCTCTTAATCATGTAAAGGCTATTGCAATTACCAAATTTAAAGTAAAAATTTGATATGTCGATTTTTGAGCACTTTCTGAAAGTAACTTTTTTATTCAATTGAGCATAACTTTTGATCTAATGAATCAAATTTAATAAATGACCCATCAAAATTTATTCTTTCCAATGAAATAGGAGTGATTCTTTTAAAATTTTTAGATTTCAAGAAAATTAATTTCAAAGAGAGAAACTTTTTTGTGGCGCACCCGGTAGAAGATAGGAAAGTACCACAGATTTGTCTATTCATGAACATGGTCTATTAGACTATTGTAATATCAATATGCGTCCTTTAAGCTTGACAAAGTTTAGAAATATGTAAGAAACATTTAAGGCTTAAAAGGCCAATTTCTTGATAAGAAACATTGAAAAAATGTGTATTTCAGAAACTTCTCAATACACACTCATGACTCCATGAACATAGCTTCAAAACTCATCAAAACTCATCAAAAACTTAGAAAATAGCTCACAAAGTCCAAAAATAAAAAAAAAGAAGACAAAGAGAAGTGTCAAGGCATGTCTGCCCTAATGCAAATTCCAGTGCTTCACCCGCCATCTTTACTTCAAATATTGATGCACAACAAGAATTTGATTTTAAAATATAACAAAGATAATATCCAACCCTTTCCTTTGAGTTGTGGGAATTTGTTACTATCTCCCTAGTCGTAAAAAAGAGATACAGCCTTTGAAAAAAAGATGGGCTGTGTCGTAAAAACCAAGGACTGTATGACAGACTGTCTAAATAAACACAGCAAAACAGCAGGCCATTTATTTTTAATTTCTGATAGATTTGATTTCTGCCCACTCATATTTTGAAAATCCATTTTTCTGATGTTTTTTTTGCGGACTGACCGACTGAATCATTTTTTACCTAAAGCTCAAAAGTTAGTTGTGTTGATTGTGGTCCAATAAGATGAAAAATTCTAAAATAATATGTGAAAAGATCTAAAATAATATGTGAAAAGATCCTGCATCAATGCTAAAACACATCCAGAAAGAGAAATTAAAGCCCTCGCTGTAAGCAGCTGTAAGTTATAAAACAGGGTGGCCACGCATTCTGAAAAATCTGGAAAAAGTGGAAAAATTAGCTGGAAATAGGTACATTTTCCAAATAGGAGGGCTGGAAAAACTGGAAAAGTCTTTTTATTTTTTGATTTTGACTTTATGTCAGGAATTAGTTAGAATTATTATGTGATTAGCATAACTTAGTTGGATAAATTTTGGCGTGGATTTAATTTGACGAATGACCGAAATGCAAATTTTGGCGGGGATTTTATTTGGTGAATGCTCAATTTTGTAAAACTTTGCGGGGATTTAATTTGGCAAAAGACAAATTAAGGTGTTTTGTAGAAGCTCAGAATAGAAAAAATCGTACGTGTAATTTTCATAAGATCGGTTATAAAGGTAAAAATAGTTTGTTAAAATGTATATGGTTTTAACCCTTTCCGGACGCACAGGCCACTGGGTGGCCCATGAATCGTGTTCCTATATGACGCACGGGCCACCGGGTGGCCCATAGCTTTGTAAAAGATTTTAACAGTTTTGGCGCCAAAATACAATAACATGGTTTTGAATAATGATTTTGAGATAAATTTCCCGTAACCTGCAAAAAACCGCTTTTCGATATCTTGTTTACAATTAGAATTATAAATTTTTTCATGTTTGTTGTAAATTTACTCAGGCTAAATCTGTAAGGGAAAAATTGCTCAAAAATTTGGACAAAACATCACTTTACTCAGATTCTTGGAAAGCTTTTGACATGAAATTTTTTTTATGCGGTCATTATTTCAATTCTCTAAATCATATTCAAAGTTCAAGGCGTAAAGCAACTGCCTTTTACTCTATTTTTTTATTCAAAGTCAAAAATTTGGCCTTTCCGAAAAAAAATCTGCCGATTTTTCGGTCACGTGACCAGGTGTCAGCCATATTTCAAATTTTTTTTTGGTATTTCAAAACCCCTATTACATGTGAAAAAAATGAGGTATTACTTATCGTGATATCTTTTATCAATCACTTTCTATTGCAATTTTAGTGAAGCCAGTCAAAAATCAAATTTTTGTTTGCGTCATATAGCCGTGAAATCATGCGTCCGGAAAGGGTTAATACACGATCAGCTTAAGAAAGGCAAAATTTTTGAAGGCACCGAAAGTAATTGGGTCGGACATGATGTCCGACTAGAATCGATTTGGGTCGGACATTTCAGCAATTGGGTCGGACAATGTCCGACCGTTATTTCGAGCCCTGAAAACATGATTTTCCTTTAATTTTGGCGGGGATTTAATTTGACGAAAGGGAAATTTCTAAAAATTTGTGGCAGGGACTTAATTAGGCGAATTGCCAAATCTGGAAATTTTGGCGAGGATTTAATTTGGCAAATTGTGGCAAAATTTGAAAAATTCGTCAATTTTTTATCCCTGTCAAAATTTATCCACTAGTTGCAGGGGGTTTGTGCAAAAGACTAAACATTGAAAATTTTTCAAATCCTCCATTTTGATTGAACCAATCATGAAGGTAATAAAGATATAGATGGAGAGAAAATTTCTCGGTAATGACCTAAATGGTCGTTGAAATCTTTTATAAATCTATTCAAAGCGGCTTTTCTTTGATGTACCATCATTGGAAGCAAAAAACATCAATTTCTAACTTTATAAGAACAGAAAGAGGCTAGTCCGTTGATTTTGAAAAACTTAATTTTGCGAGAAATCTTAGTTAAAATGCGATTCGAAATAGTTTCAACTGATTTAAGGATAAAAGAATATATTAATATCATAAGGACACATTTTTGGGCTGGCATTTTGTGAACATTGAGAGCAGGGGGGGGGTCAGGGTCCAGGATACCAACCCAGGGCCCAAAAGCCTGACTTTTCGAGATTTGAAAGTAGTAGACACCACCACCCCTAAATTGGTATCAATACCAACTTGAAAACCCCAATTTTCTAAAAAAGGGGGGACCCACCCCCCTAAGTTAGTATCGATACCAACATGAAAATCCTGATTTTCTGAAAAAGGGGGGACCAATCCCCCTAAATTGGTATCAATACGAACTTGAAAATCTCGATTTTTCTGAAAAAGGGGGACCCACCCCCTCCCTAAATTGGCAATCAGTAAAAATGCAAGAAGTAATACGCATAGGATACTGCATACAAGGGACGCTAAACAAAATCTGTGGATGTTTTTATTCAAAGAACATTCCTCTTATTAATCACTTATATTATGTACCACACTTTAGACTCCTGAAAATGAAAACAAGTTTTTCTCATTCTAACACAACGTAAAGTAAGTTTCTTGAACTAAATTGGCAAAATGTATCAAATTTATAAAACTAGTTGATAAACTAGGCTAGATAAAAAACCTATTGTATTAGGCACGTCTAGAGTATTTGTAAGCCTATATGATAAACGTTATGTACAGAAAAACTTTATCACGACTAAAAAAATTTCAGTTTGTTCAACTCTAGTTTTGAATGAATTTTGGTTGATTGAAAGGATTGAGAGCAGCAAAAGTTAAATAAAAATTTAATTTCAATTATGGAATGAATGCTTTTATATGGAATCAGGGTATAGTGTAAACGATTCAAATAAGTTTTTATACTTACATTATACAACATTTTAAATCAGATACCAATTTCAAATTCAGCAAAAACTAGAAAAAAGGAGGACCTCATTTTGGTATCAATACCAACTTAAAGATTCCCTAATTTTCCAAAAAAGGGGGACCCACCCCCTCATTTTGGTATCAATACCAACTTGACTTTTTGAAATTTGAAAAAAAAAATTGACACCACCCCCTGGCCATGGGTTTGGTATCTGGATCCTGACCCCTCCCCCCTGTTGAGAGTCGCATCACATTATCATTGAAAGTTTCTTATCTTAAAATCTTCATGTCTAAGTGGGCAGCGGTTTTCATACTCTGACAAAATGATCAATACAAGGTTCCTAATGGTAACACGTAATTCTTTTTTAAATCTATCGATGGCTTTGTGGGCAGCTTCCCCTAGAAGTTTAGAGTATTGTGCTTATTATGTGAAGTTTTTTTCAATTTTTCATGACAAGGCTATTATATTTCGATATACTTGTTAAAAATGTAATGTCTTTTCATTCATCTTAAATATTCCCACGAGTATACCCAAAATTAATTATCTTATTCCCAAAACAACCAAACAGCTGTTTGCTTCCAATGATAAATCAGAATAGAACAAAAGGCATTGACTCTCCATCTGTCTCCATCTACCTTTATCACCTTTATGAACCAATAAAAAAACTCTTTATGTTTTACTTTTTTACTCAAAATCTTCAAAGTTAAAACATTTATTTATGATCACGAGTTTTGTCATCGAATTCCCACTCTCTTTAGAGATGGAGAGAGAAGAGATTGTGATGAAGTTCAGGGTTCGAATTATAGCTTTGCACTTCGCAAAATGCGAAGCAAATTTTAAGTTTAGCGACCCAAAAAGATTTCCTAACTCAAAAATGCGAAGCTAAAAAAAACTTTAAGAAAACACATATTTTGCTACTTAATCCATTTCTTTATAAACTCTCTACCTTGCATCTTTATTCACTCGTTTATCTATTGCTTTATCAACTTGCTACTTCGCTACTTTATTCATTCCTTTATGCATTGCTTTATAAACTCCCAAATTTATTCATTCGTTTATCTATTGCTTTATAAACTTGCTACTTATAGCTACTTTATTCACTCGTTTATCTATTGCTTTATAAACTCGCTACTTTGCTGCTTCATTCATTCGTGTATCTATTGCTTTATAAACTTGCTACATAGCTACTTTATTCACTCGTTTAAATCTATTCCTTTATAAACTCGCTACTTCGCTGCTTCATTCACTCGTTTATCTATTGCTTTATAAACTCGCTACTTTGCTGCTTCATTCATTCGTGTATCTATTGCTTTATAAACTTGCTACATAGCTACTTTATTCACTCGTTTAAATCTATTCCTTTATAAACTCGCTACTTCACTGCTTCATTCATTCGTTTATCTATTGCTTTATAAACTCGCTACCTCACAACTTTTTTCATTCGTTTATCTATTGCTTTACCAACTCGCTACTTCAAAGCTTTATTAATTTGTCTGTCTATTGTTTCAGAAACTCACTAACTTTGCTTTGTCTACAATCTCACACAACAGCCTAAGTCTTACTTCGCTTTTCTAGAGAAATGCATTGAAGATACTTTCGCATTTTCTTTCAAACAACATCGCAAAATACTAAAAATGCTTCGCAAACAGTGAAAAAAATTTTCACCTGCGGCGCTGCTCTTTTTTACCTCGCTTCGCTCGGAAGAATTGCGAAGCTCCTGAAATTTATAATTCGAACCCTGAAGTTATCAAGCCCAAAGTGCCAGAAAATTTGTCAGTTTTCTAAGTCACAAGGGGTCAAGAACCTCATAACTCTTTTTCAAACTTGAAATAGTGTATTTTACAGTGAATAATTTTTTTCTATTCTTTTACTTTAGGTTTTGAAGACATTTTTTGGTTTCCTTCATCGCAAGACTGATTTTTTTCATGGAGCACCAGCTGGAGTTCCAAGAAGTGTAAGGATTTTTTTGTTGCAAGATTTTCTACAAACTTACTTATTTTACTCAAAACCTTCCGATCCATATAGAATTGAAATAAGAAGCTCTAGTTGAAATTTCAAGAAAATTGTTTTTTCTGTGCTGTAGTTCCATTAATGGCTTTTAAAAGGCATGGAAAAATTGTCTACTTTTGTGACAAATAATTTTGCTGCAAAATTGAGCATATGCGTTTTTTTTATATCTAGATTTAATTTCACATTTTTTAAGGCTATTAAGTAATTTTTTCTCATATTTTAGACAATCCTTGAAGTGTTGAAGGAATTCGAAGATGCTGCTGAGAAAGTAATATTATCATTATTTTTCTGAATTTTTAAATGATTCTTTCTCATCTCTCAATTATATATGCTTTTAATCTAAGGATTGTGATAATGCATTTCATTGAATAATTAGATTGATTTGACATGATAAGCAGATGTATTCAATAGGTAAGTTGGTTAATAGAATTGAGAAAATGCACTATTTTGTTGAAAATGATACTCTGTGGACTTATGGTCCTTTATAAATGCTCATGCCTTTTGGCTTAATATCACAATGTCGTTCAGGGATTTTTCTAAGCACTCTTTAATGTCTGTATATCGGCCAAAATACTCAATCTAAGAAAATACCATTTTTTCTAATTTTTGCCTGAAGTGCGAATCAGTACCACCAGGGGGTTTGGCCAATTTCGGACGTCTGATCTTAAAGGTTGCGCAGAATGCATGAATAGTTTAAATTTTCATAAAAAACACTTTATCTTGAATTTTCTGACTTTGCCCCAAAAATGACTGTTGACGCCCTACCCTAATACTATCAATAATGGACTCATTCTCAGGTTTTATTTTTTCTTTCAGAAAAAGGAAGAAGTACAGAAAGAAAAACAGCAACGAGAAAAGGAGTTCAAAGAATTGAAAGAACGCCAGAAGAGAAAAGAAAAGGAAGAATTTGAAAAAGCTGGGGAGAGCGCCAAAATTGAAGAGATCACTGAGGAAGAAGCAGACAAAATTAACAAGGAAAATGAGAAAAAAGAATGTGACAAATCGAAAGCAGACCCCACTAAGGTTAGTTTACTTTTCTGTTGAATTTTAAGTCTTTCATTCCACACTTTGGTTTTCTCTCCCATTGATGTTCAAATGGAGGTGCTCCCTTGATACAATTTTGCACTTTGAAAAAAAATTTTGATTTGGGTTTTCTTTTTCTTTTAAGATAACTCAATTCGCAACCAAGGGCAATAAAACAAGAAGCCTCTCGTTGGTAAAGCAAACTACACCAAAAACACCCAAGCCTGCAAAGACTGCCACAAAACGCCCTAGTTCTTCCGACTCTTTACCCGAGGATGATGCTACCCCTTCTAAGAGAGTAGGCAGACCAAAACTTGAGTTTGATGGTGAACGTGCAAAAAATTTGATTTCGTTGGGATTTACAATGAGTCAAGTTTCGAATGCTCTTGGTATCTCTGATGGAACTTTGAGACGTTTTCGTAGTACAGAATCATGTTTTCTTTATGATAAAATAAGTAATGAAGACCTTGATAAGGCAGTTTCGGAGATTAAAAAACAACACCCGAATATGGGTGAGAAAAGATTACTTGGTTTATTACGAGGTCGAGGAATCAGAATTCAGAGATCCAGGTTGCGTGAAAGTATCCATCGAGTTGACCCCAATGGTCCAAAATCAAGATGCAATGCTGGTATTCTTCTTGTAAACTCCAGAACATTAATGGGAGATATTCAAAAACCAAAATGTGGCCGTTCTAAGAAAGAAAGTAGTGGTATTCAAATTCCTGTCAATTGCCCTTCTCCAAACTCTGTCTGGCGCCTTGACTCAATGGAGAAACTTGAGCGTTGGAAACTCAGTATTACGTTTGGATTAGACATGTTTAGTAGAATGATGACATTTATCATAGCTTCAAACTCATCGGGAAAAAAGCAATCTGAGAATATTGAAACTACATTCCGCGAAAGTGTCCACTGTTATCAATGGCCTGACATGATTTCAACAGATGAAAAGGACGAGAAGTCCCTGATTTGGAAAGCCATGGTTGATCATCGCGGTGATCTTTCTGTGGAGATGTCCAACAAATTAGAGCGAGTACAATGGATTACTATCATCAAGAACGATATGAACACCAATATTCTTACTCCTCTTGTTGATATTTTCACTCAGTTGGAAATTGAAGGCTCGTTGAACATTGCCAATGAAACTGACCTCTTTTGTTTACACTTTGTTTATCTACCCAGGATCAATAAACTACTACACGATTTTGCATGTTGTTATAATGCCTGTTGTATTCCTCGTGGAAATGGTGCAACTCCTTCTCAAATCTTCTACGCTCATAATGAACATGTTAATGCCAATTCCAAAGATATTTTACCAAGTTTAATAAGCAAGGAGGAGAATTGTCCTGACATTTGTTTGCTAGACGTTTCACCCATCCCTGCCGATATGTTTCAAGAACTGAAGGAACACGTGGACCCACTGGAGGAATGTGCAGATGGCGGTAAAAACCTCTATTTCAATACTGGTCGATTTGTGACACGATGTCTTAAAGCAGTTATGGATGCAAACGCTGAAAGTAACACCTCAGATCCAGGGCTCGCCAAGGAAAACATATGTATTGAAAGTCCCACCCAATATCCTGGTGAAGAGATCCAGGTGATCCTTGAAGAAACAACATCAGGGAACTCTGTTGTGGTTGTTGAGAGTGGGAATTCTTTAGAAGAGAACATTTTGGCGAAGCTTCAAGAAGCTTCAAAGTCATTAGAAGGAGATTCTATGGAAGAAAAATCTACCCAAGAAATTATTGAATCTTTAATGTCACAAGCAGCTTCAGAACTTAAAGACCAGGACACCTCTATTGATTTGAAATCATCCAACAGAAACTACTTGACTGAAATCAATGGGCAGCAAGTAGTCATTCTTGACAGCTCCAAGGAGGAGATTGGAGACTCGGTCTCCAAAACATTCGTTAATCTAGACCCTGCTTCACTTGTTATCCTTAATTCAGCTGAGCTCGACAATTCAGACATTGAATTGCAAATCGCCACCCGAGAACCACAGTCTTCAGAAGCATTGGAAAGTGATATCATAACGATTGCTGAAGATCAAGTGCCTGCTGCTCTAGTTGCTTCTAACGTGCAGCCTGTCAAAAATGTTCTCTAGCAGTGTATATTAATTGACTAACATTTTCTTAACACTTGCATACTATGTTAAAATTAATTTATTTTGTTTGTATTTAAATGTTGTTGGTAAAAATAACTGGTAAAATTTATTTTTTTATCTGAAATGTACTTGACGAGCCCATAATTTTTTTGAGGATTTTTAAGTTCTGTTCTTGAAGCTATTCAATACAATGAATGCAAACTGTCACTTTTTCCATTACAACTTTCTTCTCCCTTAAAAACCAAAACAAACACAGGACAAAGAAAATGAGGAAAATGAAGAAGAAGATGAGGACGCCAAAGGGAAAATCAAACCGAATGTAGGAAATGGTGCTGATCTCGAGAAATACAGATGGGTGCAAACGTTGGCTGATATAGATGTAAGTGAAAAGTATTTTACTTAACCCATTTTAGCTATTTCTTAAATGCCACGTACTTCAGCCGTGTTTTAGCTCTTGTTTTCCTCAATAAGTCATTTAAAACACAATATAGTGTCATTATTTGAGTGAGTTGTCATTTTCAAGATACAAACTATATAGCATATCGGAAATCTTGAAGTCGCCACCAAAGTGATTTTTATTAGCCTTCCCTGGGTGTAGAATGATGAACTTTCCTGCTTTAGACTCTGAATTCTCTAGTTTTCATCGAGTCCATGGAAGTTAACTGATAAGATCTGACTACACAGAGTATTCTGAATAGCCTTTGAAGATACCTATTTGAAGTAGTAGCCCTAAAAATACTTGGCTTCTCTTTTTAGTTGTACGTTCCAACTGGACTGAAAGTTCCGTTAAAGTCGAGAGATATCATCGTTGAATTCACCCATTCGGTAAGACTTTAAAAACACTTTACAACAGAATTTTTTTGATTATTTCAGTACCCTTTTTAACCATGGTCCATTTGTCTAAAGACTTCCCTTGTTGATTTCAATAAGAAGTCTCATTCTTGATGCAATGCTCGTTCATACTCTCAATGATTATCCGTCTTTCTTTCACTTTAGCATTTGAAAGTTGGGTTGAAAGGCCACCCACCGATCATAGATGATGAAATGCCCAACAAGGTACTTATCCTCATATTTAATTTTGAGTTTTGTTGCTCGTTATGTATTTGGTATAGGTTGGCATAAAGAATCAGCTTTAATGAAACGATTCACCTCCATGTCTTGAATGTAAAACGCCTGTTATTATTCAGAGCTTTTATGAGCAGATTGTGGACCTTAATTCAACGACTCTTTTCTCACTTTCAGGTCAAAGTGGAAGAGTGTTACTGGACGTTAGAAGATAGAAAACTGATTCACATATTTTTGGAAAAGGTATTCTTACTGTTTTGCATTCATATCTCTATGCCCCATTCGAAGCTGTTATTGTTCTCTTGAATAACAACATCAGTCAAAGTGGCGGCCATATGAAAAAACCAACAACTTTTCAGGTCATCTGACTTCTTAACACATGAAGTTTAGATATCACCCAAAAGTTGTACATTCTTTCATCTTTCAAATCTTTATCTTAACGTGAAACAAATCAATTGCCCCATTCGAAGCTGATGTCGTTCTCTTGAATAATATCATCAGTCAAAATGGTGGCCAAACGAAAAAGCCAAAAACTTTTCAGGTCATCTGACTTCTTAACACATGAAGTTTAGATATCACCCAAAAGTTGCACACTCTTTCCTCAAATCTGTCAAACTTTTTTGACTGTTGAAGCCCCCTATGAAACAATCTAAAGCTCTTAACCCCTAATTACTCTCTTCTGGAATTCTGGGAACGGACTTTGCATCATAATAAGTAATCTTTTTAATTTTTTCGGAATACTTGATTTATTTTTTCAAAACTTGTTCAATTATTTTTGACGTTTAGTTTTAATCTCAGATGACTAATTTTAGGATTATTCTTTATTTTTTTTGTTCATCCCGTATTCCAGCTTGGGATTAAAGTGAACCAAATTTATTGCCCCATTCGAAGCTGTTGTTGTTCTCTTGAATAACATCATCAGTCAAAATGGCGGCCAAATGAAAAACCAACAACTTTTCAGGTCATCTGACTTCTTAACACATGAAGTTTAGATATCACCCACAAGTTGTACATTCTGATTTAATTTTAAGACTTTCGCAGTCCGAGAAAACTGCAACAGAAAGTATCTAATCGATAGCTGAAAAAAATCTATTACACTGAACAAAGATTGGGTTTGATGTTTTTTCAAATGAAAAACCGATTAAGCATCTTTACTACATAATATTTAACGGAATATAATATTCATGTTTTCCCAGGTCAACAAGATGGAATGGTGGGATAAAATCGTTAACAGTGATCCACTCATGAACACAAAGAAAGTTCAACCAGAAAATTCCAAGGTAATTTGTTATTCATGGAGCACAAGATCGTTTGTAGTTTTCATAACTATGTTTTGGAATATATTAGAATTACAAAAGAATATTTAAAGTCGAATATTCGAACAATTCAAAAATCAAAATTGGAATTTTTAGGTCACGTATTTCAAAAATATGGTGGTTGAAGTTTTAACGGAAATGATAAAATAGAACAAAAAATAGAACAAAAAGTATGAATTATCTACGTATTTCAACATCGCTAAAAAGAAGTCATTATTTGGGATTTTCATTAGTTCAATGTCCTTCTTTTCTTTGCAGCTGTCTGATTTAGACGGTGAAACACGCAGTATGGTGGAAAAGATGATGTATGACCAGCGACAAAAGGAGGTAATCCATTACTCATTCCTTGTAATGAAAGGGAGGGCGTCTTCATTTTGAGGTCTATTGGAAGTCTTTGGATGGATTTTCCTGTCCTTACTTCAGTCAGCTATAGTGCTTTTAGAAAGAATTAGCTCGTAATTTGATTGTTCAGGGCATGCGCAGAACAGGTGCTGTTTTAGAAGATGAAAAATTGTGATAGAAATATCATATCAATTTCTTTCCTCGGTTTTGCAGCTTAGTCTTGAGTGATGACACTAGCTCGACCTGAAATAGATGGATATGATGTTTCTCAGTTGCTAAATGTTTTCTTGTTTTATTTTCAGATGGGAAAACCTACTTCTGACGAACAAAAGAAACAAGATATGTTAGCAAAGTATGTATTCTTTTCCTCTTCACACCGTTTTCCCTATCGGATTGATCGAATTAAAAACATCGCAAGCAAATTTACGAGACGATTCGCGACGTTTCCAACGCTTTTTTGTGAGACAAATTTGCAAATGATCGAGTATTATTTAAACTTAAGTAAATTCAAAGCTGATTCCACTTGCTTTAGGCAACGATGTAAAAATAATAGATAACCAACTACCTCTAGAAGGCACTTCTCCCAAGAGAACAACCATTGTTTTCCTATTGTAATGAGCACTCCTTTAAATAGCTCCGTGTGCAGTGCGTGTTATGCGTTTAGCTCGATTTTGACACACTTTTTGACATCCATTGAATTGATAGAAAATTTGAATTGTTATTTACTGCAAATTTTGGAATTTTTTTCAAAAGATAAAGAGACAAATTGACTACGGATCGGCCTGATACCACTTAATCTTCATCTGGATAAATAAACGCTCATAAAATGATGTTATCTGAAAAATATATGTGTGATTTGATTTGAAGTGCGATATCTCACGAATGAAAAGTGCATGAAGGTTGCCTGATACAAAATAAACAGATGAATGTTTATAGAACAATAATATCTAATTAAAAAATTCCTTCTGTGAGGCTGCCTATAGGAAAATACACTTTTTCTAACCCAAATTTTGGAAAAATATACATCACGTGATCGATTCTGTCAAATAGAAGGTTGCAAATGAAGCAAGTTTTTATTTAATTGCACTTTTTACGATGCAAAATGTCATTAATATTTTTACAACCATAACAAGGATGTTTTTTGAGAATCAAGGCAAGTTGGTTATCTATTATTTTTACATCGTTGCTTTAGGTCACTACTACAACAAGGTTTTCTAGTCCAATATTGCTTTGTCAGAGACTTGTTAGGAAAAAACTGCTTGGGTTACTAATAACAACTGGCTAGTATTGATTTTCCGGTAATCCCTTAGTAATAGTTTCAACCCCTTCACTAATGTGTAACCACAAAACTTGCATTTGGACACCATAATGCACCTATATTGCCCCATTCGAAGCTGATGTCGTTTTCTTCAATAACATCATTGGTCAAAGTGGCGGCCAAATGAAAAGCCAACAACTTTTCAGGTCATCTGACTTCCAAACACGTGAAGTTTAGATATCACCCAAAAGTTGTACATTCCAAAGTATCAAAATTTCTCGGTTGGATAACGGAATACTTATATCATATACTGGCAACCGATGATAATTGCCTATTGATTAGTCAAACACAATACAAGGGTTGCAAAATTATATCAATGCAATCAAAACATGTGATTACTCGAAAAAGTTCACGTGATTTTATTCCCATGTTACTTGATGCTTTACAACTTACATCTAATAAATTTGTTAGTGTCAATAAATTCTAACCAATCAGAAATAAATGTCATGTAACAAGCACATAACAATCTCGAGTAAAAGCGTGAATTGTATTCAGACTTTAATTTTGCAACCTGTGTATTGCCCCATTCGAAGCTGTTTTTGTTCTCTTGAATAACATCATCAGTCAAAGTGGCGGCCAAATGAAAAACCAACAACTTTTCAGGTCATCTGACTTCTTATTACATGAAGTTTAGATATCACCCAAAGGTTGTACACTATGGAATTTACTGAGCTACGTATCAAAAATCTGTTCACGAACTTTCCATTCCACCACGTTGAATTGCATAGCATAATCAGCATCGCTTTATAGTGTTCTCTGAAGTAATTATTACTTTCCCAAAAGAGCAATTTCCCTCATGATCAGTTAGGGAAGTTTATTTGACGTTATACCTCAATTCTTTTCGCAGGTTCATGGCGCAGCACCCAGAAATGGACTTCTCAAAAGCCAAGTTCGCGTAACTATGGAGATATATTACACAACAAAACTGACAACATCGCCGCATTTTCCGTTCAAACATGTACATTATTTTATATAAATTAGAAGGGACTTTCCTATTGCTCTTTTTCAAGAAATATTCTTTGAAAAATAACCCGTGACTCTCTGATTATAAAACCGGCTGTAGACTTGATTTACTCGGAGAAGTGTAAAAAGAAGACAGCCTCTATGATTACCCAAAGTGTTTTGATCGTTTCTATCAAAAAGTTTTTGCTTTGATCCAAAAAATTGGCCGGTTTCTATATGCTATGATCATAAAAAGTGGATTTCCAAACTTTCAGTGTGAAGTAACAAATTTTATACTATTTTTTTGTCTAAAAAATTCTCACCACGTGATATTAAATTGTTTCGATAAAATGCTAGGGAATTCTGAGCAGGAAAATATAGGTATCTTTTGGTCTGAGTGAAATGTTCCGAAAATATAAACCCTAAACTTTACGCATAATTAGACTCGAAACAAACGAATTTCGTCACATCACGCTAATTATGCAGATTTTTTATCAATAACAAAGGAAATTCATTAATGCGAGACCTTTTTAATTTGTTGTTCTACGGGCGCGACCGACCCAGCATTTGCCGCAAACGAAAAAATAAAATATTAAATTTCCTATGACACAAATTTCTATTACTAGTCATTAAAAAAATTCAGACATAAAAAAATTTAAAATAATCTAGAAACATAAATTCTATACATGAAAAATTTTCGACCAAGAGATTATTTTAAAATATTACTTAAAGCCTAATTACCTTCCTTGATTAATGAAAATGTTATTTTTATTTTACCGACCGACCGACTCATTTTTTGCTGACGATCTGCCCGTAGAACAACAAATTAAATTGGTCTCGCCTAACCGAAACAAACTCTCCCTTCAGGGCAAAGGAACTGGTATATGACGAGTTGTATTTTCATTGTTTTCAAGAAGCTGTTTTTCTATCTCTTTACACTGAAGGTTTACTGCAGGTGTACCCAATGAAGTTTAAGCCCGGAGGGTTAAAGTCGAATCTCGAACCTTTTTTCAGGCAAGAGAAAGTCGCTGTATTTTTGACGACGGATTGAATCTAGCGATACCTTTGTTTTCGAGTGATATTTTTTCGAAACTTAGCGCGGTAAATTTAGGCTTCAATCTGTCATTTCTGTGAAAGCCAGGTGAACCGCGCTAGAACGCGCAACTTTGATAGCCTTCAAATCCTACCAAGGAGATTCGATTCAAAAAATAATTAGTAAAATGTACGTGTCTAAAATCTATCTTTCACTCCCTTTATTGGATGAATTTTCTTTCGTTAATATCATGCAAATCCCAGAGGAAAAAAACCCACTTTTTTCTTGCAGTTCTAACATGTATTTATTTGAAAGATTTCTATAATAAATCACGATTATTACCGTCAACTGCCCTAACTTGGCCCTGGCCTGTATTTTCACTTACTGTTAAATCTCTTTGACAACAAATTTGTTTTGATAACTCAGCGAATAGAAAGGGTGGGATTTTCCAGCCAGCCGTCGTGCAAGGCACTGAGAGTGAGAGGCCACGTGTGCCAAAAAGAAGGGTCGTTTGAAATGCGGCAACCTCATTGTTTGCGCGAAGGAGCGATGGGAAGCAGATTTCGATATAAACTTCTGTAAGGGATTATTTGTCAATTAATTGTACACATGCGTTGTTTCAACTTGTCAGCATTGTATTGTTGTAAAGGAAAAGATAAGAGGTAAGACTAGCCTAATTTCTAATCCTGATATAGGAGTTTAAGTTTAGACTGTGAGATGAAAAGCTTTTAGCTTTTTTATATCTTTGAGATTATTTCTCTAGTAAACTAGTAAAACTCTCGAGAATAGATGTAAAATAAATGAAAATATTCTTACCCGAGACTGCCTTTTCATCCATCATATATTATTTATTCTCGAGAGTTTTACTAGTTTACTAGAGAAATAATCTCAAAGATATAAAAAAGCTAAAAGCTTTTCATCTCACAGTCTAAACTTAAACTCCTATATTAGGATCTACTTTTCTGGCTGGCTTTTGCAAGTTTTTGCAAGGTTTAGATTCCAGAGATTCACTGAACTTTCAGCTGTAAGCATATGTCAGCATAGAGTACCATAGACTACTAAACTAGTCGGTTATTACTTATAACCTTATAATAAAAATTTCAATCAAATAATGTAAATACTAATTAAATATTCAGCGCGCGTGAGAGAAAAGGAAAATAACCGACTAGAAGAAGCTACTTCCAACGCCTTTTTTTCTTCACCTAAGATCGTAAGGAGACTGTATCATGTCTGACCCGACCCGTGCGGGATTGCATTTATTTTTCTTTCTGTTTATTGCGTTTTTATAGAGTTTGGAAACTATTCTAGTCGCGAGTTAGGGAGTTGCTAGTTTCGAGTTGGGGAGTTAAAAAATTACCGGCTACCGAAAAAGAATAACATACATCAAAAGTACGATTTTGAAAGTAAATGTAATATGAGAGTAATATATAACACATATAATACGTATAATACATATACCACCTGTAATATGCTTATTTGCCTTAAACACGTGCGCTGAGAGCATGGAAAGCTATTTTCTACTGCCAATTCATATCCAATTATATTTCCTGCATCATATTGAGTATAAATATAATTCTTGATTAAAGTGACTTTAGACCCATTGTATTTTATAATGTGATCAAAATTTTTATTAAAAAGTTTCAATTCCAATGATAAAATGACAAAAAAGAACTTGTCATGTTGTCAGCATTATGGCATTATGACAATGACATAACAGTACTAAGTATTTTGGCTTTGCTAGCCAGCACATTACCATTTTCATGATCTTAAAGTCAATAATATGTTTGGTACTGGCTAATTTGAAATTTGTACTTTTGGGCTACATTAGTTTAAATTAGAAAATTTTCGGTCGCCGTAAAGTTTTACGAACATCCCAACTCGAAACTAGCAACTCCCAAACTCCCCAACTCACCAACTAGAAAATTACCTAGACTCGTTTTTATAAATGCTCATTTATTTATATGTTCCCATGTTCAATGTTACTATCTTTTTATTTGGAGCTTGATATATGGGTCTGTTTTCAACGACTAGTTTACTAGTCTAATGTCAGCATGGTTTCTCTTATTCAGTTTCACTTTCGGTTATTCCCGAATTCCGAGTAAAAGGGTGAATGAAAACGTTTTGGGCGACCAGGTTTTAAAACAATAAAAATGAGAAGGGCGGCGTAGAGGGCGTAGTAGGCGATACGTGCTGCCCATACTCACCTGTAAATAGCAAAAATCCGATGCTTTTTCGCACATCGAAAGAAACAGCAAATAAAACCAAATATTTTTTTGGATTGTGTGGTGGACGAGCCTTGGGGAGTGTAGAGTGGGGAGTTTTGCTGTGTGTGTGGCAAGGTGGTAATTTTTCTGATAAAGGTAATCAGTTAAGATTTATAAAATTTTTAGGTACGTATATACCGTATAACTTGCTCTAATGTCAACATCCCTCCCTCTAATTTCGACACCCTTTTTATCAGCTGAAATTGATAGAAAAGTTGAAACTGTCTGGACTGTTTTCCTTGGCTAGTGGCAGTTAGTCACACTAGGAAATTAAGCTGTCACAAAAAAACAACATCAGTCATCTACAGGATACATTTCAACAACAAGGATGAGAGTTACCTGAATCAGGTTCGCAAGACAATATTAATTAAAACTTGAAAGTTGGAAATACTGATAATAGTATCTACTTGTGATAATACTGTGACACATAGAATCCAGGTCCTGCAAAATACAGCAATCAGGCTTATGACTTTCCAAGAACCCAGAGCATCAGTTACCGTAACTTGCTCTGAACTCAAAATCCTAAAATTCTTCGATCTTGTTGAAACTCTTAACATCATGTTTATATATCGCTATCTCAACAGATATCTGCCTTCCGATTGCCTTTCCACTTTCTCCATTTCCTTAATCCCTCATGACATTGAGACTAGAGCTAACCATATCAGCCTTCTCTTCATCAAAAACGTTAACACAACAACCTTTGGCCTTCACTCGCTTACACGGCTAGCTTCACGACAGTGGAATAACTTACAAGAGCATCACGATGACAAAAATCTCCATAAGTAGTAGTAGTAGTAGTAGTAGTATTTTATTTTTCATGATTGTAGTAGTAATAATATGTAATATATCAATAATGAGATCATTATGAATAAATTAAATATGTATTTAGGTATATCAAAATGGAAACATGATTTTGAAAGGTGAATTTTGAAAGTAATTCAAAGAAAAAAAAAAAAAAAAAAATTAATAAAAGTTTTATAGCTTTACTGTCACTGTTCAATCAAAGCAATTAGTAATCAGATACAAGATAATTGTGTAAGTTTATCCTAAGTTCACAACCAGTTAAGTCAGTCAAGGGATAAGCAGGAAAATTCTGTTGTAAATCATTCCACTGGACAATGGTACTATAGGTGATAGATTCTGTACCATACATAAAAGTTCTGAAAGAGGGCCTGAAAAGAAGACGCACTGATTTCCCTCTGGTTCTTTGTTTATGTTGATAAAAGTTTAGAGAGAAAAGATTCTTGAGTCTAATTGGAGAAAAGCCACATAAGATCCTGTGAGCAAGAGTTATATTTAGTAGATTAATGTGATCAGAAATTTTAAGAAGATTAAGTTCATAAAAGATTTTACTAGAGTGAGCATTGAAATCAGAAAAAGTCATGATTCGTAAGCATCGTTTTTGAAGTTTAAAGACTCTTTCCACATTATAGTTATGTTTTTGACCCCAGATTTGGCAAGCATAATTATTAAGATGCGAAAAAAATAGAGCATAATAAATCTGAAGTAGTGTAGATAGAGGAACAAAATGTCTGGGTTTAGAAATTATTCCATTGGCACTACTTAATTTAGAGCATAGATCGTTTGTGTTTATTCTCCAATTTAAAAAGTGATCAAGAGTTACACCAAGGTATTTGACTGATTCGCTTAAGTTTAGGGGAATATTATTAATCGAAAGCTGAAGATTATGTTTGATTTGTTTGTGTACATTCCTGAAAAGTAAAATTTTAGTTTTAGCTACATTCAAAGGATTTTGTTTGCACAAAGCCATATATAAAGATTTTGGAGATCTGCATTGATACTTTCTTCAATGTTAATAAGAGATTTATCTGAGTAGATTAGACTCGTGTCATCTGCAAAAAGGGAGGTTAGGGAATGTTCAATTGCATTACATAGATCATTAATGTAAATTAAAAATAAAAGAGGGCCTAGAACAGAACCTTGAGGAACACCTGTTGAGATTTTACGTGCGTTTGAATTTGCACCTGAATATGAAACATATTGAATTCTATTAGAAAGATATGATTGAAACCAATTATTGGGAAATACCTCTGATACCATAGAGTTCTAATTTCTTGAGTAGGATTTTGTGGTCAACTGTGTCAAAAGCTTTTTTCAGATCAATGAAAACACCACAGGAGAACTTGCTATCATCTAGTGACCTACGAATCTCTTCAGTAAGAGAGATTAGAGCAAGATTTGTAGAATGATTTTTTCTAAAGCCAAATTGTCTTTCTGAGAGAATATCATGGAAATCTAGGAAAGACATTAATCTTGAGAAAACAAGTTTTTCAAATATTTTATCAATGTTCGATAATAGTGAAATTGGACGGTAGTTATCAACATCCTGATTAGATCCCTTATTTTTGAAAACTGGGATTACTTTAATAGTTTTAAGGGAGTTTGGAAAAATTCCAGTTTGAAAAGTGAGATTTAGGATTTTTTTCTAAAAATAGTTGCAAGGGAGTCTGGAACTGTGTCAAAAATTTTACCAGGAATACTAAAATCACCTGAGCTTTTACTGTGATTTAGGGATTTGAAAATGTTTAATAATTCATCCTTGTTAACTGGGGTAAAGAAAAATGAGTTGCCTGATGTTGGTCTTTTTATGTATTCTTTAAAATCTCCAATGTTTGGTATCTCAGCTTGAATTTTAGTTGCTATGGTAGTGAAAAATTTATTAAACTCATTAGAAACTTCAGTAGGCTCAGAAATGATTTCGTTTTTTTAGAAGAGTTTTTTAAGACAATATTAGACTGTTCCTTCTTCTTTTTGTATATGATTTCATTTATAGCTTCCCAGGTTTTTTTAGGGTTTGTAGAATTTAGGTAAAATAATTTTTGAAATAATTCTTTTTGCTGGCTTTCAGTAAATTGATGATTAAGTTTCTATAAAATTTGTATTTTTGACGTAGGTTAGCTTCATTGATTGGATCTTTAGCATTGATGGATTTTTTTAAAAGTTTATCTCTGACTGACATTGAGGTAGATATACCATTTGTGACCCATGGCTTTAATTTTTTCTTTTTTTGCTTTTTGGAATTTTTTTTAATGGGTACATTCTCATTAATCAATTCTGTAAGTTTGCTGTAAAAGTTATCAAATGAAATATTTGGGTCATTTTGATCAATTTTTAAAATTTCTTCCCAGTTGAAATCATTGAAAGTATTACTGAAATTTTGTTGGTTAAAATTTTTCCAATCTTTGTAATAGCCTTTTGTTTTATCAGATAAGTTATCGAATTGAGAATTATTAAAAATACAAAATTGTAAAAGGTGATCAGCTATTCCAGTAATGAAATTGCCACTACTAGTGCAGTAAGGTGTTGGAGAAATGAAAATATTGTCTATCAATGTTCTAGATTTATCAGTGATTCTTGTAGGAAGGGTTATGTGTGGTTTGATTAAATAACTACTGAGGATATCAAGGAATTCGAAAATTTCAGGTTTTGATTCAAACTCAAGAAGATCTAGATTGAAATCCCCTAATAAAACTAAAGTTTTGTTTTCTTTGCTTACTTTATCAAGGAGAATACCAAATTTGGGTAAAAAATCTTTAATTTTGAGTGTTGGGTGTTTATAGATTGAACCTACAATCAGATCAGATGTTCCAACAAAGGCTTCTGCAAAAGTTGATTCAAGAAATTTAGGGACATAAAGGAGGTTTTCAAGATCATTTCTTCGAAAAGGCTTCAGATTTTCATCAATGTAGAGTGAAGAACCACCAGCTTCAGCCTCAGTGGGTGTATGAAAAGATTTATAATCCTCAATAGGGAAATCAATATGCTCTGAACGAATTCTAGTTTCAGTGATGCCAATAATTTTAAATCTGTGATTTATTTTTTTGCTAAGAAAAGTGTGGAAGTTGTCGAAATCCTTGAACCACTAGACTTAGTATCACATGTCCGAAAATTCTACCTTAATAAATATGCCCCTCAACCACCCCCTCATCAGGAACAGTAATTGCACACAGAATGCTTCTTAGATGTATATATTTTTCACTAAAAAACTAAAAATGTAAATATTTAACATAAGTATATTTAAAAAACATACGACTAACATTAGATTTTATTTAGATTAGATTTTACAAAACTTTTATTTTATTTTAATAGTTTTCATTTCTTTATTAGGTTGCACCATTTGTAATTAGGTTTCTAAACTTGGTGTCCCTTCCTTCGGGTAAATATATGTTTTGAATTGAATTGAAAAAAAACAAAATAAAACGTGCAGCAGCCAAAATCAACCAACCAAAATTTTTCATTCAATTCCCGAGACAGTGCTTCGATTTTTAAGGCCTTGTTTATACGCTAAAGTAAAAACAATTCTGCACATGTAAATGGGTCATTGTTTAAGGTCCGGCAAAATTTCCCGGAGATAGCCTATCCGGCGGTGCGCGGATCTAGGTGGGTTCCACCTCCCCCGTAGATCTTTTTCTTGGGAAGTTGATCTTCAAATTAGTTTTCAAGGTTGGCTTGGCTCAAATTTTTTCATCTAGGGCTCAAATTTTAGGCAATTTCTCAAAGTTTTTGAAAATGTTAATTTCATTAAAAAGTGCCGGGTTATTTTTTCATGAATCCCTTTAGAAGTTTTGCGGCACATTTTTTTGCTTGAGAGTCAAGTAAACGATATAGCGCTTTCGCAGCATTAATCTTTGATACACATTTCGGCGGGACGCTAGTGTGACTAACTGAGTGGTCACAGAGGAATAATCTTTTTTCAATCAGTGATTCAAGCTTTCATATTATTCCTGTCTCTAAAGAAGGGTGTCAGAATTAGAGGAGGGATGTCGATATTAGACCAACTTACAGTAGATATCTTTAAAAAATGGAACCTTTAAACTTGCATAGCCATCAAATGACTGACCAATCAAAGCAGAAAAATTTCAAAACAAATGAACTGCGCAGCTCCGCTCGCAGCTCTACTCTACCATTTGTTTTTATTTAACTTTGTATTTCAATGACCAACCAGGTCATTCAATTGAGGGGTATGCATGTTAGCCTCCACTGACAGTCTAAACTTAAACTCCTATATCAGGATTAAAAACTAGGCTAGTCTTACCTCTTTTATCTTTTCCTTTACAACAATACAATGCTGACAAGTCGACACAACACATGTCAGTTACATCAATATGCCTTCTTACCTGTCTTTAAAAATATAAATAAAAGTAATCACGGAAAAGGACGCGAAAAAAAGACATAAGTGTGAGAACAGAGTAATCAAACTCATTAGAAAAAGTACCATTAGAAGTCATAAAAAATCGAAATTCCAGAGAACTTCATAATTCCCCAAACAACATTACATTACTATGTCAAACTCCCATCACATAAATTTTACAATTACGTCAGAGTAGACTACGCTCGCCACCGAAGAGGTTTATTTGGAAAGGGTAATTATATTTTATTGTTCGCTTCTTTTTTAAAGATTCGCCGGTTTGGAAAAGTATGAATTTCTTTGTACATATTTTACCTACCCCAAATATTTAGGAGGCTGAGTTTTAAACGAATTGTCAAGTTGAAACGAACGATAAATGTATCAAGGTCTGTTTTATTTACCCCCTGGTGACTTAACAAAAGAGACTTAACTCGATGTTACAATCCAATTATTGAAAGTTTGTCTCGGCCTTTTTATAATGAGCGAGACATACGTTCTCTGATTACGCAATTTTCATATTGACATTTTCGAGGCATTTTGATGTAACTGCATGTGTATTTGTATATTGACCAGTAATCCCTGAGAGAAGATTTATAGAAATTTGCAACAAAAACGAAAGTGGTCTCTTCTACTGATTACTTCCCAGTGCTCCTTTGCAGCTGTTTATCAAATTTCCACCAATGAGGTTGCTGTATTTCAAACAGCCCTTCTGTTTGGCACCTGTGGCCTTTCAGTGCCTTGCACGACGGGTGGCTGTAAAATCCCACCCTTCATATATTTGTTTCAATCCGTGATCTGTGGCTTAGGTTTTTTCTCATCTTCAATTTACTGAAGAAAGCGGGAATTTGATGCAAGAGTTAGATTGTCAACAAAGTGCCGTAAAAAATCATTGAATAAAAGAAGAACTTAAAATCTTAAATATTTTCATTTTGAAGAATAGGTGCAAAAAAGTGAAACATAGAAAAGTTTCATTTTTCATTGCATTAATCGAAATGGGGGATTTGGAAAATTTTCTATGTTTAGTTTTTTGCACAAAACTCTGTAACTATGGGCGAGCACCTCGTTGCTAAGATGTTAGCTTGAAATCAAAAATGAAACCACTCAAAATGAAAGTAAAATCGGGCCCTACTCGAAATCCCGTAATCTTTATATATACAAGTTTAAGTCTATACTGACTGATGCAAATTACCCCAATCTCACGGTACAATAAACATCTTTAAAATTGGGTGGGCTTTTCAAAACAAAATTATACATGGCTATTGAATGGACAGTGAAATTTTGTGAAAAAGGACCTGGAAAATGACTACCGTACGAGATTGGGTACGGTCAACTGCTCTAACTTGGGATTATCTGACAAAACATGGGACAACCATTCGGCCACCATTTCACTGAACCTCCAAAGTCTTTAATTAATAACATAACCGTGAATCATAGATAACAAATATGTAAATACAATACTCGAACAACTCTTTGCGACAAGAGACGCGTAAATGTGATCGTAAATACGATCGCGCAAGCATCCAAACACAGATATATCAAAAAAGTCTGTTCTTCCGCAGAAAATTGTGATATCTGTTATTGACACTCTGTAACTTTGACATGTCAATCAATTGGGCACACTGGAAAAAAAGTCTCTAGAAAAAAACAACACAAAAAAATGGCGACAAAATGTGAGCAGCGTGAGTGTGATTATGTACTTCTTCAAATTATGTACCGTAAGTTGGTCAATATCAACATCCCTAGCGTCTAATTCCGACACCCTCCTTTAGAGAGAGGAATAATATGAAAGCTTGAATCACTGATTGTAAAAGGATTATTCCTCTCTGACCACTAAGCAAAGAAAAATAGTTTCAATCTTTCTATAAATTTCAGCTGATAAAAAGGGTGTCGGAATTAGAGGATGGTTGTCGACATTAGACCAAGTTAGGGTACTTCAAATCCCTGACCAACCAAAGAAGCAAAATTTTATAACAAATGTTTCTGCTCACAGCTAGCTCTACTCTACCATTTCAGAATCTCATATTTGCAGCGCAAGTATTTTTAGTGAGTTACTAAACTTGCTGACGGAATCGCGGGCAAATAAACAGCGTGGTTGGATAATAAAAAATCATGCAAGATCATAAATTTTTAAGATGGCGGGAATTCAGATGCTTCTCAATGGCTGCTTGACATGTAATCTTAAATTTTAATAATGACATTTCAAACATAATTATATATTTTTTTTATTTAAATCTCTTTTATCACCATTAGACTTGGTATACGTGTGCATGACATATCACTTTTATGATCAACAGACATACATTTGAATCCGTAATCCAGATTTGTTTTGATTTAATTATTTTAATGACCAGGCAGGTCATTCATTTGAGGGCTATATATGCAAGTTACCCGATCTCAAGGTATTGATGTCTGTTTTAGAGGAGAGAACCCCCTGGAAACCTTTAATAGTAACCTTTAATCTATCAATGAGGTTAGAGTAGTTCAGTTGCTCGATTGGTTTGACAAGCTTGATTGATCAGGTCTGGCATAATGAATGATTAAAAACTCCAGTATATCAAAACGATGACATTTGTGTACTAATATTTTCAATATCGTTTTGATTTGATGCTGGACTTTTTAATTATTCAACATGACTTTCTGATTAGCAAAGGTTGAATGGTTTTCTTCAGACCAAAAAGTCTCAATAATGTCATACAAAATTCTGTCTTTTACTCACCAAAAATAATTATGCTTAGAACTTTAATCCGTTTCATATTTTAGTTCCTTATTAAAAACCAATTTATTAATATGGCATTGAGATTTGCATGCTTTATATCATCATGTCGGGAAGGAAGAATGGCAGACAGAATGGTCAAACTCATTCAAGCCCAATTCAATCAAACCATGCAGCCAAAGGGACATCAACTTGAACTGATAGGTTTGTTGCCTTTTCATTAAGATGCTCCATTGTAAAGAATCACCATAAGAGAATGAATCATGAATTGAACCATCTCTTTCAATTTCAGATCCTGTCAAGTATGACTTACCGCTGTTGAAAAAGCCTTTACACTTCTACAAAGATCGTTCAGAGGCTCCTGAGATTCTTCAAACATTGAATGAAAAAGTGGAACAATCGGATTGTTTCCTTATCTTAACTGCTGAATACAACATGAATTTACCTCCTGCACTCACCAACCTAATGTCCCAGTTACCACCACCCAGGTATACTAAAAATAAAAGATAATGAAAGTTACAACAGTTTTCAACAACATTTTAATAATTTTGTACTATTTTTTATACACTGTTTGTTACTCACGTACAATCTTCAGGCTATGCAGTGTATCAAATAAATTTGAAAGTTGTGCAAATTTCACACCATTTATCGTTTTTTAGTTTCGAGTATAAGCCAAGTGGATTGATAAGTTATACCCTTGGAACAAGAGGTGGACTAGCTGCTTGTGTTGCTGCAAGACCATATTTGGCAGAACTTGGTTGTCTACCAGTCAAGCATATGACTACTGTTTCCTCTGTAAGAATTATCTCATCTTCATTACTTCATTTCAATATTTCAATTGATATTTCTTTTCCATTCTTCTAGGATCCTAGGATATTTCTTCCTCTAGTCCTAAACGAGAGATGTCCTGTGAGTTGAGAAAAACTTAATTGCTTTCCTTTTTCTTTTGCATCATATATATAATATTGTTTATATTTGGAATGAGATAATCTGAGAGTAACTTATCATCATTTTCACTGTTTCTAATTTTCGAGCTGATTTACTTCGAGATCAATTTTCAAGCCATTACTTAACTATATATCTTTCAAGTCCATTACCAGTGATACCACAATATTTACAGTAGGTTTCTTTCAATATTTTTCACTTTGTAGGTGCACCAAGAGGTGAACGAAGATGGAAGTACTGAGAACCATTTTATTACAGAGAGTTTAGATGATCTTTTTCAACAAGTGGCTTGGTGGGGTGAAGCAACCAAATTAAAACGTCACACTGATGGAGTACCAGCAAAGAAAGGATACTTCTAAATGGACTACTTTTATTTCAGCTAGCTAGATTATTTATTATTAGACTTGGTGACTAGATAGCTACAACATTCTACTACAGCCCTTTAACCCCTAATAGCTGTATCACTTAATCTAAATTGCACCTTTCATGCTTCTTAATAAGTTTAGGGATTGTTTCCTCTGTGTATCACTATTTGGATCGATCTGTAATGATTTTGGGTTTGATTGGTTTGCTTTTATTATTATTGCACGATTACCAATTTTGAAAATATCATATTAAGTATGGATTTTTTTTGTACCATGATTTTGTAAAGCACTCTAGTTTGTAAATTTAGAAATTATATTGAAATGAATATTTACGATTATATACATATGTGACATACTCATACATTTATACATCTCAGATTGATGATATTTTGTTTTAAAAGTAAAATTTGGTTGAATGTTATGTCCTAGACCTAACAGGGGAAGGGGGTGTCTCTTAATACTTTTTTACAGCCCTTCTTTCTCTGTTTTTGTTTGTTTTAATCTACAAACGAGAAAAGTTTTTTTCGCAGTGATAGCTCAGCCAATATTTGCTTAAGGATCTTGCCCCTTAATTTTATGCTTTGCAGATGTAAGGGGTATGTATATTCTTTTAATGTTTGTTTTTTATCTCGCACTCTCTTTACAGTTACAAAAAAATGGTGCATCAAAAACTCTTGAAAGAAGTAATCTTTATTGATAGCAAAATTAAATGTACTTTTCATTTTACACACAATTGAAAGGTAATCTGATTATAAATGTAATGGTAAATGGTAACAGCGTTTATTATACCACATTTGTGGTTTATTACGACACGAAATAAAGTTATGTAAAGTGCTGCAGAATGTTTTCGTACTAGAAAGTTCTTCATATCACGTGTAACGTTTATTAAATTATTAATTGCTGTTGTATTTGCTGATAAAAGCAGATTTTGCACGTGAATAAAGAAGCTTTGAATTCAACTTTTTGCATTTGAATGGCATCTCTATAAGAGGGAGATAGTTCAAATAAAAAGCTTTATTCATACATTCTATTTATTCAAACAGTTTGAAAGATTATGATATATTCTAATGTTCAACAACAGGAGATTTTATTACGCTTTTCTTTACTCTTATACATTCTTGTTTTAGTTTGACTTTGGAAAGAGAAAGAGCTAAGCTTTCAGTGGAATACATTTGATATCACTTCATCTTGAAATGGCTCCCATCAAACTGGTCTGTATTTTATCTTCTATTCGTGATGGTCGTATGGGCGATCGTATGAAGAAACTTGTTGAAAGTCAATTCAATGAAGTATTGGGCTCTAAAGGACATACACTTGAAGTTATTGGTAAGTTGCTGCGTGCGTCTTTCCGCGTATCTTATGGAAGTTAGCATAGGAAGCAAATCTCAAACAAGCAGGAAATTCTTGTTAAAACACTTCTGCCCCATACAGAATATAAACGCAATCCTAACTTTTGAGCTTTTTCCTTGAATACAGTAGTTTTTACATCACGTTTTAACACTGGAACACTGTAGTTTACAGTGGTCCATGCTTTTGAATTAACTTAATACTTTCTTTTACATTTCTTTACAGACCCAGCCGATTATGATTTACCAGTCCTGAAGTTACCTCTACATTTCCATCGCGATCCATCCCAAGCTCCTGAGAACCTTAAGCAACTAAATGAAATTGTAATGAGCGCAGACGGTTACATTATCGTGACTGCAGAATACAATCGAAGTCTTCCACCAGCATTGACAAACCTTATGGACCATCTACCGCCAACCAGGTAACCTATTCTTCTACCTATCTGTCCATTTTTTTCTGTCCATCTTTAAATGATGAAGAAGAACGTTACTTTGATTTTAGCAAACTTTTGAAAACTCCTTAGCTCCTCGTGCCATCCATTATTCTCATAGGATTCGTCGTTTTCAAAACTATAGCTACTTAGTCGCCGAGGCTCAAAAGAACCCCTGCATTAACTAATACAGCTAATTCTCTTTTTTCAATATGTACCGGAATATTGGTAGGAAGAAGTAAGCCTAAAACCGGAATACCGATCTGTCGGAAGCATCCCCTCCCCATCATAAACTAACTGGTCAAACACATGCCTTTGTATTGTATCATTTTCTATTTAGTTTTGAATTCAAATCAAGTGGTGTCGTATCTTACTCCATGAGCAATCAGGGTGGTGTTATGGCGGTCGCCTCTGCACGCCCTTTCCTTTCAGAATTCGGATGCCTCCCAGTCAAACATTTCGTAGCCGTCGATACTGTAAGTAGCTCGTTTTGACAGTTATCGCTCCAATCGCTCCAATATCTTAAATTCCAAAATAAGGGTATTTGGTCCGGGGTTGACCTACTCCTTGTGCTTTATATAAAAGAAAGTTCAACTCGCGGACTTTCTACGTAGATTTGCCACTGATGGTTGGTTTTTGATTATTGAATTATACACTGAACTAACCATAGCTTGGATAAAAAATAAGTTTAGGAAGCCTATTGTTGCTTTCTAATGTTTCTAGCTTTAACTTAGGTTGAGAAATCGGTTTGGTTTGCTCAAATTTTGATCATATGATCAAATTGCGAACTGATCTTTTAAGAGCATGGCGTTCTAATTCTAGCTTTTTTAGAACGACATGCATAAGAGGGGAGGAATTGTTAGAAACGTGAGAAAAAACTGAGAAAATCAATTTTTGTCTTTTGTTATGAACCAAGAAAAAAGCTAATGACAAAAAGTCGAGGGACCAGGGTATTTTATACGGACTATGAATAAACTAATTCCTGTTGACTAACTTTTGCTCGTTTTCTTTCTCACAACAGGTTCACAAGGAAGTGAAGGAAGATGGAACAACAGAAAACACTCACATTTGCAGTAGTTTAAAGAAATTATTCAACGAAGTCGAATGGTGGGCTAGAGCTGCCAAAGCACTTCGTGAATCGGAAGGAAAACCAAACCAAAAATAAATTTAACTACAATAGGACATTTTTTTCAAGATAATTCCACTGGAAGAGAGTCGCCTACTTCAAGCAAGCGACGTTTCCAGTTAGCGTTTTTCAATATTTGAGGAATGGGGGCGTTATGTAAACATTAATTTATTCATTTTGTTTGGAAATATTTAAAATTATGTTGCGATGACAAATAAAACTTTTGATACGAATTTTCAGACAAATGCTATTTGCCTTTCTTTTCCTTCATCCTCGTATAGATTTTATCCATCCTTTTTAGTGTACATTTTGAACTGTTTACCAGTTATACGGAAAAGGAGACACTATATTGCACTTTCATTTTTATGGGTCCTAGATGTTTCTATTGATAGAATTCTAATTGTTCTTCTTCGTTTTATTTCATTAAAAACACTATCTAAAGTCTGTCTCAAAATAATTCGCAGCTGAGACAAAAAATGACTGTAACTTTTGATAGAATTTGAATCAAGTAACGATGTTGTGCTTATTGAAAAGATATTTGTGAGTGGAATATTATTAAGCAAAAAAAATTGGAAAAAAAAGAAAATTTAAAATGAAAAAAAAAAGAAGAAAAAAATTAACTTCTTCTAGAAATATTTTTGAAAAATTTTTTCACAGTGATGATGGTCAAAGATTGAAGAATCACTCCTGTGAAAATTGTAATCATACCTCATTTCTACAAGAAGTTGATTTTCTTCATTTTTATGTATTTTTCAAATTTATTTGCTTGATAATATTCCACTCACAAATATCTTTTCAACGAGCACAAAATCGCAACTTCATTCAAATTCTTCCAAAAGTTACAGCCATTTTTTGTCTCAGCTGCAAATTATTTTGAGACAGACTTCATATCTATATTTATTTATTCCCTTACTGGGAATTCCTACTGCATCTATGACTGCTGACAATAGAATTTATGACTTCTACTCATTTTAATCCAGTGATTTTCCATTATTTTTAGTTCCCTAGCGTGTTTTTAAACCAGGTCGGGTAAAAGTTAAAATCCTAATATCCAATGAAACTTAGTTCAGATGAATTGGGTAAAACTATAGAGCAATGTTTCTTACTTTTAGGCTAAAGTACTGGCATAGTTTAAAAGCTCCCTTCCCTTGATTTTTGTAAATATTGATAAAAACTAAAGAATTCTCATGGTAGCCAAAGGGATGCTAAAATTTATCGTATTTATATTTCTCTAAAAAATCAAAACTATTACAATTACTCGTACGCAAATTCAATTAATAGTTGAAAAATCTCACCCGCCCTAAAAATCTTTTTCAAAAACCTTATATAAATAGCCAAGAATCATTCCAAACCCATTTTCAATTTCATTTGCTGACGAATTTCGACCTTTTTGACCTGAAAATAACAAAGCAATAACTATGTTTCATTGAATGAGCTACTACGACACCATTTGATATTAGAAAATTTGACCACCCTGCAAATTTTTCAGGCGGGAAAATATGGCGGTATACGTATATACGTAAAAAAATCGGCTGGAGAGATTCGAAGAATTTCGAAGACTGTTAAACTCTACCGACTGTAAACTCTTTTCGGCAAAAAACCCATTTGTGAATTTTCTTCGGCTTTGGGCTTATTTCTTTTAGATAGTGATTTGTCTTAGACTATAGAGTCTAATGAAATCCCATTAGGAATAATCCTCCAAGTAGCCTAAACTTAAACCCTTACCAAGAGTTTCGTTTTGGTAAAAATTAGTATATTTGGGAAAACCCCAGACTGAAAAGCTGCACCTACAAGTTACAAGATCTTTTGCGTCCCCTGGTTAAAAGACTTTTATTACTTATCCCGTGGGATGTTTTGCTGATTGTGATTTTCAGGTTAGCTTTTTAGAATATTTTCATTTGGAGTTTCAAACACGACCGAGAAGCTGAGACAGGCATTTTCTACACAACTTTTGTGTGGTATATTACAATCGGATAGACATTTATTAGGTAAAGGGGGTTGCTTGATAATGTATTCAAAATAAAATCCCTCTTTAACTCCTCGTCTAATAGTAATCGAGATTTGAATATAAAAGATATTATGAATACAAAAAGGCTAACAAGTAGTCCATCTTTTGAGCACGGTAGTTGAGGAGAAAAAAAAACACCGTTGGATAGTTATTCTCCAAAACCTTGGGGAGCATCAACAACCTGGGCGTCAGTACAACAACACAACTTACCAAAATGATGAATTTAATCGGTTTCTTAATATGGTTTACCTTACCGTCTGAACTTTAAAACTACCGTATTTATGTATCGGAGGATATCGAGGGCGACGGTAAGTGAAATGATACAAAACAAAGTCGATAGTTGATGTACACTCTAAGCTCTATATCGCCTTTGTTCACCTAAACAGACGACGGTATCTTGGTGTTTTTTACCGTCGTCGAGCAAAGTTGACGGTGATTTTGGAGACATGTCAACTTTGCTTTATACCGTCCCCTGACCCCTTGAATTGTCTCGAATGCATAAACTCGGGCAGTAAGATTGGAAGTGCAGAATTTTAAGGAAACGTCATCAAATAAAGGAGGGCTTAAATACTTTTAAAGAGACTTGATAAGCAGAAATTATTTGGTGAGACAGGTGTATTTGACGTTACAAAGAGACTGGGCTCGAATGCTAGGTCACGTACCTTGCCAGTGACAGTCATGGGGTATTCATCAACAAACTCAATATATCTTGGAATCTTGTAATGCGAGATCTATGGAGAAGAGGAAAACAGGTTACAAGGATTATATATTCACAGCACTAAAATGATTCATTCAACAGATACCATTTCTTCAGACTTACCGAATGTAATTGATTAACAGGTGAACATATCTAATTATTGCAAGTCATTAAGATTACAGAGGACAGTTCCCATGAATCTGCATAGAGGATGAGTCTTTATAACATGAATCTAGGTAGAAAACCAACAACTTTACCTTTCCTTTGCAAAATTGTTTTAATTCCTCTTTGGTAGTGTCACATCCTCTTCTCAATCCTAAAGTGTAGTGTTAATTTTTAAAAGTAATGCATCCTTGAAGCTACTGTTATATGATATATTGAACGATATATAGTAGAGATAGTTGATATTTTACTTAAACAGACAAATCTAGGACTTTCTATGACAGTCTTGGATGGGGTTCGCAATAAGCGGCTCGGCTTCTATGAACTGAACGAAGGAAGAAGTGGAGATTCAAAGGGCGAACCCCTGGTTTTTAACACAGACACCTTTAACCACTTGTCCATTGCTCCTTAAAAGGACTGATATAACTTAGGAATATACGGATTTTTTTCACTCTGTAGAAAACAGGCTTGATGTAATTTTTGTGATCTGCTAAATCTCTTCCCCGTTAGCCATTGGTTACCGATTGACTTGGTACTATCGAGATGATTACCCTAAAGGCCTTTCAACTTGATTCAAAGGACATAATATTCATGATATGCACTACTGCAATGTCTTCTGACATTACGTCACAGAACCAATAGCTCATTGGTTGGAAGTGACGTAAAATCGGTCAATACATCACTTTCAACCAATCAGCTATTGGGTGGAACGGAAGACATTGCAATGGTGCATATCATGAATAGAGGTAATTGGAGCTTACTTAATCCAAGCACAGCATTCTTCACCGAAACGTTCATCGGGTATTCCAACAATTTGAACATCTTCAATATCAGGATGATTATGAAGGAAGTTTTCCACTTCTGTTGGATAAATATTTTCGCCACCCCGAATAATCATATCTTTTAAACGTCCAACCACTTTACAATATCCATTTTCATCAATTTGACCCAAATCTCCTGAATGAAACCAACCATTTTCGTCAATGGCTTCTTTAGTTTTGATGACGTCATCCCAGTAACCTTGGAAAACACAATGACCTCTGAAGCACAATTCTCCTGAAGTGTTAACAGGAACAATGTGGCCTTCCTCGTCAATTATCTTGGTCTAATAAAAATGAAAATGCTATATATTGCTATAAATGCTTTCATTTTATACTAGCTAGGCAAAATGGTGGATTGGGATGTTGGGATATAAATATCTAGAAGAAAGGATGACTGAAACAGTCCTAGGGTTTACCAACGGGTCATCCAACGAGCATAAAAAACAACTTACAATGTGTTTGTGTCAATTTTAGAATGAAAGTTTTAATCACGACAGAAAACTCACTTCCATGTGCGGCAAAGTTTTTCCGATAGTGGTCATTCGTCTTTCGATTTCAGCATTGGGATCAGCAAATGTAACGATTGGACTTGTTTCTGTAAGACCATACCCTATCTGAAAAAAATAATGATTCATTGGGAATCTTGGGAAAACAAGAGAACCAAAGACTCTAAATATAGGGTGCGCCAGAAATATGTTAACTTCTTTGATTTGATATTGCAGGCAGTAGTAGAAAGGTTTTTCAAAAGTTTTTTGGAATCAATCAGAGGAAAACTTTTAACGATTCCGCAACAATTTTTGCAAAAATATTTCTTCTACTGCCTACAATATCAAATCAAAGAGGGTAACTTATTTTTGGCACACCCGGTGGGCAGACACAAGGACACTTTGTCAGTGCCAGTAGGATTCCTTAAAAATATTCTCCCTGATGAGATCATCGTTAAAAATAAACATTCGATGGGTCAGTGAGACAGGGATGTTTACATACAGTGAACTCTGGACAATCCATATCTTCGATGATTCGACGCATCAATTGAGGAGGACAAGGTTGTCCACCCAAGCATCCTGTTCGCAACGTTTTCATATTCTCACGTTTAAATGTTGGATGGTGCAACATGTCCAAAAACATGGTCGGTATACCGTATATCACCGTACATCTAAAAGTTAACATGAAAGTAAAAAGTTTTAGTGCCCACTAAGATCAGTCGCCGTATTGAGGATAACTTGCTTAGTCCCTCTTGGGTCTATTTCAAGGGAGAAGTTCTGTAACTAGATCTGTAACTGGACTTCTGTAATTATTAGATGAAGCACAATAACAACGACTTTATTGCTTTTAATGAAATTTCTTAATTACAAAATTGAATCTTAGAAAAGATTTTCATTAGTATTCGGGTCTAAAGATAGGGATTTTAAAGCTAATGAGTTTCAAATAAAAAGTAGTGTGAGTTACAAACGAGGTTAAAAGATTATGAGGGAGAGTGTTTCTTACATTGAAAATAATGAACTGAACATGATCTTAGATCATGTAAAAAGACATATAAATACAACTAAAAAGACAATATAGACGAACAGGATACCTTTCATTTTCAATAGCTTCTAAAGTAGCTGCAGGATCGATACCACGCGTAGGATAGACTTGCGTTGCACCGTTTATGAGACTTGCTAAACTTCATTCAAAGGAAGAGAAGAATCATTGACTGAAAACTTGGTTCTTTAATGCTAAATCGACGCAAACCGATAGATACCTGAGTTTCGATAATTCGAAATCATACGGGAATCAGTAATACATATAACAGAATATTCGAGCAATTAAGTGTTTTGTGAGTATTATGATAAATAGTAAAGAAATCTGAAGAAATAGCTTTTACCAGCCGATAACTGTTCCAAAGCAGTGATACAAAGGCTGTGGAGTGCATACACGATCTTCCTGTGGAAGAAAAAATTAAATCAAGATTTTTGGAAAACGACGTTACGGAACGGAATAAAATTTTACGGAACGAATAAACTTTTTATCCTTAAAGTCCTGGAAATGTATTTTGTAGCCTCTTTCTCAGAGTGCCTTTTTTCAGAACAGTTCAATTCAGTTTAACCAGACATCGACTTTGAATTCCTTTTTCTGAAGTCTTGTTATTCAATGCCACCCATTATGGGAACTAATTTTCACGGTAACTAATTTTCGCTAAACGCGTAAAACGAAAGTGAAAAGAGATTCGAGATAGAATTCGAGTCTACTGCAAAAAACGATAGACGGTTTACAACATCAAACTGGGAAAATTTGTCAGTGCAACCAGACGTATAGTACCTCAGTGATTTCAGTAATATGACTCATAACAGCAGCATTATTGACCAAATTGTGATGAGTGAGGGTGGCACCTTTTGGATTCCCTGTTGTACCCTAAAAGAGAAAGAGTTCATTTTCACCAAAGATTTGACAAAACCTTAGTAGTAGGGTACATACTTCTTCTTTATAGCATGCCATTACTGTCCATGTGTAGAAAAGCAATATTTTATACAGAAAAAGCGGTGGTAATACTTAAAAAATATGATGATCAGGAATGTAGGAAGTTCGCCTGAGATCGAAAAATTTTATAATCAACCCTTCCCACAATTCAACTCCGTAAACGATGGGTATAGACTTTCAATAAAGACTTTTGGTATAGAATTATGACCCATACCGATGTGAATTGAATATTGACAGGATCATCAAACCGAATGCCCTTCTGAAGTTGTTCCACTTTTATTTTTTCTTCTTTTCCTCCAATTGCTAAAGCATCTTCAAATGAAAAAGCTCCACTGAAATTGAAAGAAAACCATTATTTTATCATTGTTAAATAGAAACAAAATTTCATTAAAATTAATTCTCTCTAACTGAGAGATGTTTTCTTTTTGTGCGCATGTGCCAAATAGGAATAGTGATATTTATAGGTGAGCCATTTCACTGAGGACTGGAGTGAGAATCGCTCTGGAGGGGCATTGCACTAATACAGTCTGAGTCTGTGCTGAGATCTCATTCGTCTGTTGTTGAAACATACCGCAAGGAGAATCACATTATATCAGAACAGGAAACAAAATAATTTTATGCTTATTACAAAAATAGCATATGCTACGTTAATGAATCATCAAGGCTTAGAAACGCGTTTTATCAACTTTTGAGTCAGGATCCCTTTTGAATTTCACCAAATCTCTTAAGCCTGCAGATTGGATTAGACATGAAAACAGATTATACAAACTCTAAGGCAGGTCCTTCTGTTAATATCACTGATTCTAGCGTTGGAACACTAAAAAGAGAAAATTTTATAAAGAATATCATTTTTAATGCCTTGAATAACATTTTTTTCGCGAGGTAAAGGGGTGGAGGCAAAGGGGTGGAATAGTGTGAAGCAGTAGTAGTTTTCTTTAACAATAGATTTTTTGTTTCAAAAGATAATTTAACCTTTCTCATGTTTAACAGCAATATGCAAATATGTATTTACTTTTTTGACTTGAGTTGACCAGGATGTGAATCTAGAATTTCAGGTGTCACATTTTGAAGAATATCATAATAATTTGATGTTTTGAATTCTGGTGTCATGAACAGTGCTTTCATCCCAACCTGATTAAAAACAGAGAATATCATTAACATGCTCTACACTGATATAGTTCGAGAGCTGTCGGCCTTTTTATTAGGTCATAAGCCTCAGAATTTTAACCATCCTCAACGTGTTCGCCGCATCGAAAAGTCTCAAAAAAGTTTTGTCAGATCGAACACTAGCTGTCTCTTTGATCTCCACGAGCCCAAAAAAAGAGGTCAAAAAAGGGCTTAAATTTAGGTCACGAACCTCATGGTTGAAATTTTACAGGTCATTAGTACAACCCTCAAGGACAATGAAAATCGAAAATCTAACCAAAAAATCCGGTTTCTTGACCTGGTCAGATGCCCAAAAATGAGACCAAAAAGGGGCCTAAATTTAGGTCATGAGCCTCATGGCTGAAATTTTGCAGGTAATTAGTACAACCCTTAGGGACAGTGAAAATCGAAAATCTAACCAAAAAAACCGGTTCCTTGACCTGGTCAGATGACCCCCCTTTTGGACGACACTTTGTATAGCGTTTTATCTACTCAATATTTAGCGATGAAATTTGGACAGTGTGTCCATGACAACCAATCACACTTTGTGGGAACTTTATGTCATTATTTGATGACGCCATGGTTAAAATTCTGAGGCTTATGACCTAATAAAAAGTCCGACGGCTCTCGAACTAATAGCTCTATAAGCTTAACTGTAAAGATTTAAATACTTCTGGTACTTGCCTTAAACAAAATGGCAGGACCAAATTTGCTGCCAAAATATTGGTAGATAGAGCAAGACCGAAACAAAAAAACTGTTATAAATTCATTTCAAAATTTCGATGTTGATTGCACGTCTGTTGATTGCTGTAAGGCATGAAACTTGACTTAATGTATTTCTTTCAATTTCAAAACGATGAAATCAATCTCTGGATTCGCAGAGGAGCGATGGCCAAGTGGTCAAAGACGTCAGCGTCTTTACCCAGGGGATCGCAGTTCGAATCCCTGCTCCTTCCAATGTTCCGTTCAGTTCATAGATAGCCCAGCCGACTAGCCGTGAACCCCATGAAAACAACCGAAAGACTGTCTAAAAGTCATAGATTACCGGGCTATCCATGTAAAACATCGACTCTCTAATACAGTTATCGCAGAAAAATTGTTATGTACTTTATTCAATGCATAATGTAGCTCCTTCGATTGGTAAGATGGATTGACGTTGACCTAATGAGAGAATAAAGATGGAAGGTTGATATAATCGATAAAGGCCAAACCTAATAAAAACTGAGAATATATGAGGCAAAAATAATCAAATATGTTCTACAAATACATCTTTGATCAAAATGAGAACACATTGTTCCATTAATAGTAAGTTTATTCTTATTAAACAGTTTCCTCACAAGAATGGTTCCAGCTTTGCCAGATGCTAAGAAAGTGATGATCCATTCCAAATGATTCTGTCCCCAAATACCAACACGATCTCCTTTTTGTAAACCAAGTCCAATAATGCTTGCAGCTAATGTATTCACCTGAATGAAAAAAAATTAAAACCGATGTCAAGATTTCTAGACGACGGCATGTGAAGTCAAAACAATGGCTTTCAAAATCAGACCCTTACAGTGCAGCCCTTGAGTAGTGAAAAAGGTACCCTTACAGTGCATCTTACCGAACATTTCTGACCCTTACAGTGTATAATTTGATTGCATAAGATAAGTTTTGCTGGAGCCACCTGAAATGAGCCAGAGATGTTGACACAATGTGCAAAACAAATTAAAATAAGTGCAAATCAAAACTGTAAAGATACAACAGATTTTTACTATCAGATTTGCGATCCAGTAGCCCCCAAAGACACCCTTACAGTGGGTCGGATCATGTGAGTCCCCCCCCGGATTTGGTAATCT
Source organism: Clytia hemisphaerica (assembly GCF_902728285.1). Classification (NCBI taxonomy): domain Eukaryota; kingdom Metazoa; phylum Cnidaria; class Hydrozoa; order Leptothecata; family Clytiidae; genus Clytia; species Clytia hemisphaerica. Next base: position 45,616 of record NW_027103582.1, on the reverse strand, counting down.
AAACTTTTGATCAGTTTTAGTATAATTTTCTGGGAATTTTTAAAGGGATATAAAAGTAGTAAAATGTAAACATTGCGCGAACCACGTGTCATTAAAAAAATTAAAACAATCATTTTTTTATTTTGGCATGTGACATTTGTTTTGATTTTGTATCCCGCTGCAAACGGTTTGTTTACAAATTTCGTCACTACTTTGGGTGGTTTTTCACTGAGACTGTCTGGCGAAAATCGATTAGCTGAAACAAAAAAAATTGATAGGAAAGTATTACTAACTCCCAAAACAGTTGTCAAAGCGTTTACAACCCTTTGAATTTGAAGAAAATTTTATTAAAAATCATCAACTCGCATATCAAGGGATTTAGAATTACAGCCTTCTAATGAACATTTTCTGTGACAAGATTCCTCGTCTTTTGTATCAAATCAATACAGATGAAAGTTTGCTCTTCAACTCTACCGGGAAAGAAAACACTTTTCCCATACGACCAATTTTTTACAAAAGAATCCCACTGCACATTCTGCTACTTTTATGGCAACCAATTTATTTATGGATAGTTAAAGGGACATAAAGGGTGCTTTTTCACTACGCTAGATAGATAAGTGGTTCTCATCAACGGTCCTTTTTATAAATTTCTAAGGGTTGTAAAAAATATACAATAAAGATTCGTGCTTAACAAAAGATTTTGATCGCTTTCATATCAGCATTCCAGATTTAACGTCGAAAATTGGTCATTAAACCTTTTGCTCTCCAAGAGAGGGGTAGACCTCTCTTGGCTTAATGACCAATTAAGCGAAAAAGGCAGCATTAATGAAGAAAATATAATGTACACAGTCGGATCATTGTTTAACGTCACAAATGGATAATTAGATGGACGGACCTACAAATAGATTAAATTTCTTACAAAGTGTTACTAAGAACCTTTTCATCCAACTGTGCAAATGTCATCCTCTTCTTGTCTCGATGAAACACAACAGCTTCATGGTCAGGAAACTTTTCCACAGTTTCATTAAAAACTTGGCCTATGGTTTTTCCAATCAGCTTGTGCTCTGATACAACATGGTCATAGCTTTCAATTAGTTTAGCACTATAAGGAAATACAGAGATTAGTTTTCAGTTGCAGTGCTGAATTATTATTCAATTAAGTTCCCAGTCCCATCGGTAGAGCTTTTATAAATCTGATTTTCTTAAAATTCATGGCAGTCATCAGTAACACTATGTGAAACGGCAAGAAAATCTCTTTTCCATATTTTTTTGATGAATGTTTTAAATTTTTAAGGTACGTGGAAACCTTTTACACCACACCTGACTCTTTTGATGATAGCTTTCGATACAGATAGATTTCAATAGTAAAAGTATATATTTTTGGAAAGCTTATTAAATTCTCTATCGATTGATGCTGATAATAATCAATTTCGTCAATTTGACGAAGAAATAAAAGATAACAAAGGAAGCATGACCTCGTCATCTTCAAAGAGTGATAAGTCCCCTTACGTTTTACAATTTAATAAAACTTTTTATATGATCATGATCCAGAAAAATAGACGAAAATTTTTTTCCAAACGCTTAGTTTTCAAATTATTCAATAAAACGTCAAAAAACGACAAAAAACATGAACACAATAGCCAATTTTTAGTTTAAAGGCTTTTAACTTTAGTTTAAGGCAAAAAGAAAGAAAAGTGTGGCAACGTATATTAGATCTATCTTTCCTGAGTACAATAAAAAAAATTCGTGTTAAGTCCGTAGCTCATATAAGGGGACTTATTACTCGTGGAATGACCCTAAGTATCCCAATCTTTTGTCTTAAGATACATATCATCGACTTAAGTTGTCCCCTTGATCTTTTGTTTGCACAAAAATATAAACATATTCATCAAACAACAGAGGTTTCAACAACACTGTGAAAGGGATGAATTTGGAAAACACTTTCCGTGTTGAAGTCATAAAATACTGTAAGATTTGATATAATATAATTTTAGTCCCTCTGAAGAAAATTCATGAATTTAACGACGGATGAAATAATGTTTTAAAATACCTGTGTAAATTTCGTGCATATCTTTTCTTTTTGAGGATATTTCTCAATATTTTGAACATATCTGTTGTGCTGAAAAATAAGTAGCAAAAATGCAATGTTTCTCTATTTCAAGAGCTGTTAAAACCAGATTTTAAGTTTTTGTTCATCTTATTAAGTGACAACAACATAACGATGACAAAACAAAAACATAACAAAAAAAGAATCATTTTACAGCATATGTTTGAGCAGAGGAATGTAAAGAGATGGAAAAACAGTTTCTTGAAAACAATGGAAAAACGGCTCGCCATATACCAGGTCCCTTGCCCTTAAGGGAGTTTATGTCGAGTTAATAGGTTTCTTTTGTTGTCGCATTAAAAAACCTACATGATTAGCGTGTTAAGAAAAATTTCTTTTGTTTCAAGCCTGATTATGCGCAAAATTTTAGGACTTATATTTTGGGTACACCTCACCTATATGAAAAGGTACCTATATTTTCTTGCTCAGAATTTCCTAGCAATTCTACTGATATAACCGCATCATGACCACACCATTATATGGAAAGCTAGGGCTCGAGAAATTTGTAACTTCATCTTGATTTTACTCGATTTCTAACAGTTTTACAAGAATCAATTCAATAACATTGCGTTAAGAATTTCTTTTGCTATACATTGGTTAAAGAATTGCTCCTTATTCTTAAAAATTCGGTTTGTATGAGAGTCTAGGTTGTCATTTGAATATTATCTAAAATATTTCCAATGAAAAACTATAACACGCGTCTTAGCATCTCGCATTTTATTCAAGTATTTAAGTATGTTAGTAGGCTAGAAGCTATTTTTATGAATTTGAAATATAGTTCAAAATGCACTGTCAAGTGTTCTGTACATCCCTGGTAAAAATTCTTGATAAGATCTGAAAAGATCGTTAAAGATCTTTAAAGATCTTTAACAAGTAAGAATCTTAAGAGATCTTTGTAAGATCTTACAAAGATTCTTATAAAATCTTGAAAATTTCTTATTACAAAAAGATCTTTAAAGATCGTGTCAAGAAATTGTTAAGAATTGTCAAGATTCTTCGCACACGTTCATAGTAAGAAAATTTAGGTTTCTTATTAAGTTCTTAAGAAGAATCTTATGAAATCTTATGAAATCTTGCAACCATAAAATAGTTTAAGATTCTTTGTGTTTCTTATCAAGTTCTTATAAAGAGACTTTCCAAATCTTAATTGACAAATATGCTAAGAAACTTTAAGATTCTTAGCGTTTCTTATTAAGTTCTTACAAAGAGACTTTCCAAATCTTAATTGACAAATATGCAAAGAAACTTTAAGATTCTTAGTGTTTCTTATAAAGTTCGGGTTAAGAATCTTGTTGAATAAACACAAGAACACGTAAATTTGTGGTTATGATAAAATCTTCGATTTTGACTTTCTTTAAAGAATTTAAATATCAAATTTAAATACAACCATACAAATAGGGTATATAGGGTAGAATTATTATTCTACAAAATATGTAGATTTCATATTTCTACAGACATCTGTAGAATTACGGCAAATTAGTAGATTGCTACACAACAGAGTCTATATTGTATACACCACAATGAGTAATTTAGCGCTGACAAGTAAGGGCGAAGAATACAATGGGGTGGAGTATAAAACCGGATAAATAGCGATCTAGACAGTTAGCCTAACTCGTCAGTTAGACTGATTTGAAGTTAAAAAATTTCATGTGTATCTGTTTTGAGATCTTGCAATCGTCAAAGTCGAGGCAAATATTCTATAATTTAGGAACCATTAACATTCAGGTCTAAGAATCTTATGATTTCTTTATTAGTTGAAAGGAGAAAATTTAGCAGTTTTATCTTTTGGGTGTGTATATTTTTGAATACGATTCTTGAAAGATCTTAAACCTTCAAGAATCCTTAAAGATCTTTAAAGATCCTAAACGATCGTGTCAAGATCTTGTCAAGATCTTTAAAGTTCTTTGCACAGATCTTGAAAAGAAACCTACAAAGTTCTTGCCAAGTTTCTTTAAAAGATCTTGGTAAGATCTTATCAAGATTTTCTACCAGGGATACCTGACAAGACTGAATGAAACAAGGAATTCTTAATTTAAATGTATTTACAGTTAGATTAGTGATTGATAACCTTTCTTCATTGGTGCTATTAAAATCAAAAACATTTTGTTATTGGAAACAACAAACGGCGAATTTCGCTGGTACAAGGCACGAAAATAATTGCAATTCGCCGTTCGAAAAGTTCGGTTCGCCGCCTCAAGTACATATTTACGCTAATCAATACACTGTGCTTGCTAAGAATTCACCCGCTTAGAATCTAGAAATCGTCACAGTTAATTTTTCATTCGCCAGCCTACCAAAAACAAAGCAAAACCTCTGAATATGATTAAACTGAATAAAGCATGAGTCAGGGAATAATGCTGGTTTAAATTCATTCTAAGCTAGAATGGAAAGACGTTGACGGATTAATTCGAGATTTATATTACGACAGCAGTTTGTTTTTTTGCCCTGACTTGACGATGAGTACATTTGAACCAAAAAGTTTTTTATGAACAATTTTGAATAGTTCTCAGCGATAATATATTGTATTTTCATTTTAAACCTCAACAAGTGATACTTTCATGGACCTACCTGGATTATGCATTTAACACGTTTATAATTGATATCTACGTGACTTGACCATTAAACAATCATTCAGAACACAAATAGTGACGATTTATTAAAATTAGTCGTTTGTTTCTTATAAAAAAACGTTTAGAAACCAAAATTTCATGCTCTTGAAATGTTCTTTCATTCAAGACTTCGTGAGCAAAAAACATCTCCAAAAAATTGAGTAATTTGGCTAAGAACATTGTATGTTTATTAATTGTGATTCTTATTGATAAAGATGCTTTTTTTGAGCTGAAAAATTATTTTTTTACAAAAGTCTGCTTGAGCCATCTTTTATCTACTTTCATACAAAAAAGCAGAAAAAAACAATGGTCCAATATTTCACTAAGTCCAAAAAACCCTTTTATGGCCGTTTTTTTAGCTGAAATATACCCCAAAATTTTTTTTCTCCAAAAATCGGGCTCCGTCACATTCGAGGATTTATAGTTATGCATCCTTATGCAAAAAATCGTAGAAAATGAAAGAGCCAATCAATCTAATACCTAAGTAATTGATAATGTGCTTATAAAAAAATATTGAATTTGGCTAGTTTTTCTATAAAAACACGCCAAACAACCAAAATTTCCTGTCTAAACACTCGTGAGAAAAAACAAACATCTATCTCATAAAAAAATTGAGTAATTTGACTAAGAACATTGATGTATCCTTATTAATAGTGATTCTTATAGATAAACATGCGTTTTTTGAGCCAAAAAATTTTTTTGCAAAAATCTGCTTAAGCCATCTTTTACCTATGATGGTACACTACTTTTATGCAAAAAATTAGAAAAAATTAATGATCCAATTTTTCACAAAGTCCAAAAAACCTGTTTTTTAGCCGTTTTTTGGCCCAAATTTGCCCAAAAACATTTTTTTTCGAAAATCGAGTTCTGCCGCATTCAAGGGTTTATAGTTATGCATCTTTGTGTAAAAAATCATAAAGAATGAAAGAGCCAATCTCGAGAAAAGCCAATACCTAAGTAATTGATAATGTGCTTATAAAGAAATATCGAATTTGGTCAGTTTTTCTATAAAAACACGCCAAGCAACCCACATTTCCTGTCTAAACACACATATTCTTCAAAATTAAGCCCTCATGAGCAGAAAAAAAATCTATCTCATAAAAAAATTGAGTAATTTGACTAAGAACATTGATGTATGCTTATTAATAGTGATTCTTATAGATAAACATGTGTTTTTTGAGCCAACAAAATTTTTTTGCAAAAATCTGCTTGAGCCATCTTATACCTATGATGGTACCCTACTTTCGTGCAAAAAATCAGAAAAAATTAATGATCCAATTTTTCACTAAGTCCAAAAAACCCGTTTTTTAGCCGTTTTTTGGCCCAAATTTGCCCCCCAAATTTTTTTTTCGAAAATCGGGCTCCGTCACATTTTGGGAATTGCCATTTTGCATCATTGTGCAAAAAATCAGAAAAAACTAATGAGCCAATCTCGAGAAAAGCTGGTAACTAACGGACGGACAGACGGACAAAGGTTAATTTATAGGACCTCCACCGTGGTAGGTCCAAAAAGTATTTAGGGATAACGTGTGACTGTGCTATAAAAACGTGTACAAAAAATTATTACCTTGAAAATATTATCAAAAAATGATAAAAAATATTCATCATAGAAAATAAAAAACTAAAACCTGGATAATAAAATTCTTTGCTAAATTATACTATATATCTACTAAATTACAAAATTACATTTCTTTAATATCTAAATCATATTCTAACGTTTTTTATACCCTATAATAACCCCCTATAATCAACACAAAAAGATCCTTACTCATTCAATATCTGCTTTTTTATCAAAGGAACAAAAGTAAGCTTAAAAAAGACACTGCCAAAGTGATTTCCCCTTATATAGAACCAATTCATCAAAATTATTCCAAGCCCATTTTCACTTTCATTTGTTGACGAATTTCGTTCTTCTTGATCTGAAAAAAATATGACGTAGCCTAAAGAATCAGTTGCTTTCAACAGCTACTGGAATAAATTTAGATTTAAAAGTTTGAAATTTTACTAAATTTCTATTTTCACCTAAAAAAAGACCTTACTCTCCGCCTTTTAACAATATCAGTCAATCCCAAAGAAGGTAGGTAGGGAAGCTTGGAACATTTTAGAGTCATAGAAAATTGGAGAACTCACATCAGTCTATTATGAGCCAAACAACATTAATTCTAGAAAGATGGTGATTATTTCAAAACTATAACAAAGTTCCATACCTTGCCAGTGACAGTCATGGGGTATTCATCAACAAACTCGATATATCTTGGAATCTTGTAATGTGAAATCTAGAATATAAAGAAGATGTACTGTATAAATTCTCAGTGCCTTATCAATAACATAGTAAGGGTATTATTATTTCGTCTTGATTTAAAAATGTAATCAAAACACTTCCTTTTTTAATTTCGCTTAGCGAAAGTATTACGATAGCCTTTCTGCGGCGGCGGCGGTGTCATCGGAAAAAAAATTAGAAAACGAAAGTGCTTGATACGGTGGACGAACTCACTAAATTTAATTTACAAATTACACGCTCGTATAACCACGGACGATTTTCGCGGGTTTTCTTTGGATTACGTCATATATCTTTGTGTCTTTAGCTCCACAGTTTTGATTTTTTCTTTATTTTCTTATAAGCATATACTTTATAAGAATCAAAGTGATATACCTTTCGGTAATTAGTTCTTACAAAGTAAACAAGGGATGGCACACAATATGAGCTTACTTGTTTTTCTTATAAGCATATACTTTATAAGAAGCAAATCAATAACTCTTGATAGACGGTGATATACCTTTCGGTAATTAGTTCTTACAAAGTAAACAAGGGATGGCGCACAATATGAGCATATTTATTTTTCTTATAAGCATTTAATTTATAAGAATCAAATCAATAACTCTTGATAGACGGTGATATAGCTTTCGGTAATTAGTTGTTCCAAAGTAAACAAGGAACGGCGCACAATATGAGCTCATTTATTTTTCTTATAAGCATTTACTTTATAAGAATCAAATCAATAACCCTTTATAGACGGTAATATACCTTTCGGTAATTAGTTCTTACAAAGTAAACAAGGGATGGCGCACAATATGAGCTTACTTATTTTTCTTATAAGCATATACTTTATAAGAATCAAATCAATAACTCTTGATAGACGGTGATATACTTTTCGGTAATTAGCTCTTACAAAGTAAACAAGCAATGGCACACAATATGAGCATTTTTATTTTTCTTATAAGCATTTACTTTATAAGAATCAAATCAATAACAATAGACGGTGATATACCTTTCGGTAATTAGTTTTTACAAAGTAATCAATGGACGGCGCACATTATGAGCATATTTATTATTCTTATAAGCATTTACTTTATAAGAATCAAATCAATAACTCTTGATAGACGGTAATATACCTTTCGGTAATTAGCTCTTACAAAATAAACAATAGATGGCGCACAATATGAGCATATTAATTTTTCTTATATAAGCATTTGCTTTATAAGAATCAAATCAATAACTTTTGATGGACGGTGATATTACCTTTGTTTATTAGTTCTTAAAAATTAAACAACAGTTGTTCTTAAATTGGTCTCTTTTTTAGCGATTTTAAGCCTCGTTGTTATTGTAAAATTGTTTCATCAAGGCTCGATGTAAAGTAGATTTCAAATTGGCTTCAATCTCTACTTCTTGTTTTTCCTATGTAGTTTAAATTCTAGGCGAAATTTTCGACTTTAAGTCGTCTTGTTTCATTTATAAAACATGGCAATATTCAAAAAACGGTGAAATAATAAAAAAACGATAAAGCAAACCATCTGATATCAAGATTGTTGGATACCTGTCCTTTACAGAATTGTTTGATATCTTCTTCAGTTGTCTCTGAACCTCGTTTCAGTCTGAAAAATAATATTTGAAAGAATTTGAATATTATTTAAATCATAAGAATTTGAGAATTAGAGGGAAATATCTGAACATAATTTCAGTGATACGTGGAATTTTTTAGCGAAATCCTAATCAAAAGAAATATCAGCTCATATTAAATATTAGGCTGGAAAAATTTGATATGCGAATTTGAAATATGAAAATTACTTAATCCATGCACAGCATTCTTCACCGAAACGTTCGTCGGGTATTCCAACAATTTGAACATCTTCAATATCAGGATGATTATGAAGGAAGTTTTCCACCTCTGTTGGATAAATATTTTCGCCACCACGAATAATCATATCTTTTAAACGTCCAACCACTTTACAATATCCATTTTCATCAATTTGACCCAAATCTCCTGAATGAAACCAACCATTTTCGTCAATGGCTTCCTTAGTTTTGATGACGTCATCCCAATAACCTGGGAAAACACAATGACCTCTGAAACACAGTTCTCCTGAAGTGTTGACTGGAACTATGTGGCCTTCCTCGTCAATTATCTTGGTCTAGAAGTATAACAAGATAAGTTAAGTGAATTCTAAATAACACCTGATGCAGAAAGGCTGTTGCGAGATTTCCAGTATAATAGCTGATGAGCATCTGATAATGCTAGAAATTTTTGTAATGTATACTTAGATTAACCACAGCAGTGAAAATTGTGGAAAAATACTACATGAAAGAGTGTTTTTAAAACCAGGCTAAAAATGCGTCTTAATCAATGACCTTTATAATGCCTGGACCAAGTTATATCCGCCATACTTGATCGGAGTTTTGTTGAAGGTGGTACCCGCAAAGAATCCATGTAGTATTAAAACTTTGCCTAACAACAAACGGCGCTACGTCACACTATAGTGTGCAAGTGAAGTAGATCTTGCGCTCTCGATGCTGTTACCACTTTAAAAAAAACTCCGATCAAAATATTTTGCTTGGCTGGGATCGAGAAACTGCCTCCAGGGTATGAATAAAGCTCTGTGGCCTTGATAAAAGCAAATTTTGTAAGTATCAGTATTTCTTAACCTCACCTCAACATGTGGGATTACTCTTCCAATACTTGAAACGCGTAGCTCTACAGGGGTATCTCTTGAAGTCAAATTGGTGGCTGGACTCGTTTCTGTCAACCCATATGCAATCTAGTAACGAACATAAAAATGAGCGAACATATTACACTGGGCTTATTTAAACTCTGCATATGATTAGACTTACAGTAGACAATATTTGAAATAAATTAGCAATATAAAATTTCTGTATTTTATTTTGGGGTTTTTAACCTGGAAAGCATGGTTTTATACGATTTAAAAAGAACATTTTAGAAAAAAAATACATTTTCTTACAGTCATCTCAGGGCAATTCATATCACTGATCACTTTCTTCATAATTTCAATTGGACATGGTGATCCTGCCATAATTCCTATGAAACAGATATGGTGCAACACTAGACTAGATAAAATAACGGAACAAATGTCAATAAAAAGTTCCTTGTTTAATGGTAAAGAAATTAGGCAGAGGACACTAGATGAGAAGCAAAATAGAAGTGATTTACATTCACCAAGCCTTAAATAAGAATATAAATTTGTTAAGCGAAATAAGAATCGACTCAAAAAGCCACTGTAGAGAGTTAAAAAAGGAGGAAATTATTCTCAAAAGCATTTGAACACAAACAAAATATGAACAATCAAATAAGAGACTTCAACTTAAATCCATTTATAAATTCAAGAGAGTGCTTGTTCAATGCCTTGCAAGCTTATCATTTTTTATCAACAGACCTTCAAAAACAGTAAAACTTACTTTGAAATATGGATGCAGAGCGCTGATATCTTACTACTTGAACTGACTAGTCTTCCTATATCAACATAATTAGGTCCACTGTTGTGACTAACTAGTTCCTCATAGTGTTCTCAATTGTTTTGTTTGTCAACCAGGGGGTTCGATTGTTTTAAATTAAAATACTCAAAAATGTGACCATGAAATAGAAAACAACATGGGGGACTTAGACTCGACTTCGACTCAACAAAGTGGACACATCTTCAAGTAGTTCAGCCTATGTGAAATGTGTAACGTGTGATATGCAATGTTTTTATACCTGTTCTCATTGACCCAAAATTGATGTTTGGAAAGCTAGGATGGTTTAGCATATCAATGAACATTGCAGGAGTTCCATAAATTGCTGTACAGCTTTAAAAATAAAATATAACAGTTACAGTGATAAATAGCAACTAGAAATACTTGATAAAACATTACATAAAGATTAAAGAGGTGTGTTTCTTCTCAATACTTAAGTTTCTTGTTTATGCATTCATCAGTTGATTCATAGAAAATCAATGATAAAACATTAAATATATAAATATGAATTAATATTAAACCTTTCTGTTTGAATGGCATCCAGTGTAGCTTCTGCATTAAATCCACGTTGAGGGAAAACTTGAGCAGCACCAGTCATCAAGCATGCCATACTACAAATGGTTAGAAATACAAAAACATACATTTTCTACGAATATTTTCTCGTCATCCAATGAAATCTCCGTCGCAAAACTATTCACAAAAGGTGTCCTTGATTCATCTCTTATTAAGATTTTCAGAAGTCTTAAGTTCTTTAAATGAACTTCATAAAGCTTAAAGTAACAGTTTTTTTATCGAGAATACAAGAAACGACATGAAAAAGCAAAATTCCCTTAAAAAAACACATATAAGATTACTAAAAACATACCTTCCAAGAACCATGCCAAAACAATGGTAAAGTGGAACGGGTATACAAACACGGTCAACCTGAAAATAGAAAATTGAACAGGTAAAATCTTGAAGAGATTAACCCACAGCCTTTTATTAGACAAGAAAAATGGAAAATTGTTGAAATCTTACTAACAGGAGTAAAGTCCAAACCAAAAGCAATCGCAGCAGCATTATTGACCAAATTATGATGAGTGAGGGTGGCTCCTTTTGGATTCCCTGTTGTACCCTGTGAAAATAAATTCAATATATTTACCACTTTTCTGAACTTGTTAAATTTCCACCTTTCCAGGTCGGAACTTGTTAAATAAGCGAACTGAAATCATCGCCAAATGCCGTCACAGATAGAAATTTCTCCTCCAGACTTTCGAATGATTCTAAATTGCCCTCAGAAAAATTTCGAATTGACCTCAGAAAATTTTTGAAGACATTGAATTGTGAATTTTTATAGAAAAAATTTATATCACTGTATCCTGTATGACCTGAAACTTCGAGTATGAAAACTTAAAAATTGTTTTTTTTACTCAAACTGGCTCATTATATTTTCAAAAGATTTGCAAATGTGAGGATACATAGACAGAAAATTTCCATATCAGCACCTTTTTTAATGAATACTTTGCTTGCTGAATATGAAAATTAGAAAAGCAGAAGAATTATCATTACCGATGTAAACTGAATATTGACAGGATCATCAAACTGAATGCTCTTCTGAAGTTGTTCTACTTTTAATTTTTCTTCTTTTCCTCCAATTGCTAAAGCGTCTTCAAATGAAAATGCACCACTGAAATTAAAGAATAGTTGATAATTAATAAGGGACATAAATCATACATTTTGTGATGAAACTTTCTAATTTGTTCTGCTGGAATTTCGAATCATGTGCTTTAGCTGGCACATCACGCATCTCACTCATGATATTTTGCAAATTAATACTAGCCGGTCCACCGACGAACTCTTGTATATAACGTGACATTGATATTGCCATAGGCTTTTATCTTAATTTTAGGAGGGGGTTCAAACAAATAATTGTGATTAGAAAATACACCTAACACCTAGCTTACCTAACTACTGTACATGTAATAGATAGATGAAGAAAAGCAAAAGACTACCTCATTGCTGGGCCATCTGTCAAAATCACTGATTCCAGTGTAGGAATTCTAAAATTAGAAAGCATAAATCTTTAATTGAAATTGTTTAGATGATGATGAAAGTTGCGTTATTGCTGAAAGATTGCTTTAGAATGAGAAGGTGGGTAAACAAATTATCAAAAGAATAGAGGTCCTTACTTTTTTGACTTGAGCTCACCAGGATGTGAATGTAGAATTTCAGGTGTCACATTTTGAAGAATATCATAATAATTTGATGTTTTGAATTCTGGTGTCATGAACAATGCCTTCATTCCAACCTGATTGAAATGAAATAGTTAGCCTAATTTCAATTTTGAGATATAGATTCTTTGAAATATTTGAGATGGCTTAATACAGAGTTTTGCACTGCAATTCTAATATTGTTCTCTTATTATAATTCAAAAGAAATTTTTTTTCAAAGTTAAGATTTGATAGATGTCTTACCTTATTCAATGCGTATTCTAACTCATTGGACTGATATGCAGGGTTTACATTAACCTATTATAGAAGAAAATATACTCTATTTCTATTCGATAATATACAGGAGGTTTAAAAAAACCCCTAGAATCCATATTGAAATTAAGTTTTCATATAAACCATTGTATAGTGCTCATAGCTTGAGCCAAGATTATAAGAAAGAAATATATATATTGCTAATTGTTTAGGAGCTGCAATTTTGAATATCATTATAAAAACTTCTTACAAGAATAGTTCCAGCTTTGACAGATGCTAAGAAAGTAATCATCCATTCCAAATGATTCTGTCCCCAAATACCAACACGATCTCCTTTTTGTAAACCAAGTCCAATAATGCTTGCAGCTAATTTATTCACCTGGGTGAGATATTAGAGATAGATTATGGTATTTTCTATAAATGAATAAATAGAATGAAGTTATTTAAAACATTACGTTTAAAGAAATAACTTATTATGTCTATTAAGGACCATCTCAAGTCAATGTCGCCTAAGAAAAAGTTAATAACCTTTTCATCCAACTGTGCAAATGTCATCCTCTTCTTGTCTCGATGAAACACAACAGCTTCATGGTCAGGAAACTTTTCCACAGTTTCAATAAAAACTTGGCCTATGGTTTTTCCAATCAGCTTGTGCTCTGATACAACATGGTCATAGCTTTCAACTAGTTTACTGTTTGATCTATAAGACAAAGTTCACATAAATGTAAACAATGTGAGTATTGATACATTATAATTTTCGGGAAAGGGTTCTCAAAGCTTGCAAAGCAGTAAAATAGCAATAACCCAACTGACAGAGAATTAACGCCATAACAACGCCCATCTGACATCCCTGATGTTTTTTTAATGATATATAAACGTTAAAACGATGTTGCGTACCAGCTGGGAAGCAATGTCAAGGAAAAAAGGATACCTGTGATTCAGATGCAAATACTTCTTTGTAAATTGCGAGACTTGTCTTGAAAATGGGGTTAATCTTTGCAATTTGATTCCAATCATTTTAATTTTTCTTTATTGTTGTTGTTGGTAAACTGTAAAAATATAATTTTTTGCATTTATTTGATAAATGATTGATCATTTGATCATTTTAAACCTACATGTCAAGACAAACGATAGCCTGTGCAAAAAAAGACATAATTCGGAAAACACATTTTTCCAGACGTTTCACCCTTGTTTTGGGAACTATTGCCGTGTCAATTCGGGCCAGCCTTAAGTCTATTTTTTTCCATTTTGAGATATAACTAACCTGAACTAACTTGAAAATAAATAGCATAGTGGGAACCCCCCCCTAACTTTAGGGGGGGGGGTTGGAGGTTTTCAGAAAAATTTAAGCAGGTGGGGGTTAGCCTGCTCACAAATCTTAGGTGGGGGTTACCCTATACAGGTGGGGGTGACTTTTTTCAGGTGGGGGTTGGAGAGTTTATTTACTAGTTTTCTTATTTTGACTCAAAAACTTTCTTTCAACCCTGCTCATCATAAACATATACATTGACAGTAAAAATCTATTTCTTCCCAAGTCTAATAATTATAACAAAAGATGTATGAAGTATAAAAAGCATAGAAATTATTTTCAAGTGATTAACCTTGCTTACCCTCAAAATTGTTAAAACAGTCAAAAACCTTTTTCAGGTGGGGGTTGGAAACTTTTCAGAATTTAGGTGGGGGTGGTCCAAGAAGGTGGGGGTTGGGTCGGTAGCATTTTTCAGGTGGGGGTTACCCTATGCAGGTGGGGGTGACTTTATTCAGGTGGGGGTTGGAGGGGTGCTGCCCACTATGAATAGTGCCAAGAGTCCATACTTTTGATATTATCAGGGTATTATATTTATCTTTTTGTGGTTAAAAGAGATTTTAATAGCTTGCTCCACAGGCTCTAAAATGGCATTTATTGGACGTTGTATCTGGTTGTATTGAATTGAACTGAAAATATTCATACTAAGCAAGTTTCAAGCTAAAATCTAGCTTTAAAAATGCCCTAAGTCCATCAACCAAATGTGTTGGACTTAAGGCTACATATTTCACGACAATGCTTCATAGAAAAGTAAAATTTGGACATAAGGCTTCCCAAGAATTTTTGCCTGATTTTTTGTGGACTGAAGTCTCTATTGGATTGATACCGTGAGATTGGGTAACTTGCATCAGTGGAGGCTAACATGCATAGCCGTCAGATGAATGACCTGGCTGGTCATTGAAATACAACTACGCAGCTCCGCTCGCATCTTTACTCTACCATTTTTGTTTTGATTTAATTTTGTATTTTATTAATGACCAGCTAGGTCTTTCATTTGAGGGCTATGTATGTTAGCCTCCACTGATCAGTCCATCACAAAGTGCCAAATAAACAAAACTCAACAATCTCACAAAAGTGGTCTTTTTGATTTCCCAAATATTCGTCTTAAGCGTTCACTTTCACCATAATTTATGTAATTGCAATTTCGGTTAGTCCACAGTCGGGTTCAACATATACGCATGTTTTTATTCACGTGACCGAAGTGGCTACTAAAACAATCTGGGGGTAAGTGGCAAAGCAACACAGCAGATCAATCGTAAAGTAAAGTATCTTTTGGCATTGACAATCAAATATAATAAATTACATTATCTCCGGGTTGGTCTAAAAAGCAGGGTAGCCAATGGGGTAGCCAATTGGGCTAGGTTATGGGGTACCTCTTTTTGCCTAAACTTTTGAAATCTGAAACCTGTTTTCATGTGGAAATAACTATACAACATCTTGTTAATGATTCCATGTATTAAAATTTAAGATTCCTTTCGAACTTCAGCCACAATAGCCTTTTTTCCAAAGGTACTGAACTTTGTTACTTCTCAAGAGACCTGGCGCCATTTTGTCTTCCTTCTTGGCTTCGTTTGAAAATTTACAGACCCGAATAAAAAATATATACAAAACAGTTTTTAATATTTTAGATTTAGATTTTATTTATGTTTTTAATTGTTATTTCCGTGAAGCTGTAATTCGATGATAATAGCTTTGGAATCGCCTTTGGGCCATATGATCTCTAATCTTGTCATATCTTAACAATCCTTTGTTTTTGAATCTATTGTTTAATTTATATCATGTTTAGATGTTTCAAACAATTAATTCCTTTTAGAATTTTTTAATATGGCAGCTTATAATAGGTACAAAAAGTCTTTTGAAATAGCTCTATTATAATGAAGCTCTATTTCTTACTCCTCGTGCATTAACACGTGGTAATTTATATCTTTGTTTATCTTTGTAATCATACATGATCAATCTAAGTATCAATCAGATTCGTGCTCCCTGGTCAGTAAAATGTGGTTCTATGCATTCATTTTCGGTATTTCTATTCTGGTCTGTAAAATATTTAGGTACCCCACAACCTAGCCCAATTGGCTACCCCAATTGGCTACCCTGCTTTTTAGACCAACCCATTATCTCCTTAATTCAAAAATCAAAAGTTCATTTTGCATTTGCGAAAAATAAAAATAGAAAAATAATGAATTAATATTAAATACTCCCCCGTCTTTTACTTTCGTCTAATTTTCGATCTCGGAACGTGCAAAACGCCCATCCGGCCAATATCCACCCAATCACCTTAAAAACTCACTTTAATTGTCCTTAGACTTCCAAAAAATAGTATTTAAAAACTATGAATTTATAATAATTACAAAAAACAAAAAGTTTGATACTTCATTAGTGAAATATTCAATAAATTCCTAGTTTTAAAATTTTCAGTGGGCGTTTTTCTAGCGCTTCGTTTATCGCCCAATTTTTGCGTCACAAAAACTTTCTCGACCGCTCGTAATAATTATGCATTACCAAATTTGGTTCTCCATTGCCAAGTCAGGATCGATTGTGACGTCTAAGCATAAAAAAGAAAGGATTCCATCAGTTTTATGCATATAATATTTTGCAAGATATTTTATTTGCCGCGTGAGCGCACTTTTCGTAGACTAGTCGGAATACATTCTTTTACTCGCGGGATTGATGGTAACTTTTCATCTTCGTTATTTTTAATATGAAGCACAACCAAAAAAAAACGAAACTTTAGGAAGTTGCGTATTTCCAGTGAGTAAACGATTCTGACAATCAACAAAATTGATGATGATGATTTTTTTCGGTCAGGCAAATGTCTTGTATTGAGGGTTCTAGTCTTAAACGAGACAAAACTCCAAAAAAGCTGGTGTTTTGAAGCGCTTCTGTGAAATATTGCTCTTTGTGACGCACTGCTGATGCAAGTTACCCAATCTCACGGTACTGCGTATTGGTTTCAATTTGCACTCTTATCAATTCATCTCAAAAATGGTTCCTTTATTGAGTATGTTTCTTCAGATCATTTTTAGAGGTAATGCAATATAGTTTTTAGTATTTACAAGGAGAATAGCTGCTTGCAGTTAGTGGAATTACCTCGATTTAAAGCTTGTTCAAAACTCACAATAACGATTTCTTTTTATTATGGAAACCAAACGAGTGAGAACAAGTCATAAAACTAAAAGTCAGCGCTACATATGGTTGTGAAGTAGTTTGGGACCATTGAAAAAGTACGTACGCTCTGAGGGGGAGGGGGAGGGTAGTACTACCAAAAGCGTACGAGGGGGAGGGGGAGGTCAGGTAGAAAGGTACATACGCTTTGACATTTTTCAATACAACAAAATTTCAATCAAAGTTTGGTTAGATCTTCTTATTATATCATCAACAAAGACAAACAGAAGTTGAACTTATTTTAATTTTTCTCAAAATCCCCTAATTTTCCTTTGTATAGACTGTTTAATACGATCTAAAATTTTTTTGAGGGGGGGGGTCATTTCAAAAGCATACGTACGCGAAAGGGGGGGGGGTAATGCCAAAGCGTACGAGAGCGTACAAGGGGGGAGGGGGTGGTCAATTTTCACCGATTTTGAGCGTACATACTTTTTGAATGGTCCCTTTAATAAATTGTTAAGATAAAAATGACATACTTTTTAACGACGAAGGTATCTTAAATCTTGGTTAAAGAAAATCTCTTTGATCTTTCTTTTTTTCTTTTGTTAATTGCTTGCGTCATCGATAACTTGCGAGGTATTTCTCATAAAATAAAAACACACGGATTTTACCAAGCTGCCTGATATAACAGTCAGGCAAATCCTTGCATTTGCATGAGGTTCGCTATGTTGCAACGGGTCGAAATCGAAAGTAATGCGAAAACCCGGTGTAAATACGCTGGTTTTTTGGAACTCTGTGCATTTGCACAGGGTGGAAAATCAGAAAATATAAGATTTTGCAATAGTTTTACAATCGATTAACACCATTCTTTTTGTGAATCAAATTCAATAAGATATACCAGGTAATCCTTTTTTATTGTCTTTGTATTTTGATTTGGAAAACAAGAATTGTTCTTCTTATGCTGTGATGTAACAGCCGTAAGGATGTGACGAAGGAATTTGTCAGTGCAGCCATACTTTCGATTTTCGGATGCGGAACATTCAAAACTTAGAATACAGGCATTGTGAGTTAACGATGGTTCTGAATCCTAATCTTGACACTCCGTGCTTCTTTCTAGCTTTCCGGTGGTCTAGATTGGATGTCATCACAACAATTCTTCTCCCGCTATTTCTTATCTTTCTTTTTGATTTCAGTCATTTTCATTTTTTATGGGAACACAATTGCGACCATATCCAGGGTGAGACGTGTATTTTCCACTTTTTCCACCGTCGTAATATCGTAATGATACACATTCATTATCATTGGTGAGGGCGAGAATCTGGAAGCCCTCTGGAGATCCGCTGGAGCCCCCTGCCCCACTGGAAAATTTAGCAAAAAAATGGTCGTCGGTCGTCTAAAATTTTGAGATGCTTTCGAGTTTTTACAAGATACTTCACTAATTTGTCATTTAAAGTGATAGAGATGACGCGTTCTTTAGAAAAAGTAATAGGATTCTTTTATTACATCTTAACGACCAACCAAATCAAATAAGAGCATGTAAAAACTCCAGCTTGTCACAAAATTTTAACCCACTTGAATAGAACCAAAAATGACTTTACCCTCAGTATGGTGGAAAAATTGCACCGCAAAACCATTCCCACTGTAAACTCCGAGCTGGAATATAGAGTTTCTATCTCAATCGGGACACTACCATTAGATAGAAATTCCCATTACACTGAAGGAAAAAGCTCCACCGGGGCGGCTCAAGTATCACTGATAGTATTCTATATGGACCTAAACGCAGATAGGCTGTTCGCATAAAGAAAGCGGTAAGGGCGGGTTCGGTAATGCAAATTTATCGAGTAGCAAAATCGCGCGATCTAGACGCGGGCGTTTAGAAGTGCTCAAATTTATCAAAAATATTTTGCTTGGACGGCCATCGAAAAATTGTTCTATTCGCGTCACCCGCCCGCATCATATTTTTTTATGATTTTCCGGTGCGGAGAAGACGAAAAAAATCCAATCGTTTGTTAATGAATGAAGAATGTCGTAAAGAAAAAATGAAAGCCCTGTTTTTACTTTAAAGTTGAAATTTGCGTATATGCCTGACACGTTCTAGCTCATTTGCACAGGGTCGGGAAAACCCGTTGCAAAAACACACTCTGTCAGTTCCATCAATATGCCAAAAACATTTTGTTCAACCACCTTCACTTCAAGATAGGCCACCATAGAATGAACTTCCTTTTATAGGATGAACCACATTCATGTGGCTTTCAGCCTTGCACTCCATTGCAGAGGCTTATCAATTTTAATGACTTTTTTGACTAATGACCAAGTTAAAATTTTTTAATTTTTTTTTATATTTGAGTATTAAAAAGGCATGCATTCAGTCAGGGAAATCCCTCAATTGCGGTAGTAATTTCTTACTGCAATTGCGGTATAAACGTCACTTTTACATTTTTCATATACCGCAATTGCAGTATATTCAAGTAGTAGACCTGTTCTTGTTTCTGAGACGATTCTGATTGGTTATTACGAATGCCGTTCCGGCAGTGGAAACCCCTTCCGTGAAGCTATTTGATTGGTTCACACGGCTTAAAATTACGTCATATTTCTACTTTTATAAATGGTACCCTTCATCCAGTAGTTCAAATGTAGTTGATTTACAGAGATGACAGGTTCCCAAGGTTCCCAGATACATAGAACACAAATATCATACACAGATAGAGATAAATGGAAGGTTCCGAAGGTTCCAAGTTAGGAAAGGAACAGAGCTAAATATTTGACACATGTGATAGTGCAAAGTTGCGTTGTTACTAAAAGAGGTAACGAGTGGTAACAATGTGGTAACGAATGGTATGCGAGGTGGTAACAAGGTGGTAACAAGGTGGTAACGAGTGGTAACCAGTTGAAAACGGTGGCCCTAAGGCTCTTGAGGTTCTACAGCAGGACCTGGCAGATCTGGTGAATGTGCAGTAGGAATTGGAGATTTAGGCGAATGTTATGGTGGAGTTGATGGTTCTGGTGAATGTGATGGTAAAGCTGGTTGTTTTGGTGAATGAAATGGTGGAATTGATGCTTCTGGTGAATGTGAATCAAAGATTAAAATGGTTCTGGAGGTTCTGCATCAGGAGTCGGTGATTCTGGTGAATGTGCATCAGGAGTTGATGGTTCTGGTAAATATGATGCTGGTGTTGATGAACCTGGTGAATGCAATGGTGGAGTTGGTGGTTATGGTGAATATACAGCAGGCGTTGGTGATTCTGGTGAATATGCAACAGGAGTTGGTGGTTCTGGTGAATGTGCAGTAGTAGTTGATGGTTCTGGTGAATGTGATGGTAGAGTTGGTTGTTTTGGCGTTGATGGTTCTGGTGAATGTGCAGCAGGATGCAAACCATCAACTCCACCATTGCATTCACCAAAACAACCAACTTTACCATCACATTCACCAGAACCATCAACTACTACTGCACATTCACCGAACCACCAACTCCTGTTGCATATTCACCAGAATCACCAACGCCTGCTGTACATTCAACACAATCACCAACTACTGCTGCACATTCACCAGAAGCATCAACTCCTGATGCAAATTCACCAAAATCATCAACTCCATCATTGCATTCACCAAAACAACCAACTTTACCATTACATTCACTAGAACCATCAACTACTACTGCACATTCACCAGAACCACTAACTCCTGCTCCTGCTGCATATTCACCAGAATCACCAACGCCTGCTGTATATTCACCAGAATCACCAACTACTGGTGCACATTCACCAAAACCATCAACTCCACCATTGCATTCACCAAAACAACCAACTTTACCATCACATTCACCAGAACCATGAACTATTACTGCACATTCACCAAAACCACTAACTCCTGTTCCTGCTGCATATTCACCAGATCTGCCAGGTCCTGCTGCAGAACCAGAAAAGAGAAATTCAAATTTGAGACTTGAGGCCACCGTTTTAAACTGGTTAACCACTCGATACCTCGTTACCACCTCGTTACCACCTCGCATACTTTAGGCGTACAAACTTTCGAGAGCAGAAACTTTCGTGAGGACGAAAAATCACAAAATTCACGACATTTACTTTGGTGAATTTAACGGAAAAATATTTTGTGCAAGCATAAACTTTCGCGAATCAAGACGTAAAATTGAGAATTTTCACATGAAAAAATGGCTTAGAGGGACAAATACTTCTCAGATTGGCTTGAAACATTTGTCCTTTGACTTATTAGTCTTTTAGCAGGCTAAAAAGTGCCATAAAAGTTACATTTTATTCAAAGTTCAAAGGTTTTCTATTTTGTCAAGAATAATTCGCGAGCATAAACTTTCGCGAATGGCCCTTCCTAGAATTTTTAAAGACATTTACTTTAACAAAAAGGGCCAAAATTTGCAAAAGTACCACTCGTTATCACATTGTTACCAGTCGTTACCTCTTTTAGTAATAACGTAATTGCACTATCACATGTGTCAAATATTTAGCTCTATTCCTTTCCTATCTTGGAACCTTCGGAACCTTGGGAACCTGCGATTTATCTCTATCTGTGTATGATATGATATTTGTGTTCTATGTATATGGGAACCTTCGGAACCTTGGGAACCTGCTATTTATCACTATCTGTGTATGATATTTGTGTTCTATGTATCTGGGAACCTTCGGAACCTACCATTTATCTCTATCTGTGTATGATATTTGTGTTCTATATATCTGGGAACCTTCGGAACCTTGGGAACCTGCCATTTAACTCTATCTGTGTACGATATTTGTGTTCTATCTATCTGGGAACTTTCGGCGGAACCTTAGGAACCTACCATCTCTGTAAACCAACTATATTTCATGGCTCAAAATTTGATTGTTTCTTTTAGAGGTTTCCACTGACTCATGAACCAATCAGAAGCCTCTCAGTACTCACCACTGGATGACCCTATTCAAGAAACAGAATTCAAGATTCAAGGAAAAAACAGGCAATTTTTGTACCATAATTAATCATATCTTTTTAACGCACAGACAAAATATTTTTTCCGTAGATCAGATTCTTTTAATAAAGAAAAGCTTTCTTTTCGTACGATTTTTTACGAGGGGTAAATCACGGTAAATCACAGAAATAGGTGTACGATACTTTTTGACTTTTGGAATTTTCATTTGACTTTTTGACTTTTTTTTTTTACAGTACTTTTATTTGACTTTTTTCAAACTTTCATTTTGACTTTTGACAATTTTTCCGCCCAAATCTGTCCGAAAACGCCAACCGCCCATTTGACTTTATTCTAAGAATTTTTGACTTTTTCTTTGACTTTTTGACTTTATTTTTGACTTTTTTTTGACTTTTTTGACTTTTTTTTTGACTTTTTGTGGAAATGTACAATAATTTTTCCAGTGATTTACCCCTCGATTTTTTACAGTCGATGTTTGTTTATCTTTGTCGGCCAGCACTATATGTAGCCGTTATAAGCCTTTGTAGGCTAACCACAAATGAAAACTACTGCAATTGCAGTATACCGCAATTGAGGGATTTCCCTTACTGGCATTCAAATAATAAAGGTTTAACCCTTAGGAGGCGAAAGACGTATATAAACGTTTTGAAAAGGTCATTTTACCGATACACAGTCTTTTGGTCATAACTCCTGACCACTTGAGATTCAGAGAAAAAAAATGACAACAGTAGTAACATCATCATAAAAAGTAACGAGATGTTTTGATTTTCCAAAGCACATGAAAATATAAAAGAGGTCTGTGTCACGAGCGTGCTCATTTTGAAACGTTACGTAATCAAGCCTGGTTTCTATTACTTTACACTGGCACTTGACTTGATTGCGGGGCCAGGACTCTGTGTAAGGATACATATAGACGACGTATATTACAATTATTATGTATTACATGACACCTTGCTCCTATTCTAGCTAGTAAAGATAATATATGTCGTCAAAGAGTACACTTAAATGAAGAGCTATCCGATTGCGGGCTTTCCGTAAATAAACATCCGGACTTATACCGTGAGTGGTCCTAAATCCGACAGCCCTGCCTAAATCCGACCCCCCAAATAACTGCTATGAAGAAAATTCTATGTTTACAAACATTCCCTCTCCAAGTTGAACAATAAACTATATTGCAAGAACTCTCGAAACAAACATGTAACAAGGTGACTAAAATGTCAAGATGTCAATTAATGTGATAAAAAAAGTGCAAGTTGTAAAAATAATTACCTCTATAATTCTGAATTCGTTGCTCGTGTTAAAACGTTAAAAATTTTGTAATAAAGAATTATGTTTTGTTTAAGAAGCAATTAATGTTTTGGTTCAATTGGTTCAGTGTATCAAATCTCTCAGTTTAGTTGACACTTTGGTATCTTCATTGCATCACAGCAAAAAGTTTGTTTTTATTTTAGTTTGTATCTTTGAAATACCCCATCGGATTTAGGCAGGGCTGTCGGATTTAGGACCACTCACGGTAGGTGGTAAAGAGGGCGTTGATAGTTGCCGCCTCATTGATTCGATGTTTGTTATTCAAATTAGTGCTACCGCATCCGCCCTTTTTTCAACTTCGCGCCATTTTTACAATTTAGTCTGTTTGTTTCTTGATGGAAACCAGTCCAAGTTGTTTCGTATTTTTCCCGCACAAGTCACTTTTATTACAAAACTGTTATCGTTTCAAACATGAGCAACTGATCCAGAACAGAATAAAAGGTAATTATTTTCACAACTCGCACTTTTTAATTACATTAATTGACATCTTGACATTACAGCTATCTTGTTTTGTTTCGAGAGTTCTAGCAATAGTTTATCGTTCAACTTGGAGAGGGAATGTTTGTAAACATAGAATTTTTTTTCATAACAGTTATTTGGGGGGTCGGAATTAGGCTGGGCTGTCGGCTTTAGGACCTTTCACGGTATAAAAAATTGATACCTGAATTGTGAATCGTTTGTTCTGTTCGAGAAATTGCCTTTGAAAGAATGAATTTTCGGAAAAAAATGATGAACTTTTTGGCCTTTTTCAAAAAAGTTAGCGGCTTTGAAAGGTTAAATTTTTTCTCTGGGCTAGTTAGTAAAATATCTCAAATAGGCTCTGTGATGGAGTGTACACATGAATATGGCACATCCCTTAAAGGAAGTTCATTCTGTGATGGCCTCTCTTAGAGTGATGATGGATGAACAAAATGTTTTAGTCATATTGATGTAACTGCCCGTGCAAATGCAAGGATTTGCCTGACTACTGTATAACTTTCAAAACAACCAAATGTTAAAAGCTAAAAATTTTAAGCTAAAAAACCTATAAAAGCAGCAGTTAGATGATTGCTTTTAAGATGTCCATTAGAGTCTGAGGCTCAGGCTCAGGTTACTCGCCAGGTTCCAAGTCCACAGCATCTGCAAGCTCTGAATTCAAAATTTTAGGAGTGAAATATGATCTGCCACCTGGATCTGATCTGCAAAAATGCGAATTTCGAAAGGATACACAAACCTAATCCGTTTCGGAAAGAAATCGGGGGAAAAACCGCGGGAAAAAATGATAATAAAGAATTTGCGGGCTTTTGACTCGCTTAATCGTTTAAAAAAACAACAAACCTTGTAGAAACTTTTTAAGTAGGCGAGCAAATAAAAGAAATAAAAAATTATAAACAAAATGGTGGGATTCTGGGCCATTCTGGGCTGGGGTAGGACACTTTTTTAAACGATGTCTATGTTTGAATAGTATTTATGTAAGTTTTTGTCTAAGAACATTAGGAGGTTGGGTTGTTTTACAAGATTTTCTTTTATCTCCATAACATTCTGGTATAAAACCAGTTAATATGGACGACCTGCTGCTGCCGGATGCACCCGACAGTCAACAGTCGGGGGCGGGTGCTATTACTATTATCAGCTATTGGAAGTTAGAAATTTTAACACGCTACAGTCAGGTGCACTTTGTCGGGTGTTTAAAGTAAAGATGATAAACTTAATCCAAGGAGGTAGTCCAATAACAAGTCCAGTTCAGCAACTCAAAGATACGATGGAAACAAAAATGAAAATAAAGTAGCTCTAAAAGTTTATAAATGTTTGACCCATATGCCATTTAATTTGACCAATTGAGTGGGGTGGGTGATGATAGTTTGATTTTGTTGATGAGAAAACGTGTGCATTTTATTTTGCTGGATAATCTGTTCTGTGCTTTTACTTACTTAATTTAGACTCAATTTTGTGGAAAGAGTCAGATAGTGTCAATCAAACAAGTTCGAACAAAAATTGTGAACGCAATCGAATCTCAATCAAACAGTCAATTCCTGGGTAATATCTGATTGTGTTCAATTGCGCTTAAATAGACCTTTTTTCAAAGAGGCAACCCTGTTGAATAATTATGTATTCCAGCCATACAAACAATGATACAGCAATGCATAATTACTGTTTCATGCATATTGTAATAATTATGCATGGGTGTATCATTGTTTTTCTGCTGGACTACATAATTATTCAACAGGGTGGCCTCTTTGAAAAAAGGTCTATAATGTCCGATTGGTTCAATTGATTGTCAAATATGTTAGATTGATTTAAGATTATGTTTGATAAGTTTGATTGCAATTAAATTGACCCACTCCTTTAAAGCTTAGCATGGTTGGCCACCTATATGCCATCAGCAAAGAAGATACAATCAAGAGTATCGTACGAGAGTGAATATAATTGAATTAATGAAGTATAATCAAATACAATTGAATGTAATGGAAGCAATTGGAATTGCGTTCGATTGTGGTCGATTGATTCAGCGTTCAATTCGTTTGATTGATATTGTCTGGAAGGAGCACTACAAAAAGTGAATGTGACCAAGGCATTGTGATCATCTGCTCACATTGTGATGACATTTTTTGTTTTTTCTTTTGTGTTGTTTTTCTCTAGAGACTTTTTTCCATCGTGCACGATTGATTGATATGTCAAAGTTACAGAGTGTCGATAACAGATCTCACAATTTTCCGTGGAAGAACAGACTTTTTTTATATCTTTGTTCGGACTCTTGTGCGATTTTTCGCGATTGCATTTACGTGTTTCTTGTTGCAAAGATTTGTTCCTTTTGCGGTGTGAAAGCCTATCTGGTGATGTAGTGCAAAGGGATTTGAGACTGACAGTGTTCGGAACGTTGATATTGTTCAAACTAAAAAGGTAAATTACAATTGGTCAAATAAGTTTCAAAATAAAAAGTCCAAAATATTTGAAAGATTTTCTAAGTCCAAAATGTCTATAAAAGTATAAGTCTAGATGTTTCAAAGTATAGTGTGTAAATATGAATTGAAAAAGTATAAGTCTATATGAGTGAATAAGTTTCAATGTACTGAAAATATACAAAGTCTTAAACCTAAGGCACTGAAAAACAAAATGGCTGACACATGAAAGAAAAACAAAATGGCCACACTGAAAAAAGCAAAGAAACAAAAATGCAAAAACAAAAACCTACCAGGTAGCCAGTGAATGAATACTGTGAGTACCCAGTGCACAAGTGAAAATCAAAATGAATTATTATTAAAATTTGTGAAAATCTGATTTCCTTGACATCTTGACTCTATGACTGTCAAGTCAGATCTGAAGTGAACTGAAATGTGTGCCTGTATTTATATAAAAAATAAGTCCCTATCCATATTATGTCATTAAATTAACTAAGTGAAAAAAGCAATTAAATGAATAAATAATTAAAAGTAATTATCCTAGAGTGACACATTGTTGACAAAAATGAACTTTAAAACAGAAGACACTCCACATGAGAATTGAGAAACTGATGTGTCACAAGGGACTGAATGAAACAAAAGAACAAAGGAAAACAAGTGAGACTCAATGAAAACTGTGAAATAAATTTTTTGGTTTTTCTAATTTTATAATTTTTATGGAAACAATTCAACAATACCAAGGTTGCATTACAGGTGAGAGTAGCGTATTCACATTATTTGCTATCTATGATATATGAATGACTTTGGAGCTTCAATGAAATGGTGGCCGAATTGCTGTCCCAGTAATAGGTAGTAGGCGTTTTGTACTTGCCAAATAGAAATGTTTTTTTTTGCACAAACCTCTGCCTGTAACTATGGGCTAGCTTCCGGTCGCTAGGAAGTTGGCTTTTAAAATTGAAGATGAAACCATTGAAAACAAAAGTAAAATCAGCCCTGCACTCGAATCTCGTGATCTTGAAATAGAAGTTTTAGTCTAAACTGTTGAGGTTACTACCTGTAAATCAATTCATATTGTTGAGAACCCTCTGTTAATGCTAATGCTTCTTTTAGATTAAAAAATTAAAATAGGCAGAATCTCAGATCAGCATTAGAAGTGGGATGTTGAAAGTAGACTAAGTTGCAGTAAGCGTTTTTGTGAGTCATTGATATGAGAGAAATAAATAGATTTTCCGAGAGAACAATTACTGAATTCAGCTGATTGACTCATGCTAGAGTTGTGTCAACTTTCAATAACACACCAATAGCTTCCTTGTATTTCTTTTATGTACTGAACTTACTGAACACACGCTGGGATAAAGACTAATTTTCTCATTATTTGGTCTCTTGGAAAATAAAAACCAATTCAATTTTTTAAAGATTCTTGCTGTACTTTGGCACAAGTCTAATTCAAGATGGGGCAATCTGCAGATAAAGAATCAGAAACAACATCGATAATATACACAAAATAATGGAGGTATATAATTTATTTATGTAATAATGAGTGTATTATCCTCCTTTGGATAAAGATCATGTGTTGCCTGTTTTAAATTTTAAATGAGTTCAATGTTAGCCAACATATTAGGATAATTATTAGGAAGTCTTGGGGAAAATAAATATCATTGAATTTTTTGAGTTATTTTATTCTTAGTGCAAATATCCTTAAATGACATTCTTATTTTTCTAAATTTTGATTTTTGAGACCTGAGATTTTTTTACAAAAAATTGGATGGCCTGGGATGGCGTCATCCGACTCGATTTTCCTATAACACGCTAACTTTTTTTCAAAGCTTGTTTTATATCCTATTAACCGCTCCCAATAGCTCTTTGTCATGATTATTACTTCTCTCATTTGACAAAAATTCAATCCCACAATCCTTTTCGTCTAAATTGAAACGTTATGAAAGTTGATACAATTTCTTTGTAATTGAGTGTAATTTGGGTAAAGGTAATTAATGCAAAGGGTGACAGGATTGCAATTCGGTCAAACAAAAAATCAATGTCTATTTTTAGATTTGCCACGGTACTGTATGCTATTATGTTTAATTTTGGATCTAATAAGGGGTCAACCAATAGTCTATTATATTCATTTTTTTTTAATAGAGATTTTCCTATTTTGGTGACGTTATTGGATCCAAAATACCTAATAAGAATCTAAACATTTCGAAGCATCATAAAACCCTTCCATTTTATTCCCCATAGAATTCCAAATCCAATAAGGGGTCGATGACCTTTCCGCTCCTTTTCAAACTCAAAATATCTCAAATCTCTATTGTCATTTTACCCCTGATATTGTCAATGGTGAATTTATGAATCTTGGATCTTTTAAAAGAGGGGTTTGGAATAAGCAGGGTGGTTGGAAAAATTCTCAAAACAAAATAAGTGGAGGGGTTGGAATAGAATGATCCTGACTGGAAAATATTTGAAAAGGAGGCTAATAAATTAGATTTAGAGCCAAAGAGGGACAAAAATTACAGATGGGCTTCTGGTAGCTTTCCAAACCTAGGTCAACTTTCATAAATCTCAAAGCTGGCTCTTGTGTGAAGCAGTGTATTAGAGGTGTTTTTTTGTTGTTAATCTCTAAGGGCTCATCAGCGGTTACAACTGGACTACTATGTTGAAGATGAAGATGACATTTGGGGATTTTTCGGTAAAATATTCCTCGTTAGCTTGATTATTATTTATTTTTTATTTATTCATAGAATTATATTTCACAGGTCTATCGACCTCTACGAAATAATTTTAGATTTATAAATTGTCTAATTCTTCATCTGTCGTCCAGTCGTCGGAAGATATGGACAGAAGAGAAGACGTTGTTTTGGTCTTTGTCCTAGGTTTTCGAACTAGGCGAAGGTTTGTTCTAGGGCTTCCTCTTACATGCCAAACGAAATCGTCATTTTTTGAATTCATTTCTTTCGCCTTTTGGCACATATCTTTAATAATTTTTCTTTCGTTGATGGTGAAGTCGTCTGTGATGCTAAAGCCACCAATTTCATTGAATCGTTTCAGCTTATGCAGATTTTGCATTATCCGTTCTTTTTCCTCTATACTTTTTAAGATCAACTTGATTGGACGCCAATGTAGCCCTTTTCGGTTTTGTCCAATGCGATGATGGTGGGACGGTTTGATATCTTGAACGCCAATGTTACCTAGTATACCTTCAATATCTATTTTGTCTTATTCCTGTTGTTCCTCTTTGTTGTCTACCTCTAATTCCACCATTCCATGTATAATAATATTTCGTTTTCTTGATTCGATGTCTCTTTCTTCATTCTTGTTTTCTTGTTGGTGTTCTCTCACTGCTGATTTGAAATTATCCTTGTGTTTCTTAGTTATTTCAGCGTATGTTTTTTCTGATGTTTTCTCTATGTAATTCGTCGTTTGCTTTATTTCTTCTTTTATAATCTGCTTGGTTTTTATTTCAAAGTCAGCCATCTTATTGGTTAAGATGTTTTCGATATCGTTTTCTTAAGGCTGCGGTTCTTGGCTAGCTGGTTTTTGAGCTTTTTAATGACGTCGTCCTTCTTCTCAATCTCCCTCTGCATCATATGATACGAGTTCTCACCTAATTTACTCATTAGAGATCGTGTTATCCGCACGCAATTCTGACATAGATATTGTTCGTTATAAGTGTTGGCAAAAATTTGTAGCTGATAAAGCGGTAATTGTGTGCACTCGTAGTGTACCATGCGGTGGCATTTTCGGCATTTTAGACGGTTTTGGTCATCATCATCTGAGCAGGAGGTGGGAGTGCCTGTTTGGTTTTGTTTAGCTTCTTCAAATGGTTGTTTTTCTTGCTTTTTGTCGGTTTTTTCGTTCATGTTTTTGATTTTGCTAAATTTCAACCATTTTTGAAGAACTACACAAAATGCGTGTTGACTAACTGACGTCAAATAATAACCTCTTTATTTTACGATACCAAGCTTTTCAAAATTTAATTCTCTTTAACTTCTTCGATCTTAGTATATTGTTTATGTAAGCACATCTTGGCCATACCTATGTTATTATGAAAAGACATCGAACGAATGATAATTTACTTCATGAATTTTGCCCTATAAATTTACTTGATATTTTATTTTTATTTTGAACCAATAAAAATCAATGATATCTCTTTTTGTTTGCATTTTAGATGTTCTGAGGCTGTTAGAAGAAGAGAATTACGAAAAATTTGAGGAAGTAATGAAAATTGATAATACGTGTATAAACAGATTGGTATATGATTTTGAAGATAGACCAACAATTTTATTGTACGTTCTAGAACGTGAAAAGGATCATTCAATTGTAGAGTATCTTGTTAATCATGAATATTGTGATGTCAATGTAACAGACTGGAGGGGTCAAAGTCCGTTTTATTTTGCTGTGCAGTTTGAGAATATTCCAGCGGTAAAATGTCTTTTAAAGCGAGATCCAAGTGTTATTAACAAAACAACATATCATTCTTCTCCATTGCATCGTGCAGCACGATCAGGAAATGTTGATCTAGTTAAAATTCTGCTGGAACAAGATAATATCGAAAGCAGCCACCGAGGGCAAATGATGGAAAAGCCGTTCCGGAGACCCCCCTCAGCTGGAAATGGCCTAGGCGTTCCGGGAAAATTTCAAAAAGTTTGCTCCTGGAAATGCATAGCCGTTCCCTGGAAAAATTTTGAAAGTTCTGTAACAATTCTCCAGCTGGAAATTCACACGTGTTCCAGGCTGATTTTACAGCTGGTAGAATTTTGAAGCTGTTCCTTTAACCAACTAGCTGGAAATCTGGAGCCATTCCCGGGACGATTTCTAGCTTCTTTTTCTTTTTTTCTGAGCCGTTCCTTGAGTTAGCCAGCTGGAAATTTGGAGGCGTTCCGGTAGATTTTTTCAGAGCTTTAAAACCAGCTCGGATCAAGATGTTTCCTGGAAAAGCACCCTACTGTAGAGGAACGGCTCATTTTGATGTTTTGATTCAGCTGATTTATTAAAAATTGACCCGTTCCGCTCCAGTAGGGTACTTTTCCAGAAACCAGTAACGATTTGTATTTTCCGAGCTGTCTTAAAGGGATACTCCAATACTGCAGTTGAATTTTCTAGCAAAATATACCCGTTTACTTTTTTCCGACAAAATATTAAAAAACTCAATCGTGAGTTCACCGTTTACAACGCGAGAAAAAAAGATCGGTTACTAGTCTTGCTCAAAACTCGATCTTGGAGAGTAATGGCGAAACAGAATTTTTTTTTGAAAATTTCCACTGATATTCTCGTATTGTAAAGGGATCTATTTATCCTTTAGCAGTGTTAATATTAACTGAATTAGTTGTTGACATCATTTTACTATACGTGTATTGAGTCTGTAGGTGTATTTTTCAGTGATGATGGAGATACAGCTAGATATAATTTTTAAGGGTGAAATTTAAAGTGTCTAGCAAATGGTTACCAACCGCCAATATGGATTACAAAATACAATAACATCTCTGTATTTTGAAATTTTAGAAGTATAGAATCATGTTTGTTATAAGTCTCAATCAAACTACCTTTAAAATTTGGATGCAAAAGAAAAAAGAGCTTGGATATACACAGAAAACACACAGTGCATTTGCACATTTTCTGGTAACACATCTGACTGCTGGTGAGAGTGAAAGTGAACCAGAAACTGATTCCTCAAACAGCCAACAAAGTGGAACAGATGAAGAAATAATTGTTGCTGATGTTATTGAAAGTGATGACGAACAACAGGACCCTGCCGACGCACCGGACTTAACGAACACCGGACACACGAAAGTCCGGTGTAAAATGAGAATTTTTTTTACCACCGTACAATCTCTACACCGGACTTAAGAAAGTGGTATGTCCGGTGTCGGAGAAGGATATTTTTTCCACCGGACAATCAAAACACCGGACATGACCAGTCCGGTGCACTGCTGTTATGGTGTCGATTCCAGCCAAGCCATATTTTATCATTCTACAGAAATCCCCGCTTGAAAAATCAAAACATTGATACGTGGTCGAGTTTACTAAACTTTGCCGAATTAAAACGCGCGAAAATATCATATGACATATGACCACGGCTTCCGTTTAGTCCGATCATGATTCTGATCACGTGATATAGCTTGATGTTTTGACTTTTTTAAACCAATGAAATCATTTGTTTTATACCGCACTAAAGGCCTTTCTAGATTACCGCGCAAATAAAACCGGGGGTCAACATGAACTTTAAAGCCTGCTGCGGGAAAGGGAAATGGTTTTGAAGAACCAAATATATACAGAAAGGTTTTAATATTATTCAGATATCAGGAAAACAAGTGACATTTATGTGGTTGATCTTTATAAAGTTTGATCTGACGGTTTTGTTGTAAAGAATGTTGACCCCCGTGTTGGTTTTTATAACCTTTATTTTGGATTTGTGAGAAGACAAATGTTATTGTAAAAAAAAGTCATTTGGAAGTGTAATCATACCCTTTCTAGGGAACTGGACCAACATTTTTTAAGTCAGAATTCATTGCCAGTAATGCCGCAGCGTGGTTTGAAACCTTGTTGTAGGTCTGGTGGAAAATGGATTTATTTTTGAATGTAAACATTACTGCAGCTAGAATATTTTCCTTATTTTGACAAACAAAAGGTTCAAGGTTTGTTTACTTTTTATTTTACTGCATTTCTCTGTCTTATTCTGCTGTAGTAGGCAATTGAAAACTCCTAATTTTTTGTTTTTGTCAGTGCTCGCTCGGCAGCCATTTTGAATTTTTTTTTTTTGACGTCTGTACTCGGCAATTTCGTGAGCTCTACAGAATCGACGATTTTGCCTGAGGGGAACAGCAGTGGGTGCGTCCGGTGTTTCTTAATTTTTTGTTTCATAAATGTCCGGTGTCCAAAATTCCCTGTATGCAACACCGGACTGACATCGGACTTATTGCGTCCGGTGTAGCGAAAGGATACTTTTTGCCACCGGACAAATACACCGGACAGTCCGGTGCATCGGCAGGGTCCTCGAACAACAGACTGTTGATGTCACTGGTGGTCTAGAACCTGAACATGATGATGGTGATGCTCTTCAGCAAGATACAGAGTGAGTGATTATTATAAATCCCTAAATTGCAGTAGCAATTTTTACTGCAATTGCGGTATAAAAAATCACCTATACTTCGAGCGCTGTTGTTAATATAGGGTTTCGTGGAAATAGGGTTTTCTGTGGCTATGGGGTCTCTGAAAAAAACTGCGAAGGAGAGTAGTTCGTATTTTTACAAGGGGGTTTGCTTCATTTTTTACGAAATATATCATGTTATATATACCCCCGTCTTCCCCTTATCTTAGAAATCAACACACGAAGGAGTGTTGTTTACAGAACACATCTGTGAAAAATTAATATCTTCTCTCTTTTCTCTTTAACTTTCTTTTCTATTATCTATGGGACCGCATATCCACGAGAGACCCTATTTTAAAGAAAAACCCTATTTTAAAAACAGTGCTCGAATGAACTCTCTAAAAAATCCCTTTTAAATTTTTCACATACCCAGGCAGTGAGTGTCAATAGACCTTTTTTTAATGAGGCCACCCTGTTGAATAATTATGTAGTCCAGCCATAAAAACAATGATAGAGCCATGCATAATTACTGTATCATGCATATTGTAATAATTATGCATGGTTTTATCATTGTTTTTCT